>NC_133831.1:14798849-15102672 GCF_047830755.1 Zonotrichia albicollis
CTGGAATGAATAATGCAGTATCTTGCCTAGATTTTACATCTGTTATAAGCTGCTTAAGTTATGTATTCTGAAGTATAGAAGGACAATCACAATGTCTGTGTGCATGTTAGTGAGGGGATGTTAGAAAATAGAACACAAAAGAGTTGGAGGGGAAATTGAGCTCCTAAAAATAGTAGGGTCTCCAATTTTCTTAGTTTGAGGGACATTGTTTAAAGTAATTGAAGTGACTTTTGATATCAATTTATTTGACTCCTTCAGTTCTTGCTGACCTGCTGCAACAACACAGAATCTTCCTTTCACCCACAACAAAGTTTGATCACCCAAGCAAATATTTAAATTGACCAAAACTTGAACTTATGTGAAATATTTTCAAGAAAATTAATATTTCTAGGAAAATATTTTACATATTTCCACCAATTGTACTTATTTCAATGTTATGTTTTAAATCAGTTTTTGCTTAAAACTGTAGTTCAGTTATCAATATGAATATTACTAAGAACTTCGAGTGGAACAAAGGTTATGTTTGACCTATTTTATGTCCTTTTAAAAACAGTGAACAGCCAGTTGCTGTACTCTGCAGAGGAACATCAGTCACCCAGAGCCTTTTGTGAAGTGAATTCTGGTTTACACGCTCCTGTCATGTTTTGTGCTTTCCACTCCTGGAAGCAGCGAAATTTAAAATAATTCCGAGTGTGCAACACAGATGGGAGCAGAGAAAAGCAAACACAGAGCCCAGTGAGGGGAAGGTGCCTGTGCTGATGTTGGTTCCCTCTCCCAAAAGGCAGAGCCGAGCTCCTCCTGAGGCAGGCACTGTCCTGGAAGGTGTGTAAGGACATCTGCTGCCCCAGGCAGGAGCACTCAGCACAACGTGTGCCTTGAAAAATGTCAGCAGGTAAGGGATGGATGAAGGTGTGTGTGACCTTCCCTGTGCAAGGGCTTGGAGCAGTCAAAAACTCAGAGAAAAGGCATTTATTTTTCCCCTATTGTGTGTTAAACTGTTGCTTCTAGTGGGGGCATGATGAAGAGACATCAATTCTGCCACAGACCTTCTCAAAGAAGAAAAACTTAAAGTATTATGGATATGATTCAGTACACTAATATGCTATTTTCACCCAAATCAGTGGTTATCTCAGCATAATACAATACCAAAATCAACTCTGTTCATAGTGAACATACAAATAATCCAAGTAAAGCCAGTGTCTGTACAGGACTCATCACGGCTTGAATTTTAACAGCAGCCATTTAACTATTTCCATTTTCACCATGCCCAAGAACCCATAGAACTCTAAGAATACTTCCAAGGCAGCATATTAAGAAAAAAAAATTAAAAAAGCAAAAAAAAAAAGCAGGGCATTCTTTTGGTTCAAATGGATTTTAGAAAATACACCTTTTTCTCATGGAGAAAGGAAAATAATCCAACAAATTGTTTTTGCCCTACGTGCAACATACTCCTCCTAAAATAATGTATTGGAGTGATAACTTGAGTAAAGCTTAAAAATAAAAAAAAGAAAGAAAAAACAAAAAAAAAAAAAAGAAAGAAAAAGAAAAAAAAAAAAGAAAGAAAAAGGAAAAAAAAAAAGAGAAGGAAGACTAAGATTCACAGTGTTTCCAGGGAAGTTACTTATCCAGTTGTACATATAATTGTGCAGGGCTAAGCACACAGGTGCCCAGGGAGCCCCCAGCTATCTCTGCTGCCAGGATAAAATTATATTCTTGAGGAAAATCTTTCAGTTCTTCCTAAATCTCCACAAACACCAAAGCCCACAGTGAGAACCCAACAATCAGAAAGCTCACCTGGAGCTGCTCCTGTGTGCAGCAGCAGGATGGGCTGACACCTGCAGCATGGCTCATTTACTGGAAGCTGGAATTCCCTGAAATCTTCCAGGAGCGAGGATCTGCCAGATTTTCCACATTCCTGATGAATTCTGCAGCAGCTCAGCTCCTGGAACAGCGAAGGGATTTTTCTGCCACATCTCCATCCAGGACCCTGAGTGCTGACAACCATTATTCTGTGAAATTATTAACAAATGTGACCAAATCTGTGAGCAGGCAATCAACACAGTCCATTCTTTTTAAATACAGGAGCTGGGGTGATTAAAAGAAAAAGAAATAAATAAACAGCAAGCTTAGTTCTCAGTTTTGTGACCTATTTTTGTACCACTCGTTTAAGCCATAACCCCCTGTACCAACAAATCCAATTTTCCCTCATCAGCTAACCCAGAGAACAAAGCAGATGGATTCACAGTCATGCACAAGAACTTGTCATTACAGAACATAAGATGCCCTTCACAGAATTAACTTGTGAAAATGCAGCCATGAGCTGTTCCCTGTTCCTGGAGAGCTTCCTGGGAGCTCCCTCTCACCCACCCCACTGCCCAGACCCTGAGCAGGGTCCCATAACTCACACGTGTCCATGCCCCCATCATTGTGGGATCAGCCTCACCCACAAACATTAATTCTGAGATTTATGGGCTGCAGGGCCAGAAAGAACCACTGGGACAGTCCACACTGACCTTCCCCATCACACAGACCACTAATTTTGGCATCAAGTCTGTCAGTTCTGCTGAGCTATAAAATCTCTCTCAGAACATTGTTTAGCCTTCATTAAAAGATTACAGCTGATAGAAATTCTAATCTGTCAGGAATTATTTCCTCCCTGGCCTTTTAAAAAAGTCCCTTTTTTCACTCTGAATCAGTCTGGGTTTGGCTTCCACTCACTGTAACTCCTCAGACTTTTCACAAATTAAAGAGCAATCAGAAAATTCTTAGACATCAAGACAAGATAAATTCTCCTTTTGAAAACAGTTAAACAGTTTGGCCTTTTCTTACCTTCCTTGCTGGGATCTATTTTATCAGTTTTCTGGCTTCTCCTTAAATGTTTGCTGAGCTTTTATGATTTTTTTATTTCTTCTTTCCAATTTTATTTCTTTTTTAATATTTGCCAATATTCAAAAATCCTTGTCTCCCCAGATCCACATACAGTGGAAATAAAACTGCTTTACTCCATAAATATTCACTATAAAATTAGCGTAGGACACAATATTTGCTCTGGTGAGGAAAGGATCTGTTACGTCCAATTTTCAAACACAAAAATACAGACATAAAAGTGCTCTGAGTAACATCATAAAGGAAGCATGTGGCAGAATAGGGACTTAAACACCTACCCAGCTCCAGCACAGCCATAAAGACAAGATTATCCTACCCCTTAATTAAGCACAGAACAACTTCCAGCACTTAGAAAAGCAGATTAATGCAAGTTCTTAAGTCTGTTTGTGTCTTTTAATATTAATTATGATCAGCAGAATGTTACTTATTGACTTTTAACACACAGACTTTTAACATACTGTGTGTTGTGTACACCAATTTTCCCTATAAAAAAAAAAAGATGTTGCTCAGTTTCTGAGATTGTATGTATAAAAAATGCTTCAGAAGGAATTGTGTTTAATTTCTTTCTGCTCTTCAGAGAAACACAAACCCATGCTTGCCCTTTATCCACATCTCTGCTGGCAGCAGAGCAGTGCTTCTTTCTGGCACTCCAGGTTCAGAGTCTGTCACCTCCAGGCTGAGGTGACACAGGATTCTCCAGGGCTCGGCCATCCTGCTGGCTCCAGCACCCAAAGGCTGTGGGCTCTTTGCTGTTAAGCTATTTTAAAAATTACACAGGACTTACATTCTGATGTGCTGGATAACAGAAACCAGCTAAAGAGATGATCCTGCATATTTAATATTATTATTTTATTTTATTTTATTATTTAATTTTGCATTAAATATATATATATATATTTTGGTTTTGTTTTTGTTTTTTTTTTTTTTTTTGTTTAGCAATTTGCTCTTTGCCAGAATAGAAATGTTTTGCCCTGTACTGAAGCAGAGGAGTTGTGTTTGCTGTGACAATGAGCACTCACAAAACACAACTGCTCGTGATCAGAAACACTTCCCTGCTGATGCTGAGCCACTGGAAATAGGAGAGCAGAGCAATTTTGTTCTCATTGTTCTAGGGTCACCCTATTCTCTCAAAAAAAAGGGAGATGCATGGTGGCAGAAATGATAGATGGATCATCTTCCCCCCTCTCCCCTGACCTCTGCAGACTTCCCCACCTTTTCAATTTCTCGTCCCTCTGTGCAAATTATCTCCAGCAATGCAAGGCTTGCTTCTGTTACACCCTGATAATGAGCATTTTAAAAGTAGCTTTTCTTAGGAAAAGTTACTTACACTCATGCTTTCCAATTATTCTCATACTTAAGACTGAATTTTTCCTTATTTTCAAAGGTTTATCTATAATGTGTTGAAGTGATTTGAATTATTCTATTTTATTATCATCCAGTATGCCCATACAGTGCATTAATCCTTCTAATGCTGCCACAAAGGCAAAGAAAAACTATCATAGTGATTTTGGGTTTATTCCAAATTTACTGGCTAAGACTTCAGCTTGAACAGGAGTGCACTTTTATTACTTTTTTAAAAAAATTTTAACTGAAATAGAAAAGGAATTACTTCTGTGGCAACTCAGGCAGTTTCCTTACGTACAATTTAAAAATTGCTGTATCATTTGTGCCACTGCAGGTGGGACTGGTAAGCCCCAGGTGAAAAACAATGCAGGGAGTTAAACCTCATGGCTTTTAATCAGCCATGATTTTAGGGACAAAAATTATCTGGACATTGAGAAAATTAAATCATCATAAGAAGCAAGTTGTCCAGAGAGAGAATAAAATTTTGTATTAAGATTTCTTTTTAAAAATATTGCTATTGGGGGTATTTTGCAGGGATTTTGAGGCTTAAATGTAGGCAGATGGGTAAAGGGAGAGCCATGTTTGGGGCCAGAAGGGAACTGAATGGACAAAAAGGCACAGCAAGCCAAATTCCATGGGCTGACAGGGAGCAGGTCAGCCAAAGCTCCCTTCACAAACCCAGGTCCTTTCTGGCTCAGTTCCCATCATTAGCTCCTTCCAAAAATCCAAATCCTTTTCTTGGAGTTACACTTCCTCAAGTGGAAACTTTTCAAGATTTTTGTTTTGTTTTGATTTTTAATGCTTTCACTAAATATTCACTAAATATTTTATGTGTAGTCAGTTTTCCTCCCACTTTCTGTTCAGTATTCAGACATAAACTGAGCCTCCTAACAAATTTAAATGACTGTGCTGGAGAAAGAAGAAATTATATTATTCCCATTTTCAATCTTGTAAGGAGAAAATGAGTAACAAAAAAAAAAAAAATCAGAGAATATAGGAGAAGTGTCTGAATTCCTCATTATGAGCCTCTTTCTGTACACTGGTGGTGTTTTAAATTTACTTCACAAGACATACTTCTAAATTACAGAAGCAGACTTCCATCCTTAAAAGGAAATGTTAAAATTAAAGATTTTCTTACTGGGATAATTAAATTCAAATAAAGACTGAAAGGGTGTCTTGTTTTTTTTTTTTTTTTAATTGCAAGAATATTTTTTTATACTCTTTAAAAAGAATAACTAAGTCCGTAACAACTAAAAAAGGTTTCTTATCCAAATTTAATCCTTTAAAAATGGAATAAAAGCACAGGTACCATGAGGTAAAATCTCATTTTCTGACCTATATTTAGCCTAAAAAATATCAAAATGCAATTTAAAAAAAGCCAAAAACTCTGGAATTTTAATGACTAATTTGTACCTGTTAGGGGAGAAAACTTCATTGCCTACTAGTGATTGTTCCATTAATTCTGATCAAGAGAAAAACAAGGCAAACAAAACAAAAGATTCAATTTTGTTTGTACTTCTGTTGTACCTCATGGAAGCAGATCTGGTTTGCAAGAAAACACCCTTGTCCCAACAGTGTCCTTCACATGGGTTAAACCTCCCCAGGTTTGTGCAGGTCTGTCCATGGTGAAATCACCCAGCAGGCAGCAAAGGAAGCTCAAGAAACATTTTAAAGCAAATAAAACATTGAACATGATAAATATATAAGAAATATGGCTAATCTAAGCCAGGAAATTTTTTATTTCACCCACAAAAATTATCACAATTAGTAGGAATTGAACTATTTTATGGGTGTTTCAATGTATTAAAATTAAGCTTAGACAAGATGTTGCAATATGTCAAAACAGAAGGGACAGTGATGCAGTAATTTAATAATGCACACACAGCAATGAAATGGATATTGGTGCTGAATTTTTATGTTATATTTTGCATCTCAACATATATTTACACTAATCTATTCTTCAACTATGTAAATCAGATTTTCAATTAATACATACCCTAAATTAGCTTTGATATTGCCAGTTTAGTGCTGAATAAGATTTATATTCATTATATATATATACATTATATTTATATATTATAAATACATTATATAGATATACATTTTATTTTTATATTGTAAATTCATTATATTTATATGCATTATGCATATACATTTATATGCAAATGCAATTTCTTAAAATTTTCCTTAACATAACTTTGCTTTGGGATAATTGTAGCAGATGAGACAGAGAGATCCCTGTTTGTTTTTCACATTCTTTGCAGTGTATGGCAAACCTCCTGAAAATAAAGTTTTGTTGTTATTGTTATGATTTGAGAGGTAATTTCATATCAAGCTAAACATTTTTACTGGGTGTCTGTTCATCAAAGATTTCACCCTCTGAAGGTCACAGAAACAGTTTTCTTATACAATTTTTGATAGAAAGGTGAATTATTCTCTGGCACACAAGATTTTTTTCATGCATGTTTGGGTGTGTGAGTGTGTGTGCATTTAAAATCAGCAGATTATTCCAGATTCAGTGAAGGGGTAGCAGTCACACAGAAATATCAAAGCTTGGTTTTATTCATATCTAATTCAGAGAAAACTCTTGAACTTTGATCTGCTACAGCCCACTTAATTGACATCATCATTAATCCCTGCTGGTGTCCCTTACCTTAACTGGAAATTCTCTCCTTTACTTTTCAGCAAAACTTTTGTCAAGACTATCAAAATCCAAATTGTTTAAAGGAGAGCTTATCAATCACCATGGTTTTGATGAGAAAACATTCTTGATCAGACCTAGTCCCTTTTTTTTTTCCTCTGCCATCTGCCTGCATCCATCTGTTATCTGTTTTAAGATTAAAAGTTATTTAGGATGGGGAGTGTCTTATTAATTTTTGTTTGAAAAACACCAAGCACAGGAGGGTCATGGCCCAAGCCAGAAAGAGGCTGCCATTTCTTTTTTAATTCAAATAAATAAATGCAATAATCAACACCAACAAGATCCCTGGCAGGGAAGTTCAGAAGGAATGCAATGTGGCAGAATTTCCTACAGTCTCTTTCCTATAAACTGAATGTTTTCTGGTCATGAAGTGAAATCCTGGCAATGGATTTGGATGCAGTTTGGTCCTGGGTCTGAATGCAAAGTAAATACTTCAAAGTAATTATTTGCTGTGATTTTTTTTTTTCCCTAAATGTAGAAAGCATTTTCATTTTGCATAAAAGGTTTCACAGAGATGTCCATGCCTCTGCATCCTTCACTCAGACATCCCTTGTGGGGGCTTGGCAGTAATTCTGTGTTTGCTTTGTCCTTTTCCTCAAGATTTTCCCTCTTTCCATCTTTGCTATTCCCCAGAGCAGCTGAAGGCAGGAGAATTCTTCTGCAGGAGTGGCAGTGCTGGCTTTAGCAGCCTGCAGGCAGTGTGGGGTGTTCACTCTGCCCTGCACATTCCCCCCTGGAAGGGAGGACATTGCTGTGGTGACACTGCTGGAACATCCAGCAATCCTGACTTATTCCAGCTCCACACTCCTTTATTAAGTGTTTTGTTTTGCTCGACCTCACATCATGGGATCATCTTGTCTACCTCTGACTTTTTCATTACCTTCCATTACCTCTCATTTCAGCTTTCCCTGCATTACTCTGTCATCTTCAGAGACCTGCACTCATAACACTCAGAATAATTAAGTGATCTGCATAGCAGTAATCCTGGTGCCCTCTGCAAAAGTGCCCTGCCACCAGCTTTTAACTAAGAATGACAGGAACCCAGCCCTGAAGGCAGCTAAGCGAGCAGCTCCAGCTCTGAAAAGTCTCTCCTGGAATCTCAAAAGGTTTAAGGCAGGATGGATGTCAGTATTTTCAGGGAATGTACATGAAGATGGGTATTTAGTGTCGCAATCCTGGAAAATGATGGAAGGGAATTATTGCCTTGTATTTTCTTCATCTTTCCCACCTATGTCTTGGCATATAAGTTAAGATTTTGTGTTAAACTCTCATTTGTTTTTCCTACCGTTGTTCTCAGTCTCTTCCCAGAAGAATCACACATCACTGATATTTATTGTTTCAGAAGGGAAGGAAACTGAGGCAGAGAAGTTCTCATCCTGGCTGCAGACAGTAGCCATTATTCCTTGGTGTTTCTACTGACAGGTTCCTTAGGTGCACCTCAAGCAGGGTTAATTCAGTCAGTCCCCAGAGCCAGGGGCAGCCAGCACCTCTCTCACCATTCAGGGATGAGGAATGGAGCAGCTGAACCTGTCTCCTGTGTGGAGATACAGTCCCCTGGGCCTGGGGACAGCACAGCAGGACACAGCTCCCACACCCCTGGGTGCAGCTGAGCACTCTGACACCTGATCTGCACTGATGGAAAAATGCCTCTGTCGCAGACATCTTTCATGAAAAATCCTTGCTCTAAGATTTTTCCTCCTGAGAAGCTGAGAAGCCTCAGGAACAAAATGTAAACAATGATTATCTGCTGCTGTGGAATGCAACAGGTGCATCTGGGATTGGTCTCATGTGGTTGTTTCTAATTAATGGCCAATCACAGTCAGCTGGCTTGGACTCTCTCTCTGAGACACAAACCTTTGTTATCATTCCTTCTTTATCTATTCTTAGCCAGCCTTCTGATGGAATCCTTTCTCCTATTCTTTTAGTATAGTTTTAATCTAATATATATCATAATAGAATAAATCAAGCCTTCTGAAACATGGAGTCAGATCCTGGTCTCTTCCCTCATCCTCGGACCCCTGTGAACATGGTCACATGCTTCATTACCCATTTTTTGGAAAAGGTAATTAAACTCAAAACCAAAAATAATCCCAAAAACAACAACAAACCCACAAAAATGTGAAGGAAACAAATGCCTTGTTACAGTTGCTGTAGGGTAGAACTGAAATCCTTCACACTTTCTAAAACTTACACTCCTCAACACTCTTTTCTCAGGGGATTTTTTTTTAACCTTTCAGCTTCACAAGATGCACTTCACTGCAGCGTTCAGGAATATTTCTGGGGTTTCCATGCACTGTAGTGCAGCCTTTCCCCACAATCCCTGAGCACAGCAGGCACTGTGAGCTCTTCATCTGTTGAGCACACACGCAGCTCTGACCTCAGCAGCTCGTGCCACACTTTTCTGATGTCATTCCCAATTAGGGAGCCCATCATTCAGACATTTACTTGCAGCTTCTCCATTTGTCACTGGAGTATTTTCCACAGTCCTGCACTTCAGTTCAGCTGCTCAGAGTTGTTAGAAAAATTAATGGACAAACATCAGAGGTTTATGTCCAAAAAGGAGACAGAGGAGTCCTTTTACTTTATTTGAATAAAGGGAGAGGCCATGGGGCATTCCCCTGATATCTCTCCAATTTTTGGAGGACACAGCCTCCCTTTTTATCCCAACTTCCAGCCACATTTCCCTTCTCTCTTTCCCCCTTGGCTGAGGTACTTGAGAGGTTCAGACTTCTCAATACCCCTGATACCAAAGATTCCCCTCTAAGGTATAACCCTCCCTTTTAATTTTAATTCTTATGGAATTTAAGGGGGGGGGGTTCTTCCCTATTGTTTCTTTCATTTTCAATTTCTAATTTCATTTATCAGCAAACCTAAAGTTTATTTGTAAAAGCAAATATAATTTTCCATTCATCAATCAGTGGAATGCTTCCCATTGTTTCTTTTATCTCCCAGTGCTAGTTTTATCTACCAGCAGACCCACAGCTAGTTTGTAAAGACAAATCCACCATTCCTCTCAGAGTGAAACCTGTGACTATCCTAAAAATTTTAGTCAAAGCAGGAAACCTTGAATCTCCTGTAGGCATAATTTATATGATTTCCTATGCAGAGTCACAGAACTGTTGGGGTTGGAAGGGACCTTTGGAAATCATCCAGTGCCCTTTTCCAGGGCAGGGTGACCTGCATCAGGTGACACAGGGATGTGCCCAGTTGGGCTGGGATGTGTCCAGGCCCTCCCTGGGCACCAACCCAGGGCTCTGCCACCCTCCATGGACAGAAGCTCTCCCCCACGTTGATGTGGAGCTCGTTGTGGTTTTGTTTGTGTCCATTGCTCCCTGTCCTGTCCCTGGGCACCCCTGGAAGGAGCCTGGCACCATCCCCTGCCAGCCCTGCAGATATTGGTGAGGATTCATGACCCCCTCTCAGGCTTTTCTCCTCCAGGCTGGCCAGGCCCAGCTCCCACAGCCTCTCGTCACAGGGATCCTCCAGACCCAAAATCATCTTTGTGACCTCTCCTGGACCATCTCCAGCAGCTCCTTGTCCTTCTTGAGGATCCAGAGCTGGACAGAGGGGCAGGATCCCTCCTGATCTGCTGCCCACACCTCCTGAGGCACTCCAGTTCTTTTCTCATCTCTGTCATTCTCTTATCCTCTAAAAAAGCCTGATTCCCAGCACCAGAGCTGTTTTTCCCTTGCCCTTGTTTGCCTGTGTATTTCAAACAACTATTCCCAACTTTTTTGTGTCTTTGAAGCTGCTCCTATTTATTTTCTGAACTTTACTTCAGGCTTCCGAGCTCCACAGATGCTCCTCTCTGGGAGTTTTGCTGCTCTGCTTGTTGTTTTTAGACCTCCAGGCCCCTGAGTTTTAAGCTTGGCTTAAAATATGGTCCATTTTACCATTGTTTGGACTCTATTAAGACTATGCTGATACAAACAAGCAAACAAAAAATCCAAAAGCAAGAGAGCTGGCTAAATTCCTTAATTCAAATAATAGAAGTATTTTATCTACCCCTTCCCAGGGCAATGAACATTTTAGTCATGACAGCTTGTGTTTAGCTGCAGATGAATCTCCAGGGACCATAATGTGGTGTGTGTTAAATAAAGCCATAAAGCAGGGCAGGAAGGTCACTGTGCTACTCAGTGCCAACCTCCTGCTGCACCCAGGGCTGTTCCTACAGCCTGGCTTTACAGTATGTGACCTGTCTCCTCCTTGCCCTAACCTAATGCTCAAAAAACTTAATTTTTTTTTTTTTAATTCCTGAAGAGATTTCAAGGATGCGCTTGGCCCTTACTTGCAGACTTTTTTGCCATGCTACTGAGAATTTCACTTTTAAAGACAAAACTTTCACAAAATACCGTGATTCCAGCAGTTGTTATTTCGAGAAGGATAAACAAACAGAAATCAAAGTTGCAAGAATCCTAATAACACTCCAGGAGACAGCAACAATGCCAACCCATGGAAATCATTCAAAGACAGCAGTGTAGCATTTATCTCAAAGTCAACAGAAACTCATCAGAGTCCATAAAAAGAAGTAAACAGCTATATTAACACTGAACAGTCACATTTCCAACAGGAAATTGAATTCTCTAATCAATGAGCACTTAAGAATTGCCATAATAGTTTAATGTGAATTTTCTTAAGAGTTTGATTCCAGAAATTAAGGCTAGGAAGGGCATCTGATACAAATGATTCTTGAAAGGAATAATGACCAAATGGTTCCATTGTATGGCTTAAGAAAACAAATAATAAAATCCTTACACATCTGTAAATAACTCTAAACCAAGCTGTGTTTTATTTTTTTTTTCACAGCTGGAATACTAGTTTTTATTACAGCTCAACTGGCATTGCAAATTAAAATCCATCTCTGTTTGTTAAACTGCTACTTAAAATGGCTTCCAGCAACTGTTACAGTTGGATATTATGTTGTCATTTATGCATTAAGTGGGAATGGTTCAATAGCATGAATATTTAAAAACAAGTACATGGAAAGTATTTTAATTGGGTTGCCATTGCTAACTGCTGAGTTTTGTTCCCAAGGTTTGGTCAAAGCTCACTTAATTTTTCATCACATGAGAAGCAGCATCCAGTGAATTAATGGAATGAGGATCCTTTGTAGGTGAATCTCAGGGTGTCTGATCATAGCAGAACAGCTTTGCACTTTTAATGGACAGCAATTAGAGTGCTCAGCAGACTTCTGCCGTGCTGGCTGATCTGTTCTGAACAATTTGTTTGGTGAACTCTTCCTTAGAGATGCTAAAGAAGGAAAAACCATCACGTGATCATGAGCAGAGATTCAATAAAATGAATGTAAGCACATTGGAACTTCTGGCAGAGAGTTTCAGAGGGTCACAAGGAAGCTGTGAATGAAAAACTGTATTTTCACTGCCCACTGCACCTATAAAGCACCAACAGCCATGAAACCTGAGGTGAAGATTGCAAAAGAGAGTTGTATGAGACTCTAGGTCTAATTTCATTTAAAATAATTACCTGAGGATACAACAGTCAATTGTCACAGGTAAACAGATTATTCATAAAGAAATCAGGCAGTTCTGAAAAATCACAGTGAATTTTCACCATCAGGTTTGTTAACACCTCTTAATGGCTGACAGCAACTTCTTCAGATGTTGCTTCAAGTTTTTTGTCTTTAACCTATCAACCACATCCTGCAAGTGACAAAAGAGTCAGCCTCACCTGTTACTCAGAGACAGCCGGGATGACCAAGATATTGCGGTTAAGTTTGCTCAAGAATGTGTCCCCAGAGCATCTCAATTCCCAGAAATCCCAGTGATCCATGCTCTGAAATTAACACTTGTAGGATAGCTGAGCAATGGGACACTTTGTTAGAGATTTACCTGAGGAGCTATCAATTACTCAATGTTGTCATCTTATTATAAAAGTTCAATATCTTCTCAGTGATTCCTCATGGGCATCTCCTCACTGCTTCTTCCTCACAACCAACAAACTCCATCTCTCCCCTCACCCAGCTAACCCTCTCTTTTATAGCCCTCATCCTTATTGGGCACAGCTGTGCCCTGTTAAGGGCAGGGCTGTTCCCAATCTTTGGTAATTAGTACAGCTGCAGATCCTCATGGGTGAGATTACCTTCTGCACTATCTTGATTTTCTTACATTCTATCCCTCCACAACTCAACACTTAAGAAAAAAAATGACATTTATTTACAAACCAAATAAGTTTTTGTAAATGTCAAATGATTCCTAAATATCATTAAAGTTCAAAAGGGCCTAAGATACAGCCCATAATACCTCTGAAAATATGTCCACCCACCTATGTGCCTGTGACATTACAGTCGGATTTGATGACTCTTGTGGGTCCCTGCCAATTCAGGATATTCTGTGATTCCATGGCATCCTTAGCAGAATTTTTAGTTTTCAAGCCCCTTACCAGTCAGAACCCAGGAAATCCCTCTGGTTGCCCTGGAGGGCTCCAGCCCCTGCCCAGGGGGCTCAGGGACCTTGGCACAGAGCCCCAGACTCCTGTGCCTTTGATTTAGCCCTTGGAAAAAACAATTAACAACCTTAGATGAAGAATTACAAGTCAAGAGAGTTTAAGTTTATTTATATATATACATATATATATACATATATATTATATAAATATATATATATAGGTAGTTTGTCACAGAGTGAAAAATAGATTTTTTTGGTTTTCAGAATGGGGATTCAGGGGGGCAAGATGGAGGAATCTGGGCATGTCCAGCCTTTCTCCTTCTTCCTCTTGGCCTCCATATTCTGCTGTGATATTGGTACTTTTAGATTGGTTTAGAGTAGAAGCTCACTGTCTAACATAGGTGATAGATATTGGGAAGTAATTGTAAATATTGCACATGTAGTTTTTAGTATAAAAAGATAACATCACCCTGGGGGCAGGCAGAGTGCCTCAGTCTGACCTGCCAGAGAGACCTTGGCGGGTCAGAGAAAGAATTTTATAGATAAGAAACAATAAACAATCTTGAGAACAAAAATAGAAGAGTTCTGACTCTTTCTTCGACTGCCAGGCTGGGAAAAGAGA
Source organism: Zonotrichia albicollis (assembly GCF_047830755.1). NCBI lineage: Eukaryota > Metazoa > Chordata > Aves > Passeriformes > Passerellidae > Zonotrichia > Zonotrichia albicollis. The sequence goes on from NC_133831.1 coordinate 14,812,807, forward strand.
CTTGCCAATGCATCTTGGGGTCACTCTGAACAGCAGAGATTCTGAGACTCGCCCTTTTGTTGGAAACCTTCATTGGAGGGGAGATGCTCCTCATGGTGAGCACTGGGTGAATCCAGGCCAGGAGACCTCTCAGCCTTCCCAGCTTTCTTTGGTATCAGGTGTTCCTGGCAACCTCTGCAGAGAGTGGGAATTGCCTCACTCACACAGTGAGTGAGAAAACAGCAAAAGCAGGAATATGATGTTCAGGAAGTCTAGCGGAAAAGAGCTGCTAAGATGAAATATCAAATCAGTACCCATGAGTAAGGGGAGATGAATCTACCATATCTTGAATGCTGTTCATCAAGCCCATTATTTAGGAGAGCAGTAGGACAAGCCAGAGAAGTGACACTTCTGCTTCACCAAACCTGGCACGAGGAGAGGCTGAATCCATTTCTCCGTTTCATATCTGCTCTGCCATACAGGATAACTTTAAGCAGCAGTGTCATATGTTATTATGTTTTATTGCTGAAATGGGCGATTTCCCAATTTAGTGAGGCCTTGGGAAGCTCCTCAAACACAAACCCAAGCAGGGAACTTGCCTCTCTCTGGCTTGCACTTGCTGAGCACTCTGCTCTGCAGCTGACCTTCAGGAAACAGCCCTGCTGGAAGTGTGCCTCACTCCAGGTCTGTGACTCAGAATTTAATTACATTACAGAAGGGTCTGATCTGAGAGGCTGATGCTATTTTCATTCCAACCACTGAGCTCCTTGCCAGCTCAGTTATCAGCCCTCACTGGGCTGAATGGTCCCTTGGGCTCTGTGGTGGCATCACTCACAGAGCTGGTGCTGCTGCTTTTCCTGGGGCTGCTCCTCTGCAAGGAGCCCTGACAGGGCAGGGGAAAGGGGGATGGATGCCCAGCCATGCAAATCAGCCAGGCAGGGTTAACCTGTAAACTGCTTTACAGATTCTGAAAGGCTGCTGAGACAAAACTGCTCGGTTTGTACCCAAAACCCCAAAGTGATCCTGTACTCATCACACACTGCTGAGCTGGAGAGGGGCTGGGAACAAGGGCTGGAGGGACAGGAGCCAGGGAATGGCTCCCAGTGCCAGAGGGCAGGGCTGGCTGGGATCATGGCAATGAGGAATTGTTCCCTGTGAGGGTGGACAGGCCCTGGCCCAGGGTACCCAGAGCAGCTGGGGCTGCCCCTGGATCCCTGGCAGTGCCCAAGGCCAGGCTGGACACTGGGGCTGGAGCAGCCTGGGACAGTGGGAGGTGTCCCTGCCATGGCTGGGGTGGCACTGGATGATTGTTAAAGCCCTTTTGTGACGGTGTTCACAGGGGTCTCAGATTGGGGAAGAGATGAGGATCTGACTCCATGTTTCAGAAGGCTTGATTTATTATTTTATGAAATATATTACATTAAAACTATACTAAAAGAATAGAAGAAAGGATTTCATCAGAAGCCTAGCTAAGAATAGAATAGAAAGTAATGGATAACAAAGGCTTGTGTCTAGGACAGAGAGTCTGAGCCAGCTGACTGTGATTGGCCATTAATTAGAAACAATCACATGAGACCAATCACAGATGCACCTGTTGCATTCCACAGCAGCAGATAATCAATGTTTACATTTTGTTCCTGAGGCTTCTCAGCTTCTCAGGAGGAAAAATCCTAAGGAAAGGATTTTTCATAAAAGATGTCTGTGACACCCTTTCAATCCAAACCACTCTGTGATTCCATAATTTTGCTTACACTGATCACAAAAAACATCCAGAATTTTTAATGCCAGCATTTCTGGCTACTGCAGGAGATAACAGTCAAAAAGAGACCAGCATGCACTGGAAATTCTTTTGTTTGAACATTTATTTTTGAATCTCATAAAACTGGTGTACTAGAAATTTAATTAAGAAAAAACTGGTTTCCCTATTAGACAAGAGCAGTGCTACAGAAAGTTTAATATTCCTCCCCAGAAATGCAGGATGAAAATATAAAGTTACTTCTAAAATGTACCAATATTTATTCAGCTGCATTTGTGACACAGGTCACAGGAAGAGTATTTCCCAGTTATGCCCTAGACCAAAATTAAGTTTTCTATTATTCCAGTCCTTCCCAAGAGCATGGGGCTGGCTATTTCCTTGCTGTTTTATAAATACTGCTTTAACTTGACAATTTCTTACACAAGATCTTTTTCCTAACTAGGGAAAGGGTTCCTGCCAACACAAAAGGGGGGGATATAAAATTAAAAAATAAAAGAGCAATGGCTGTTGTAGCTGTGTTCCCTGGCAGATGTGCTGGACAGAGGGTGGGTGCAGGGCTGAGCTGGAGGTTGTGCTGTCATCTCAGACCAGGGTCCATCTGTCCTCATGTCCAACACAACCAGCACAGTGCTCCAGGGAGAACATTTTAATAAACAGCTACAAGTTCATTTTCACCAAGCTGATACTGACACTCTCTTAACACACAGCAAGTTTCATCTCCACAGCATTAATTGTTACAAATACATAACAGATAAACAGCTCAATCCCAGGCCTTGAGGTCCCTGTCCACTCATGTACCTACACACTTTAAAAGGCTGGGACTTCAAAATTCAGCCTTTCAAATGAATGGCATTTCTTCAGCCATTAAAATCAATGGGACTAATAAATTCAGAAAGGACAAAGCCCAGACAGGATGCAGTAATATCTGATTGACAGGTCACAGGATTCATTCAAAGCAGCCCCTTTAATATTTGGATTTTAAAGAGCCTTTAAAAATAATTTGGATTTTAAAGATACTTTAAAAAATATTTTGGGTTTTAAAGATCCTTTTAAAATCCATTGTATCTAAAAAAAAAACCTCAACCAACGAAGCAAAACCCCATAATTAAATTGACATAGAATTCCATAAACTATTGGCAAATTCCCTCAATTTTTACTTACCTTCTCTGAAAAACAAAAATCACTGCATTTCTCAAGTAAACTTCATAAGTTTCAACATACAGACTTTGAACATAATTGTGTATTTTGTCTCCTAGGTTAGGGAGCCAACTGCCCCCTTCAAGATACTTATTGACTCTGAACAGATCCCTTGATTAAATGAAATAAAAAAATCAAACCACAGAAAACAAGAGACTCCAATACTGTGCAATGTCAGAAATAATAGAGGGCAAAAAATCTGCAAATATTTATCTGCTGAGTGAGAATGAAATAAAATTCAGGCATCTAAATACTGGCAATATCTTACTGTTAATACAGAAATACCTTATTGCACAGAAACCCTAACTATTTATTTTCACTGATGCCCAGATTGTACCTCTGTGCATTTCTAGAAGTAAACAGTTTGGTCCCTGACTAACTCAAAAGCCAGATCTCAACACAAAAACGAGTTATTCCTGCATCTGGACTGCCAGTGGGCCTTGCTTTGGAAGGGTTCACAAATCATTCTTTACCAAAAAACAGGATAAATCCACAGAGAAGGCAGTGACAGCTGCCATTCCTTTAAACCCAGGCAGGGCTGAAGCAGGAGGGGAATTGAGCTCCTGGCTCCCCTCCCTGTGCTGAACACACTGCTGAAGAGCAGCACCCTTTGTCTGCCCAAAACCACATTTCCACCTTCCAGAAAATAGAAACACCACGAGCAAACCTAAATCTTACCAGCAAGGAAAACAACATAAATCCTGCTTCACCCTGCTGGCTTCCCAGTGATCCAACAGCTCTACACTCAGGGCTTGGATGCTGTGAAAACCCTGGAGAAGCCACTCACCTGAACTCTGGGGGAAATAAGCAGAAGAAGAAAAGATTCAGGTTGAAAATTGAGTCTTATGAAGTAGGTTATACCTTATTTTGCTTTTCAGCGTTGTCTGGCAGATAAATAGCTGTGCATTATTTATCTGGCAGCTTATCCTGGTCACTCCCTGGTCATTCCCTCCCTCCCCAGGTGCATTCAGCACCCTGGGGGGAGCACACATGGTGCTGATTTTACCAGCTTGATCTCCCAGATTTTCAGAACACAAATTTTTCTGAGTTGGAAATCTCCCCTACTGAAAGCGTATTGAAATGCTTGTGGTCAGAAGTGAAAAACAAACTGTTTTCACCCACTCTGCCAAGTGTCCTGGGTTGTTTTGGAAGCACGCCCATCTCAATCACTCATCTTTTTTCAGCACATCCAAACTTTTTCATTACATTTTATGCATTTCCAAACTGATAAGGTTAAAGAAAAAAAAAAAAAAAAAAAAGAAGAAGAAAAAGTGAAGTAGAAGCCAGAATCTGTACTTTCAAGGCTCCAGGAAGATTCGACTTTGTAGCAATTCCCCAGCTGTAATTGCCTTCCCAGACAGTTTAAATCCATTTAGAAAGTTCCATGTTAACTCTGTAGCCTCAAGAGCCTTGTCTCCAGAAATAGCTGCTGTTTGAACTGCAGCTCTGAGAGGATATTTTAAATCAAGTCTGTGGCTGCATTTTCACCTGGGGAGGCTGTGCATTGACATGGGCACTCCAGGGCCAGGACAGGGGTGCACACAGCTCGAGCCATGGCAGGTGGGAGCCAGGGGAGATGCCCAGAGTCACCCCAAGGTGACACAGGAGCCACACACCAACCCTGTGTACGCTGCATTTCAACCCCATCACTGCTGCCAAAGGAGTGGATGGACCTGCAGTTATTGTTCCCTGTACAACTAAGCCAAACATGCAATATTTTTAGCTGTCTTTTGATTTGAAACTGTGGGTAATTAAATCCTAGAACAGGTCTAATACTTCAGTGTGCTCCCTCTAATCATAATTATCACACTTACAGAGAGCTACAGGCACTAGGCTGTTCCAACAAGAGATGTTTTTTGTCTATAACTCCACGAGATAATTGTTTACAAATAAGATTGAAAGCTACAGTTGGTGAACAAATTCAAGCTCTATTTTGAAGTCAGTAGGAGAAGGAACAGCCTGGTGCTGTGAATCAGGAAAAGGCAAGGTCTTATCACACACAGACTGGTTTTTATCATCACACTCCCAGAACATCCCTTCTTGGCATCCTTGACTCCAGTGGTTTCATTATTTTGGTGAGGAGAATGTAAAGGGCATCCTCCATTCAGGAACACTCTGAGCAAATCAAAATAATTTCAAAATAAATGTCTATGGTGCACAAATACATTCAAGCTGTAGAGTCCAGTTCAGTTTCTTCAGTGTTTTTAGCTGGTGGTAGACTTGAGAATTCCTGTTCCATTGCCAAGCTGTTGCACATCCACACCCCCCCAGTGGTTCTGTATGGAGAATTGCAGATTGGAGGGACATTTCCTGCAGCTCAGCAGCTCCACTTGGAGAGATTTAAACCTCCACCCAGGTTAAATGCAGCATGAACTCCATCCAGAGCAGAGGGACTGGGCTCAGGGTCAGCCCAACACTGAGGTGAGCTAATATCAAAACCCCATTATAACTGATCCATGGCAAGCTTTCAGTTTTTCTCCTAAAAGCTGGGCCAGGCTGGGCTCCTGCACAGTGGAATTCAGTCAAGTCTCTCTTGCACAATTCTTGCCCACAGCCCATCCAACATATCCAACATTCAAAACGTTCCTGCACAATGGAATTCAGTAAGGTCACTCTTGCACAATTCTTGCCCACAGCCCATCCAACATATCCAACATTCAAAACATTCCTGCACAATGGAATTCAGTCAAATCTCTCTTGCACAGCTCTTGCCCACAGCCCATCCAGCCCTCAAGAGTGCTTCCACTGATTGCAAACACTGTAATCAATGGCCAAAACAAATTAAAGAGAGGGATAAAGAGTCATCTGCCACCACTTGTATGTTCTTTATCTTCCAAAAGCTTCTAGCAATTAATTTGTTGGAAGTTTTATTGTTATCAAGTGAACACTTTGTTTTGTGGGACACTGTGGGTAAAAGCTGTAATGCAGACAAACAATGGCTGCAGTGCCATAAATCTGCCTCCAGATCTCACTCATGCACTGAGGGTTTAAGATATCTCTAAAGTAACATATTTGTTTATTTGTAAGGGGAAAAGGTCCTTCTGTAAGTACTACATACATTTAAAATTTAGACACAGTAAAAATGGCACTTGGCAAAGTATCATTAGAAATGCTGTGATCTGTGGTTTCATAATTAAGGGAGAATCATTTAAATACTTATTGAGGAAGGAATATAGACATGTTAGAAACCACCAGCATGCCCTTCACTCCCAAGGGTGACATAAAGTGCAATGAGCTGAAGTACAGCAGTAAGGATGCTCTCCACAGACCCCCTGAACCCACCAGTGAAGGAATCACAAATTGCACTGGTTTGTTTCTTTTTCCTTTTGATTCACTCCTATTGCAAATGCAGGCAACCCTGATGTAGGGAGAGAATGATGCATGACTCCATATTCTCAGAAGGATAATTTATTACTTTATGATACTATATTATAATAAAGAATACTATACTAAAGAATACAGAGAGGATACTTACAGAATGTTAAAAAGACAATAATGAAAACTTGTGACTCTCTCCAGAGTCCCGACACAGCTTGGCCCTGATTGGCCAAAGAGTGAAAACAACTCACAGCAGAATGCAATGGAACAATCACCTGTGGGTAAACAATCTCCAAACACATTGCACATGAGCACAACACAGGAGAAGCAAATGAGATAAGAATTGTTTTCCTTTTTCTCTGAGGCTTCTCAGCTTCCCAGGAGAAAATCCCTGGGCAAAGGAATCATATTCAGAGAATGTGAATGCTACACACTTTGAATGTTCTCCATCAGCCTTTCACCAGAACTCTCAACAGCCACTGGATATCCCAAATCATGGAATGTCCTGAGTTGGAAGGGACCCACAAAGGTCACCAGGATCCAGTTTTTGGGTTAGTATCACTTCAGAGCTCCTGCTGGCACAGCCACATCTTCTGCTCATGGCCATAATCCTGTGTGGCCAATAATACAACACTAAATAAATACAAAAACAACAATACAGCACTAAATAAATAGAACAACACATAAATCTGATGGGATATGCTTAGATAGGTATTTACCACAGCCATGTGTTCAAACGAGAGACAGAGAGGTGACTCTGACAGGGAGTTGCTACATCAAACAATCCAAAGTTGGGGAAAAAAGGAGAGTAAAAAACCCCTTTCTCTCAGGATGTGAGAATGAGGAAGGAATGCTAACTAGCTGGTATAATCACACCTGCTTTTAACATTCTCTTCCCATTCAGAAGAAATTATTAACTCCACAGGGCAAGGCAGAACATCCAGAATGAAGCATGGAATTGAGCAGAGTGGATTTCATAACACCTGTAAGCAGGTTTGCATCATTTAAGTAATTATGATTTGGATGGATATTGCATAAATAATATTGAATTTTCATCTTTGATCACAGCTGCCACTTCCATAATGCCATTTCCACGTGGATGAAGAGCAAACTCTGACAGGAAAATGTTGACCCTCCTAGGTAATAATACACTGCTGACTGTGAGAACTCCTGTGCTCTGTAAAAAAAGCAACTTGTGTATGAAGGACAACTTAATAACAAAAAAAACTAAAAGCCAATGATTGTGTAAAGAAAATGTTCAGGCATGAAGATAATTGTCCACAGAGCATTACAGCCAAACCAGCAATTTTACCTGGTACTTCAGCATCCTACCTGAAGCTTTTAATGGATAACTAAAATCTATCTAAAAAAATAAAAATGCCAAAAGAGACTTTTTGCATCTGGAAAAAATGTTTCAATGCATTTAGCATTAATTTCTACACAGTTTAAGACAAACCACCAATAACATCCTTTGAAAAGTGGATTACAACCACAAAAGTGGTCAGGCATTCTGCTCCTGACTTTGTTTCAATAGAAACAAAATAAAACTCAGTCTTTGCTCCAAGTACACTCTGAGTGCATATTGAAACGGTTTCTGTTTCAAAAGGGCTGTGATATTGCAACTTCAATCCTTGAAATTTATTTACTAATTCACATACCCCATAATTAGTGCTCAATGAGAGCAATCTCTTTTCAGACCTAGAACAGAATTAATAACAAAGACTTAATGCATAAATTTTCCTACAAAAAAATTAATAGATTTAGTCCTTTTTCCATTACAGATTGTGGCAAAACTCCAATAATGATGAGCAAACTCCTAATAATATTTAACTGTCAGATGATTACTATGTTGCAATTCCATTAGTAATTAAAACTAAATGGCACTTAGGTAATGTATTATCTTCTCCCTTTCCTAATACCTGCCCTTTCCAACTAAGGGTCAAATTAATGTCAGGGTATCTGAAAAATTCTTGATGGGGTGAAAAAAAGTATTTTCTGTCTATTTATCCCTATAAAACGTCAGCCAAAGCCCTTAAGCACAATGCATCATCTGAGTGAGAACCAGAATAACCTCCAGCCTCAAGGAAATTGATTTAGTGAAAATGAAAGTTCCTCTCCTTTCCCTGCATCTGCTCTCACAGCTAAATTCCTGAGCTGCAGGTGTGGGTGGCATCCTGCTACCCAGGCCCTTTATCCTCACATTCCCACAGCTTCACTCCTACACCCTCTCTTGGCATCCTTGACTCCAGTGGTTTCATTATTTTGGTGAGGAGAATGTAAAGGGCATCCTCCATTCAGGAACACTCAGAGCAAATCAAAATAATTTCAAAATAAATGTCTGTGGTGCGCCAATACATTCAAGCTGTGGAGCCCAGTTCAGTTTCTTGAATGTTTTTAGCTGGTGATAGACACCAGCCAGGGTCTGTGTACAGATCACAAACAGGACGGGGCTGCTGTGGATGTGCCTTGAGCTGTTTGATTTTCCAGCACCACTCTCATTTCATGGTTATGACAATGGGAAGATGCCAGCAACTCACATCCCCAGGAGCAGACCAAGAAATTAATGTTACAACTCACTTTATAAGATTTTTGACCAATCACACAAAGCGAAAGCACATTGACAGTAGTTCTATCCAACCACTATAAGCACACGTACCTTTGGTTAAGCAATGCTTGCATATTTTGAATACAATACCTGCTTGTAAGCCTTAAAACACAATGCACAGAGCTCCATTATTAAGCTTCAAACTCCCTAATATCTTGCTAGATAAACTTTTCTGTAGCTTAGGGAATTATTCTATCCAAGCATTAAAACACAGACCATTGTTCTGTTTGTCTTTGCTTTTCTACAGTTTAAATAATTTTTCTGCTGAAAAATCTCATGGCTACTGCTTAGCTCCAATCACAGTTCTGCTGTCTCTGGGGCCTGCCTTTTGCAGCTTTCCCAAAACCCTCTGATTTTGTGGATTCCTACAGTGATAGACTTTGAAAATTCCTGTTCCATTGCCAAACTGCTGCACACACAGCTCAGGCAGAGCCTCTCCTGCCTCCAGCTCAGTTCATGGCCCTGGGCTCTGCACAACCCTGCATCACCCAGGATAACCCCAGGCAGGGCAGGGAATGTGAATTTCAGCATTTCAGCTGCTTCTGGCACACCTGACACAGGTGTTTAACTCTGTTCCTCTTCTGATTGAAAGGAGGCACCTGGAGTGGGGTGCGGGAATGTCAATGTGCTAAGAGAGGTTCTGCTGTAGCTCAGAGATAATTACAGCATTTTTAACAAACCCCAATGCAGGCCTTTCTGGGGATCACACCAGTTTCTGGTTCCTAATAATTTATAGGTTTTTGTTGGGGTTTTTTTTGTTTGTTTTGGTTGTTTTTTTTTCTTTTTTTGGTTTTGGTTTTTTGTTGTTGCTGTTTTTTAGGGATTTTTTTTATTTGGTTTGGGATATTTTTTTCCCTGAAAATTGTTTCTACTTTCTTTTTATAATCAATAGATAATAAGATAGATAATAATAGAATAGATTAAAATAGCACTCAATAGATATTTCTCAATCTTATTACTGCCCAATTAAAGTAATATAATGAAGTATTAGGTTTCTGAGAGCAGTAACACAGTGTTAAACACAATTTTAGCACATGGGCTGCACTTGGTTACTGCTCCCTCTCTAGTCCAGCCACTGCCAGTCATTTGTTACTGCACTACTCCCAGCTTAGCAGAAGCAACATAAGTGACGTGTCTTGTGAAATATGATGCTGTCGTGAATTCTAAACCCCTGTTTTCTTCTCTTTTAAAATTTTTTTAAAAAGCCTTGTAGGAAAATAGCTAGTTTGCAAGTTGCTTTTTTGACAATTTATTTTCAAGACATTTTAGAAGAAAGATGGGAACGCCACAAAAATTCCGACCTTGCACACCCCTTGTGTAACATTTGTTCTGCTGTTGCAACAAACCCCATAAGGAAATTACAGATTTTGGGTATCAGTGCCAAAACCACTGCATCTGGGCCAGTTTAACTGTGCAATAAGGCACTCCCTGAGTTTGGATATTCAAAGTGTAAATCAAGGTTAATAATCATCACAAGGATTTGAGAGCACAACTTGGCAATAGGGGTTTTAAACCCCTTAAAAATATCTAAAGCCTTTAAAAAAATTTATTACAGACTTTTGAGCAAACCAAGCTTCTCTGCAATAAATGCCAGGAATGCACATTCTGATGGAGAGCTTTGGATATGTATAATGGAAAAAAAATAAATTACATGTACACACAAACAACAACAACAACAAAAAAATTGACATTCAAAATCCATTCTACCAGGTAGAACATCATGTGTTGGTTGTACTTTCTCAGGTGACAACAGGAGCCCATTTAGCCAGACAATGCTGGAGGCTGATCCTTAACCAAAGGAGTTTCCAACATGTGCTCAGAAAAGTGCAAGATTAAAGTGTGGATGTTATTGACTCAGACCTTCAGCCAGCACAGATCTGCAGAGCTCCACAGATCAGGAAACAGGTCCATGACTGAACTAAATTGATTTAACTTTCATTTTAAACCTTTACTAGTTAAAGACACAAAAGTGGTGGGTTCTCGCTTACTTTTTAAAAAAGTATTTTTTACATTATGCTTTTGTGTATTTGCGTCTAGGCTTTCCTTCTACTTTTTCCTCCCAGGAAATCAAGGAGAACTAAATGTAAGCCCAGTGTTGTTTCATTCCTTTCCTTTCTTCATTCATTCATTCCCAAATTTATTTAACATCCTGCAATTTGACATGGGACAAAGTATTACAGGAAAATGGAAAAACTCAACACCACATAAGGAACCAGAAGGGGAACAGAACTTTGATAATTTCTTTGTTTACTTCCAAATAAATGAGCAAAAGATAAACACACAGTCCTGTAGAGACAGGTCTGCATTGAAGCTGACAAAAGGCTTTCCTTGGTGATTTGTTATTGTTCCATTTAAAATATTTTAAAAGTTTGACTGCAAGAAGAAGCAATTCCACTTGTGCCAGAAGTGGTCTCCTCCCACTCAGCCTCTGCTGTTATTACTGAGCTCCTGGTAGTTTATAAATTATGAATTGTATTTAAGAATTTGCAGACGTGTGTTTTCTTTGTAAAGAGGGAGCAAGAGCTTATTATTTGTCCTTTGATGTATGCCCATAGAGCAAAATGAAATCACTGCCTTTGTAATATCCTGTACGTTCCCAGCACTTGACCCAAATGTATTGAAACAAGCAGCATTATTTGTGTGTGTGAAAAATAATATCTCCCCACACCTCACACCTCTTTTCTTGAGGTCTTTTATAGCTCAAAATAGCCAAGCTTATCTCACTGCCAGCATCCTCAGCTCATCTCAGTGTTCAGGGAGATAAGATTAGAGGCCTTGATCCTCCTGCTGTTAGAACAAGACCTCAATCTCTCACTGTCTCTATTTAATCAGGTTCCTATTTTAGCTGCCACAAAGCTGTCAACAAAAGAAAATAAACTATACCCCATCAAGGGGTTAAATTGGATTTCACAATGTGCAAATGCTCGTCTGAACAAAATTCCACCTGCACCCTCCATCAGGCAAATTAGTTCTGACTTTTAATTTATTTCTCTAGGAAATGGAAAGGTATGGCATACCCAAAGTCAATAGGGAATAAAGAACGAGGTGTAATCAGCCTGCTCACTAATTCAGAGCCCTCTTCTCTGTCAGCTCTAATAGATTTCACACCAAACAATTTATAGAATGGAAGATGTATCTTTTCTGGTCTATGCTTTATTTTGGACTTGTCTGGTTAATGGTGCTAACAAGTGACAAGTGATGTTTGTGTGATGCAGCAGTGCCTGTGAGACACACACACTGCTGGGGCTCATTTGGGACTCTCTGGTCGGCTGCTCCACACTCCAACAGGGCTGCTTTTCATCTGGGACAATCCACAGTTCTCTTATGATTTACTTGACCAGTAATTCATTCAGTTCTACCATATAAGTATAAAAAAAGCCCTTGTTGCAGACATCGTTTATGAAAAATCCTTTCCTTATGATTTTTCCTCCTGAGAAGCTGAGAGGCCTCAGGAACAAAATGTAAGCACTGGTTATCTGCTGCTGTTGAATGCAACAGGTGCATCTGGGATTGGCCCATGTTGGTTGTGCTTAATTAATGGCCAATCATAGTCCACCTGGCTCAGACAGAGAGCCAAGCCACAAACCTTTGTTATCATTCCTTCCCATTCTAGCCTTAAGTAGCCTTCTGATGAAATCCTTTCCTCTATTCTTTTAGTATAGTTTTAATGTAATATATATCATAAAATAATAAATCAAGACTTCTGAAACATGGAGTCAGATCCTCATCTCTTCCCTCATCCTGAGAGCCCTGTGAACACCGTCACAAGCCCTGAGTAATTATTCACTCATACCTTAAAGAATATTTTAATTTCTTTGTTTCAAATCACCAGGTCATATCCAAAACCTGCTGTAAGAGCTAACTCTCCTGGAAGGAGCAGAATGGACTGAGGTGAAATATCTCAAAGACAACAAAAGGAGGCTTAGGATAATGCTCATCTACCAAAAAACCTCCCTGACATAGCTGGTATTGTGTCCCTTTTCAGTTTTTTGTTGGCCCTATAGCAAGGCAGAATTTGATCTGCAACAGGGGCATTATTAAAACCTAATCACAACCATAAAGCACCAAATAAAACCAAAACCCCCATCTGAAGAAAAACCTTCAAACTCAATTTTCTGAACATCCCCACCACCCAGGGTGCTCCCACAAGGGATAAAGGTCATTTTCCCTGCACCAAAGGGTGGAACACCTCCTGCATCTTCCCCATCCTCTCCAGTGCCATGGCAGGGAATGTGTTCTTGCCTCCAGAGTGTTTATTGCTGTCTGCTTGGACATCTGCTGCCTTGCTGCTAACATCTGTCTACCTATGATCATGCAGTGTTAGGCATCATTTTGCCCTTAATAGCTTTCCTCAGGTTTTCTCTCCTTACCTCTGATAGCCTGGATGTTGTGATCTAAAGAATAAAGCTGCTTTATTTTTGCTCTAATTAAGACACTCCAATCCTCATAATTGCAAAAGTAATAGATGTGGATTCTGGATAAAGATGCTTCTTGTTTTGCTTCAGGGTCCTTTTTCCACTGTGCAATGAGAATTAATCATGATGGTATTAAAGGTCTTGGGAACACACCATAAAATCAGGGAAAAGGAAAAGCAAATTCTCTGAAGGAAGGAAACCAGTGGCGGGATTAAAAGGTAGATTACACCCTGCTAACAAATTCCCATGGAAGTTATTCTATTTATCCTCTTACAACAGCACAGGGCCGTGTTTTCCAGCAGAATGATTATCTGGAAATCAAATGCAAGTGCCTGAAGTAAACAAGGACAAACAAACTCCGTGCAGGGAGGACAAGAAGGATAAAGCAGAGATGTAAATACTCAGTGCAAGGCAGGTCCAGCCCTGCTGGGGGACCCTTCCCTTCAGCAATGCAGAGACCCAGACTGGGTCAGAGCTGCCTCTCTCAGAACAAAAATGAGATTTTTTCAGCCAAAAAAGAGAACATTACTGGAGAAAACAAATACTGGTATTTGCTACTGGTATTCAGCACCTAGAATATTTGGGAAATTCTGTTGTGCAGCTCTGCACCTCACACAGCAGTTTCACTCACCAGGAGCTGGACACTGGGAGAGGGAGCACAGTTCATATTCAGGGCTCAGCTGAGACTTCCTGAACCCACAGAAATGTTCTGAATCAGATTCTATTTGAAGATATCCACCAAGGAGATGATCTCAGCTATCTCACTATGGTTTATTCTGGATAGCTGAGAAATGTGAAATGCTTGGCCATGAGCCAATTCACATCAAGTTCCTAAGCTTTTGTAATTAAAAAATAAAATTCAGAAATAGCTTTTGGCCACAGTGTTTTATTTTACCTGAAAAAAATTGGTTGCTTGAAATGTATCTAACTTAGAATAAGATGCATGTTTACAATATACACTCAGATAAATTCATAAATATTTCTTTTAAAATGAAAAATTTAGAGATCCATTAAAACCATGTTTGGCATCAGCAAAGAGTAGGTTTGATTTTTCAAAGGACCATGTTTCATTACAAAATTGTAAATGTTTTCCCAATTCCAGTCCTATCCCAGACACCCCACTCAACTGATCTATTGCTGATTTCAGGTAATGTTGGAAATATTAATGTGTAGAGTAAGAATTACTGGGATTTTATGGTATGGAAACATAATAGGAAAAAATTATTATTTGCATCCCCCAATGGAAGTGTTGGAGTTCTCAGACTCTGAGACTCACTAATCACTGCAGCCCAGGCACTTTTTCAGTGTGCTGCAAAGCTCAGGTACCTCCCAGGCTCAGCAGAGACGCAATCTGACAGGTACTGCCTAGTTAAATATGAGTTATCATCACCAGCACCACAACATGTTATTAAAAGCTCCATAAGCAGTCATGCATTTTGGAGAGGCACCAACTTCAGACGCAGAATTCATACAGCAAATATAAATTAACAGATTGTCTTTCGCTTTATAAATTCAAAGTACTTTGGAAAACAAAAATCCTATTCCCCCTTAGTGGGTTGGCTGAGAGGAAAGCCTCTGGAAAGATGACGTTTTAGTTTTGTTTGTGTTAAATATCCAAACATATTCACCAGGAGCCCAAAGGGTTCACCAGACCATCAAGGTACTGCCAGTTCTGTCCAAAGCAGGATTGCAGCAATGTTATTAACAGTGGTAGGCCTTCCCACCCACACTGCAGAGAGCTCCACTGCAAGAGAAGAAAAACACAAATTGCCTGCATACAAGGCTGACCCAGAAAGCTAAATCTTTTCCCCAGGACAAACAGATAAACTTGTGCTTAGGTGCCTGCAGTGGCAGTGCAATCAGCTGTTACCTAATAGAGAGTGATGCTGGATCACTGAGTTTTCCCTGGAATTTAACATCTCTGCATGCAGTGCTTTCAATAAATAACCCAGCCCAGGTGGTGGAATAAAGAAGCCTGATGCAAAAAAAATCAAACAAACAAACAAACAAAAGCCAGCCTTTGATCCCAGTAATAACTAGAAAGTCAATCAAACGTCCCCAATGCTTTGTCTCACACATCAAGGCTTGAAATGCAGATTGGGAGCCAAGGACTGGGTAGTGAGTGGAGCCAGCTGCAAATGCCTGGCACTGCTGGCAATGC
The DNA here is from genome assembly GCF_047830755.1 of Zonotrichia albicollis. NCBI lineage: Eukaryota > Metazoa > Chordata > Aves > Passeriformes > Passerellidae > Zonotrichia > Zonotrichia albicollis. Next base: position 14,828,238 of record NC_133831.1, read on the forward strand.
CTCTGTTTCCAGGACACTGGAAAAGAGCCTAAAACGGGTCTAAACTGTGGTGCTCTGCTAATTATGAGCACAGCAGCCACAGTGCATCAGCCCAACCCCTGTCAGAAAGGGACTGTTGGGTAAATGGAACCACACACCATTAGCTCCTCACTCCCCAACCATCCAGAAGTGTGTGGGAACAATTAATTTCATCTCCCAAAAGTTTCACTGAGTATCAAGGAAAAAAAAAATAGCCATTTTCTTCCTCCAGGTGAAAAGCACTCTGAGCTCAGACCCTTCTCTCACCCCTCACCTCGAGGCAGGTCTCAATTTAAGTGAAATTCCCCAGTTTTACACCCCAGGTATTTTAGGGATTTGGAAATCAGAAATGTAACAAGCAAACCACTACCCTGTAGCAGTAAATGGGGGCTAAATTCTCAGCCCCACTGCATGTGCATTTAATCCAGCTGGATTTTCAGAGCTTGGTTATCCACACTCCCACACAGGCAGTCCATCACTGCTTCCAGAGTATTTGTTCTGCTCCCCTGAGCCTGGAATCAGCCCCAGCACCAAGAGGGGTCTCCTCCTGCACAGCACTAAGTCTGCAGCACCACTCCTAAAGGAACAAAACTCTCCTTTCCCTGCTCTGGCAGAGCACATCTCCCCCAAACTGAAGTCCTTGCATTGTCACAGGCAATACTGAGATTAATTCAGTATCTCCTTGCCTGCCATCCCTTTCAAAGGCTTTCCTGGCTGTTTAGTACAGTAACTTTTAGCAGATTGACACCCCCCCTGTTTAATCTCTGCGCTGCTGTTCATTCAATGGACTGGTGTAATTTCTTCCCAATTCTAAAGGGCAGCACAAAGAAAAGTAATTTTCCCTGGTAATAAGATATACACACACAGAAGCCAAGAAGGGAAGGCACAAATAAAGCCAGATTATCTTGCAAAGTCTGTGCCTGCTCCTTAATGCTAATTTAAGTTCCCATCAATAGGCAGCTCCTACAACATGACACTTCAATACTGATTCACAGCAAATGTAGAAGTGGTAAGCTGAATCATCCAAATGAAATCCTCACTATCGGGCAGAGCCAATACAAGAACTCAAGCTCTTTCTCTTTACCACAGGCTTTGCTTTTTATCTGACACAGACAGTGCAGCTCTGACAAGGACACACAATGCACAGGGCCCACCTACCCAAGCTGGCAGCTCCTCTGGCCTGGGACTGTGAGAACAGCCAAGAATTGGGGTTTGGTTCTGCAGGCAACAGTCAGGGATTGCACTTTTAGTGGGGTTTCTGCATTTTTGGGGTGCTTCCAGAAGTTGCCATCCCATTTGCTCATTTCTCTGACTGGCCTAGAATGTCTGAGCCCACTTGGTTAGGTAAGGCCACACAAGGAGCTGGTGGGGACCTGGTGACAGAGAATTGTGTAATCAATAAGGCTGGAAAAGGCCTCCAAGGTCACTGAGTCCAGCCTTCAAACAGGTGCCACCATGCCCACAAACCCCTCCACCCAGTGCCATTTCCACCTGGTTTTGGGCACTCCAAGGGATGGTGACTCCACCACCACCTCCTTGGGGAGCCCCTTGTCACAGACATCTTTTCATTAAAAATCTTTTCCTTAGGATTTTTCTTCCTGAGAAGCTGAGAGGTCTCAGGAACAAAATGTAAACAATGGTTATCTGCTGCTGTGGAATGCAATAGGTGCATCTGTGACTGGCCCATCTTGGATGTTTGTAATTAATGGCCAACCCCAGTCAGCTTGGACTCTGTCCAGGACACAAACCTTTATTATTCATTCCATTCTATTCTTAGCTTAGCTAGCCTTCTAAGATGAAACTTTTCCTTCTATTCTTTTTAGTATAGCTTTAATGTAATATATATAATAAAATAATAAATCAAGCCTTCTGAACATGGAGCCAACATTCTCGTCTCTTCCCTCACCCGAAAACCCCTGTGAACACCATCACAGCCCCTTCCAGTGCTCAGCACTCTTTGAATGAAGGAATTTCTCCTTCTGTCCAAGCTGAGCCTCCCCTGGCACAGTTGGGGCTGTTTCCTATGGTCCTGTCCCCACCCTAGCACATCCTCCTGTGTGGAGCAGAAACTCCTCTCACCTTATTGTCAATCCACTGCACACATTATTTTACTTTCAGCTGCACTGGCTGCTCCAGACACTGAAGCTTCCAGAAGGAAGGCAGGAATTACCAAATTTTGCTTTGCCCAAACAATTCTCAGCTGTGCTTATACAAAAAAATGAACAGCCTTGTTCTTCCAAGCGAGGATGCACAGCACTTGGAAGAATACTGCCCAGCTCTCCTAAGCCTACAAACATCTTACACCATGCCAGGTATTTTTATTTATTTATTTTTTTGATCACAGGAAAGGATGGAATAATGATATTCTTAGATAAAAGGAACTAATCTCACATAAAGCACAGATCTTTGTTTAGGTCCAGGCATTTGAAAGTGCCTGAGACCCAGAGAAATCAAAGGCAGACTTAGCAGATTCTGAGGAGTGTAAAGTCCCCAGCAGTGCTTGTTGTGACATGGGCAGTGTTTCAAAAGCTCACAGCACACAAGGTTCTTGTGAACTCTTTTGAGAGCCCAGATCTAAGTGTGGCATTAGGAGTTGCTGTGTGCTTAGCATACTTAAATACCAGCCCTCTATTGTGGGCTCTTCTGAGCCCTTTTCAAAATCTGGCCTGCACTTTAGGCATCCAGCTCCTCACATTGTTTCAGTCCTTGGAGGATTCAAGAGGTTTATAATGAATTTTTAAAATTGTGAAACTTCAATGAAAAGTGCCTTTTAACAGCTATATAAAGTAGGTTATCTCAGGCAACACATTTGTTATTGTTGCTACAGGAGGTATATGCCAACTATAAATACCATTTATTAGCAGTGAATGATAAAGCCTCAGTGTAACTGAGGGCTTAATAGCAGAATGAATTAACTCCTGCTAAGGCTGCTGCAACTTTAATTCTAACTTGAGGCATTGTGGGGGAAAAAACACCTCCAGCTCCTCAAGCATTTCACCAGTAAAGAGCAAAATGTAAACAAGCAGCAAAAATAAAAATAGCCACTGGCTACTGGTCATTGGTGTTCAGCAATGAGGAGCTGCTCCAGTACTTTATAGAGATGTGATTGGTTCTCAAAACATGAAGATTTGATGGTAGTATTTCACTTTTATTCACTGCCTTACCTCCACATTTGGATTATCTCAGCCAACATCACATCCTTCTTTTTGAAACTTTACAAGCAGAACGAAGTGATGCAGTTTAAATATCTTTCTCTACCACAAGAGAAGAAAAAATTGTTTGTAAGAGTACAAATATTAGGGAGGGGAAGAGGGGTAGAGGCAGACTTGACAGTGCTAAGGAAAAGCTGAAAAAAATTGTCCTTCCTATTTATTCCAATTGCTGAAAGCCACCACACCCCTTTGTCCTGGAAGCCAAGAGGACACAGACAGGTGACAAAAGTGGGCAGAATAGGCCTTTAGAAACCAAATCTAAATATTACAATTCAAGCCAGTCTCTGGGGAACATGGAATACCTTTGTGGACCAGGACCAGCAAATACCTAAGGAAGAGACTCTCAACTAAAAGTCACAAAAGATGTGGACCTACTGTCAAGATGGAGATATCATTACATAAATTTTATTTGAAAATTAAACAATCTTTTACATGTCATTGTAACATGAATGAGCTGTCTTATGACTAAATTTGGATCTTCCAAACAAATTCTGAAGTTACCAAGGACTCCAAATTTTGTTACATATTAACTTGGCAAAAAATATAAATGTTGGCCCATTTTTCTGACAGTTACCTACAAGCCCCTGAGAGCCACAGCCATTCTCACCCATTTGCAAACTCATTCCCCTCCAAAGAGATCTCTCTCAAAGTGTGAGTGCAACAGACCCAACAGTTTGAAGGAATTTTGGCTGGAGTTACCACAGTGAAACAACAGAAGGTGTTTTAAATCAAGCAATGCTGCAGTGTTTTGGTTCTATATTAAGTTACTCTGTTCACACTCTGCTGGTGCTCCTTAGGAATTGTGAGGATAGAGAAGGAGACCAGAAGGGTAACAAAATAAACTGCACAAGGGCAGTGCCAGCTCAGGAATGGCTTTGGTGCCTTGAAAGGAAAACTGGAACAGAAGCCAGGCAGAGTTAAAGGACAGAGTAGGGATTTATTAAAGGCCTCAATGGATCCACCTTAGGCAGCACAAGAGCCCAGTCAGGGCTGCACCCAAGATGGACAATGTGTCATACATTTTCACACTTTTATAAATTTTGATCCATTACATGTTTAGGCTAATTGTCCAACTATAGCTTTAGGTTATGCAGTCCCATCGTCCCAGATTGCTTTCCTCAATTTGCTGTTGTTTTACACTTTCTGGGCCTGAAGCTGCAATGGTGCCCTTGGTTCTCAGGCTGGAAATGGATTGTTCTGTGTGACTGAGCTGTGAGGAGAACTTGCTGACACACTATATGAAATTCAGAATCACACGTGTTGTCTTATCTTCCATGAGTTCTATTATCATTATAGCGCAAGGATTCCATACCACCAGTTTCATACCTCCTCAATGTTTCCTGTAGGCAGCTCCTCTAAGCACTGACTGTTCCTGGTCCTTGCAGCAGCTATCTGATTCCTGGTCCCACCAATCCACTCTTTTATAACACTTTCTTATTGGCTACAGGTGCGGCCTGTTAAGATCAGGCCTGCTCCAGCTTAACTCTTTAGGGGATAAGATTACATTCTATACCACCTTCATTTACCCACACCGCATCCCCCTACAACACACTAAGACAATGCAGAATCTGGAAAATATGAAAACTAAAACTTAAGGCATCAGCTTCAAACTGCCAGAGGGCAGGGCTGGGTGGCATCTTGGCAATGAGGAATTGTTCCCTGGCAGGGTGGGCAGGCCCTGGCACAGGGTGCCCAGAGCAGCTGGGGCTGCCCCTGGATCCCTGGCAGTGCCCAAGGCCAGGCTGGACACTGGGGCTGGAGCAGCCTGGGACAGTGGAAGGTGTCCCTTTCACAGGAGTGAAGATGATCCTTGAGATCCTTTCCAGCCCAAACCATTCTGGGATCCCATGCAAACCCACATCCATCCCATCACCTGCTCGTTTCTCTCCCAAGTAACTTCAGAGTTCAGCAGTAGCTCTTTGACTGTGTCCTCACCTAATCACCAAAATATTTGGGAGCACAGGCTGAAATAGCTCCCATTTCTGCCCACAGGAGGCCCTGCTGCAGCAGAAATGGCACCTCCCAAAGCTGAGGGTGCCCCAGGCTCCTTGCACTGCTCACAGCATCCTCAGAGGCCAAGATGAACCACGTTTGTAAATCAGATCCCCAGCCTTCACCATGGTTCTGATTTATGGCTTTGTAATCTTCATAGCCCAAATTGCAGGGAAGGAAAAATGGAGATTGGAAGAAGTCACAGCAGATGTGTTCACTTCTAAAAAAGAATGCACAACATGTGCTGCAAAATAAAAGCACCATTTGGCAACATAAAATATCTTGGCATCTGTGTGAATTTGTAACTGCAGTAAAATATTGATATGGCTGATAAAACTGAAGTTCCAGTTCCTTCTGCCTTTGCATGTCCATGCCTTTAGAGGAAGTTTCCTTTCCACACTGAGGGATTGTCTTTGTATATTCTAGGGTTTTTCAATGGCCTGATACATTTTGCCTGGTGGGATGGTGAAAAACAAAAAAAAAAAAAAAAAAGAAGTTCTAGTAGCTGATTTTGACTTTTTTGTGGCCTCATTCCATTGGGAAAATATTTTTTTTCTTTTTATCTTCCCTGAACCTAGTAATAAGAATGTTTAATCTTTAAAAATAGCATGAAATTAGTGGATTATTTTCTCTTCATTAAGAGTCCACATACCTCTTTTTAATTGCACTGAGAATTCTCATTCAGATTGTAAATGGTCAGAAACCTCCTTTGCACAGAGAGGCTTCCTTTGGGAGTGAGATAAAAACATAGCAAAAGGGGATGATATATTTATGTGCCCAGGTCTGCCTCTGTGGTTTAGGCCATTATTTACAGGATCCATTTGTGAAGCTCACATCTGTTCCTGTCCCCTCCCAGCTCTGGGGCTCATCACTCACCCTGTGCCAGCAGCCCAAGTTAACTGGCTGTGAACAGGAGCTTTGGGGCTGGCTGCAAACACCCAGAATCCCAGAATTTTGTTCATTCTTAGAAAGGAACTTCTTGCTCTGAGATAACTTAAGCATGAAAAACAAACTCCTTCAGAAAATATGAATCAGAGTATTTGACCTCTGATGCACCCAGCTGGAACAGAGCAAGCACATAAAAATGAAGATGAATGAGCAATAATGGGTTAATATTTCTTCTGTTAAAGAAAACTGTCATTTTCCCCCTCCACAAGGCCTTAATCTCCATTTCAAAATCAGCTTTATCACTTCTGGATCTGTGACAAACCAATTTTGCCTCCTCCACACAACCAATCCCTGTGCACCATTAAAATAACACCACACCCAGGGCTTGAGAGAGCCCAGGATATTATGAATATTGAGAGCACTTCAAATGCAATTTCCTCCTCATAAAAAACGTCCCTGTCTGTTCTGAGTGCTGATATAATATGTGGAGGCTGCAGGCTTGTTCCTTTAATCCAGAGCAATTAGTTTCTATCAAGTTACACTCCCACTCTGCAGAAGTTTTATAAAAGGGGTGGTGGTGTGTGTTTGAAGAAATTTTAGCTCCTTTAATCGGAATGAAAACAGCCATGAGACTCTCATGGGTCTGTAAAAAAGTCTGCTGCAATCATATTTGATGTCTCTGAAATATCTACTCTGTGCAAAGAGATTTTTTTCCCATTCAAGGTATGTGCTTACATTCCTCTTAGGCCTGTGACATTCCTAGGCAACACACTGAAACTATAGAATTTTGGAATTTTGGAAATATGGAAGTTTGAGGAAGATTGGCAGTAAATAAAAATAATATCATACAAGTATCAATATCATACAAATATCATACAAAAACATCATTCATATTTACAGATGGTAACAAATCAGAAGAAGAGCTGGCAGCCAGCGTGGAGTAAAAGAATTTCACCTGCAACAGCAACTTAATTCCTGCAATGACATTGCTCCATTCACCATGTCCTGCCTAACTCTGAGATGATTGGAGGGAGGTTGTTTTGCTATGATATTTTATGAAAAATCTTTTTTCCAGGATCTTTTCTACTGAGAAGCTTCAGCTTCCCCATGTTTTGCTGCTTTGTAATGTGATTTAGAGAATTGTTTACCCAGCATGTGAAATTGTTTTTACTTGATGACCAATGACAGCCACTTGTGACAAGGCTGTAAACAGTCACAAGCTATATTATATCTTATATCTTATGTCTTATATCTTATCTTATATCTATCTTATATCTTATATCTTATATCTTATATCTTATATCTTATAATTCCTTCCTTTATTTTCCTTGCTAGCTTTATGATAAAATCCTTTCTTCTATTCTTTTAGTATAGTTTTAATACATCATTTCCTTTTAATATAATATAGATCATAAAATAATAAGCCAGCCTTCTGAAACATGGAGTCAAGATTCTCATCTCTTCCCTTGTCCTGGGACCCCTGTGAACACCACCACAAGGTTGCTTGTTGCTTTTTCCAAATGTCAGTTCTATGGCTCTATGAATGGGTGTTAATTAACCAGGCCTTCAGAAGACACCCAGAATAACCCAGGTGGTTATTTTGGGACACCAGAGACCTCCAGGTATGACCAACACTCCTCCAGTGCTGCACCACCTCCTGCAGAAGGGAGAAATGTTTGCTCCAGATCAGAGCCAGGGTGGAAAAATCCCAAATTCAAGAAAAGAAAACAAATTTTAGTAGACAAGCTTGTTTTCTGCCCAGGAGACATTTTTCGTGGTATACACTACTTGGCCACAGAGAAATCCTTCCCATGAAATATTAAAAGTATTTCATTTAAGAATCAATCAATCTTCATGTTCAGAATTCGTGCCCTGTTTGATATAAGGCTTGGATGCCTTCCTCAGATAACAGGCTAACAGCAAGTCAGCTACTGATACCTTCTCTCTTGTTTTTAATAAAAACTAAGTCAATAGTAAATCTATCTGGCCATAAGCATTACATTACAAACATGAGCCCTACAGCAAATTATTGAATTTGTTCTCTTAAAGGAATTTCCCAGCTAAAACATTTTTGGGATCCATTATTACAACTGAGATTTTTTTTCAGATAACATCAGTTGTAGGAAAAAAAACCCAGTTGTCTGTACCTGAATGTACAGCTTTCTACAAAAAAAGTAAGTCCAGACAGAATATATTTTTATTCACAAAGAAAAGGAATAGTTATATTATGGCTATGAATTAAAATATACAGTCTCTTTCCCATATGCTTTTCTTGGGAGAGCTTTCTTCATTAAGTAGTGGCTTAATGAGATCTTTTACTCCTTATAAACCTTAAAATGCTATTTTTTTTTGTCTTCCTAGAGGACAGGTAACTGCCAGCTACCACAGAGCTGGAATAATACAGACAATGAGCATTTTTGTGAAACAAAAGCTAAAACCAAGAGGGAAAGGGGCACATAAATGAGCCAAAAGCAGTGAAAGTGTGTCTGCTCCACAGGACCCTGTGCCAGGCAGAGCAGCTCTCTGCTGTGCAGTGCAGGCCCATGAGATTGGTTCGATCCTCCTCCCCTCACTCTGTGTATCTGATGATCACAAACAGCACAAACTTCTCAAAATGTTCAATGAGCAAACATCTCCTCCTCTGGTTCAAGAGTGGACTCACAGTGACCCCCATCCTGCCTGGGCTCCTGCCACCAAAGGCTGGGCAGGCGGAACTGATGTTTACTGGAAAATAAATTCACATTTTCACAGAATCACAGAATGACCAGGTTGGAAGAGACCTTCAAGATGACTGAGTCCAACCCAGCCCCAACACCTCAACCAAACCCTGGTACCCAGTGCTACATCCAGGCTTTGTTAAACACACCCCGGGATGGTGACTCCACCACTTCCCTGGGCAGCCATTCCAGAACTTTATCACTTTTTCCATGAAAAACTTTTTCCCAATATCCAGCCTGTATTTCCCTTGGTGCAGCTTGAGGCTGTGTGCTCTGGTTCTGTCAGTGCCCACCTGAGCACGGCACCTTTCAGGAGCTGCAGAGAGTGATAAAATCACCCCTGAGTCTCCTTTTCTCCAAGTTAAAGCTCTCACCAAGCTCTCCAAGCCTTTGCTGAGGGGTGTGTAGCTCTGTTTTTGTTACCCTCCCAAATTTCAGCCTATGGCTGAACAAAAGAGCAGCTGCTGGATGTGACATTGTTGTTCAGCCTCATTGTTGCTGAGCAAACCAGAGCTGTGCTGAGTGGCTTCACTTCCGCAGGGGCAGATCTGCATGGCTGGGCTGGGTTTCACCACATGGGCTCTTCAAGTTTCTGTTGAGAGATATGTGATAGTGTTCACAGGGGTCTGAGGATGAGGGAAGAGACGAGGATCTGACTCCACGTTTCACAAGGCTGATTTATTATTTTATGATATATATTACATCAAATTATTTATTTTATGAATATAATTATAAAAATATAAAAATATAATTATAAAAATATAAAAATATAATTATACATTATATTATTTTATATATATGTTACATTAAAATTATACTAAAAGAACAGAAGAAAGGATTTCATCAGAAAGCTGGCTAAGAATAGAAAAGGAAAGAATGACAACAAAAGCTTCTCTCTCTGACAGTCTGAGCCATCTGACTGTGATTGGCCATTACCAATCACAGAACCACATGAGACCAGTCACAGATCCTCCTGTTGCATTTCACAGCAGCAGATAATCATTGTTTACATCTTGTTCCTGAGGCCTCTCAGCTTCTCAGGAGGAAAAATTCTAAGGAAAGGATTTTCCATAAAATGTGTCTGTGACAGAGATACATGCATTTGTTGAAATACCCACATACTAACAACAAAGATTTGGTGACTAAAGTGACTAAACCCAGCAGAAAGCAGTGGGATCTGCTGGCTAGAGCAGGGGTTATGAAATCAGGATGTGCAGGTTGTATTCCAGCCCTGAGGATAACAGCTTTGTTACTTCCTATTTAACAATAATAAATAGATGAGGATTTACTATCAAACTGCACTCTAAATGTTCTGCTGTTCCACCTGTCCTAGGTGTTCCTCCTGACCAGCTCTTGCTAGGAACAGCACCATCCCAAGGTACTATTTCCATGTTAATTACATTTAAATATGTTACATGACACTTAGCTTGGACACAAGGGGCTGTGTACCATGTAGAGTATTAAATTTGCTGACTTTATTTTCTGGATGTGCAGAATCCTGGTTAATTGTTTCTAATTTTTATGAGTGTAAAGTCAAGAAGCTGCTTAGAATGTCCCTAGATAGGTCTGTCCCTGCCACATCACTGAGCCCCTAGTGAATCTATCAGGAGGTAATCCTGACCATTCATATTTTGAAAGAGGAACATGAAAAAAGAGAAACCAACATTCAGGAAAAAAAAATTAAAAAAAAAGAAGGCAAGCCCAGCTCTGAAAATTGATTGGTACATCATGGATGAAATGATGGGAGAAGAAACCAGCATGTATTTAAAGCCCACACATATGTCTTAAGTGAACAAACCTATTAACTCAGCTTCTTAGTCAATAGAAAAAAAGATAGATTGAGGGAAAACATTTTCAAGTGTATTATTAGTAATGCTAGCAAAGCTTTATCTTCATTTTGGTTGTTTTCCCTGAGTTCCTGTAGAAAGCAGAGTAATCACTACATTTTCTTTTGTCTCCCATTACCTTAACAGTGCATTAGTGTTCCTAAATATGTGACTTCTCCAAAACCCAAAAAGCAACAAGAGACCTTTAGCAAATGAATATACTTCATGCCTTCAGGTGAGGCTTTCCTGGCTGGCTGTGAAGGTTGGGGGGCCAACAGATGAGGTGGTGGGGGGGTCCCTGGTGTGCCCACATTTCAGAGCCCACAGGGCTGAGGGGAGAATGAGCAGGTACCAGGACACTCTGTGTCTCTCCAACTCACCGAGCCCTGTGCAAACCCAGGGCACACATGGAATATTTCTGTGTCTGCTCTGGGGTGCCCTGATCCCCAGGGCAGCCCTGACTTTGACCCTCACTCATGGAGAAAGTTTCCCAGGCTTCAAGACAGACTGGAATCCACAAAAGTGTGAAATAGATTATAGAGAGCAGTGTAGGTGTATCACTGGGTGAGAAATTTAGGTTTTGGGATTTTTAGTGTGTTGTGGATGGAAGCAAGATGGAGGGCACAGTGTGCTGTCCTGGGTTTCTTCTTTTTGCTTCTTTTTCATGTTTTATGAAAATCCCTTTGCCAGGATTTTTCTCCTGAGAAGCTGAGAGGCCTCAGAAATGACATGTAAACAATAACTATCTGATTGCTTGGAATGTGGTTTGGAGGTTGTTTACCAACAGGTGCATCTTTGATTGGTTTAATGTGAATTGTTTTTACTTGATGACCAATCACAGGTCCAGCTGTGTCAGTCTCTCTGAGTCAGACGTTCTTTATTATCATTCTTTTCCAGCCTTCTTATGTCTCCTTTCTCTTTCTTAGTATAGTTTTACTATATCATTTTCTTTTAATATAATATACAGAGTAAAATAATAAATCAGCCTTCTGAAATATGGAGTCAAGATTCTCATCTCTTCCCTCGTCCTGGGGACCCTCAAACACCACCACACTTCTTCTTCCTTCTTCTTCCTTCTTCTTCCTTCTTCTTCCTTCTTCTTCCTTCTTCTTCCTTCTTCTTCCTTCTTCTTCATGGGTTTGGGTGGCATTTGGAAATTGGGCAGAAAAGTTCATATTGTGGGCTCTTTGGGATCAGTTATTGGGTTAAAAGGGAAAATAATCCAGGTGTCAGTTCTTAATTGGACAGTTTAGTCTTAAAAGACCTTGTAGCAAATCATTTGGAGCCTAACCAGGGTACCACCTACCCAGTGGAACCTGACTGCTAAAGAAAAAAACCAAAGGTACTTAAAGAGAAATGAGAGAAATACAGTTCCAGCAGCTGAAAACTCTGAACAAACTCCCAGTGCCAGCACAGCCTGGGGAGTGCAGTGTGCCCGTGCTCAAAGAGCAGCTCCTGTGGGGAGCTCTGCCAGCCCAGAGCCAAAGCAGGGCAATAACAAAGAGCCCTGATGGCAAATGGGGATGCAGGGGATGGGGCAGAGTCAGAGCTGACTGAGATCCAAACAACCCAGCACAGCCCTCACCTGCACAGGAGCTGCTCAGTGATCCCTGCAAAGTGACAGTGATGGGTCCCATCCCAGAGTCCCCCAGCTGCTCTGATTATGAAACCTGTATCAAGGAGTACAAATGGAGCTGCTGAACTGCTCTGGTGCCCGGGCTTAGGTTCAGTTCTCAGCACCACACTGATAAAACAGCTCTGTCATTATAAATGCCTTAATTTTCCTGTGAGTTATCAGACATTTCTGGCATTTCTATGACATACAGGATTTTAAGCTATATTCCCTATGTCAGCCAAAAATGATGACATTTTTAGCTTGGGTAAGTCTGAGTATTTTTATTCACTGCCATTCCAAGTATATTCAAATGACTCAGAGGTACAGAATTGCAGTCATGTTTTAATTTTTGACCCTAATTAATTCGTCAAGTTCATAACGATTCTTCTCATCTGAAACTTGTTCTTAGCACTTCAACCTCTACCTTATAGCTTTAAAGACAAAATGAAAGTCTCAGCTCCCTCTCCTCTCTCATTAAGATGATTTAAATTATCTGGAATTTCCCCTACTCACTTTTTGTGACATAAATGAGTTGAGAGAAGGCTGCCTTCCACCAGGAACTAAACTGGAAGAAGACTGACTGAACAAACTAAAACCACACCTTTTGTCTTGAAATAAATTGATGTGAAATGTGCTCGTGCAAGAACAGCAGGGGTGCTCCTCAATGCAAAAGTACTTACTTCTAAATATTAAAAATACAAAGTGCTGTGACGGTGTTCACAGGGGTCTGAGGTTGAGGGAAGAGATGAGGATCTGACTCCATGTTTCAGAAGGCTTGATTTATTGTTTTATGATATATATTACATTAAAACTATACTAAAAGAACAGAAGAAAGTATTTCATCAGAGGGCTAGTAAGAATAGAATAGGAAAGAATGATAACAAAGGTTTGTGGCTTGGACTCTCTGTCCAAGACAGCTGACTGTGACTGGCCATTAATTACAAACATCCAACATGGACCAATCCCAGATGCACCTGTTGCATTCCACAGCAGCAGATAACCATTGTTTGCATTTTGTTCCTGAGGCCTTTCAGCTTCTCAGGAGGAAAAATCCTAAGGAAAGCATTTTCCATAAAGGATGTCTGTGACACCCTCTTTTCAAGTAGTGCTAGGGATGCTGTCACTTATGTTTTTTGTTCCCAGAGGGGTTTCCTGGAGCTGTGTTTGTATTGTCCCTGCAGATCCCCTGCAAGTGGGGCACAGAGCACACAGAGAACCCCCAGACTCTGCTGATGGGAGGCAAATAATCCTCCCCTGGCCAGGGCACAGCTACTGACTGCTGCAGGAGATAATTAAACACTGCCTTGTGCTTTCTTCTCAATGCTCTCAGGAAGGAGATTAAAAGAACAAGGCTTAGAACTAAATCCGGGGCTGCATTATTGCCTTGATATAGGTATAAATGGACAGGAGGGAATTCAAGCATCAGTGGGGGTTTTGTGTGTTTTGAGAGCAAAAAGAATTTTTAGGTTTGTATCAAAAATACTTGTCTGAAATTAATCAGGCAGCTAATTATAACAGCAGTTTAATATCCCAGTGACTGCAGTGCCAGATCAGGGTTGCCTGGCTTCTCTTTCACCACCAAAGATTTTTTTTCTAAATTAAGCATTCCCCAGAAGAGCATTTTCTTTGTGAGGTAAATATTTCACAAATCTCTCCTTTTGGCACTTCCATTTTGATAGCACAGCACAGACCAGAAAAAACATTCAATTTTAGGTTAAAAATTTCACTCTAGTAATTGTTTCTTACCAGGCTCAGAATATCCCCCTAATTTTGAAATTTCAGTGTGTTCCTTGCCATTTTCATTCTCTGGTAGGCTTTTAACCAGCTCTGCTTCCCTTCTGGATAGTGTGCAAGAACATGTCAATATTTCTGCCTTGTGTGTAATGCAGAATCAAGGTTTTATTCCATTTATATCAAATAGATGGTAGAAGTTCTACATAAGAGTAGCAAAATATTAACTAGGGAAAGAACAGTTAAATCAGAACAAGCCTATAACACCTAAGCACAGCAGGTTAGTCCCATGATTATGGGGTTTTTTTTGTTTGGTGTTTTTTTTTTTTTTTTTGCAAGTTAGATCAAGAAGAAATCAGAATAAAAAGAAACACAACAGTTATTACTTTAAAATTCTGAATCATATTCTTTGGAAAGTTGATAAGTACATGAGGGCAGAATGCAGTAGATCAAGACTGCTGAAAGACAAAAATCCTCTTCAGCCACAAATCACTGGGAGCTGTTTAGGTAGGACAGGTTGTAAAGTCCTGTACACAATCACAGACTCTCCTGGTGTTAACAAATGTGAGTAAGTTTAATAAAAAAAGACAACACAAAAACCCAAGATGAAAGGTGAACATGAAATGGACCTTGTGTGAGAGTCAGAGCTGGCTGGTTAACCCTTTCAGCTGCTTGCTCCTTTCACTATCTAATTCTTAAGGCACAGAAGCTTTCTGCCTTGTGTGTTACCCTAAGAGTATCTTCTATTTAATTCTGAGTCTAACCCCACAGGAAACAGAAGGCAGAGTGAGAGAAATAAAGCTCCAGGATAACTGATGCAAGCAAAGACTAAATCAGAGTAATTCTGATGTCATCAGTGTAATTTCCAATTACAAAATTGCAAAACTCAAACCCCATTTTCCTCCTGAGTGGTCAGACCTCCCCTCTCTGAAAGCAAACCCTGCTGTAGTTAATTCTCATTCTGGATAACTTCTCTGGCTCCCCTGTTTTGGGCATCTCTGCTCTGACATCCCTGACACCACTAAAACAAAGCACAGAGATTTTTTTGGCTCTCAGATGCAGCTGCTGTGAAAGGCCAGTGAACAAAATTATTTTGTTACTTTGTCCCAGCAACGACCTCAGTCCTGACAGAGGAGCTAATTCAATTCCAAGGACTCTCACTATCAGATGCTGTCAATTTGTCCTCTTTTTTTTTATATACAGTAATATCTAATATGGAATAGAGACGCTAGGAAGTGAGCTGAGAGCAGCAGAATTTACTTTAATAAAGGGATAAGATGGAACTGAAGTTTCTCCCCTAGAGGGAAAGAGACAATGGCTTTTCATTCACACACCTCAAAGGTTGTCAGTAAACAAAGTGCCACCACACAAGCTGGATTTCTGCTTGCAGCTGGGGGTAGAATATTTTAGGTACATCTGCTTCTTCTACTGGTGAAAGAATCTGAACTAAGTGAAATTCTTGCATTTTTAATTTGTGCATTATGAAGTCAATCTCCTTTCCAGTGACACACCAGTTCAAAATGTCCACACACAATAGAACCACAGAATGGTTTTGTGGGGGGATAGAATGCAAGACAATAAAGATAGTGCAGAAGGCAGTCTCACCCCTGAGGAGCTGCAGCTGTACAAATCACCAAAGATTAGGAACAGCCCTGCCCTTAACAGGCCACAGGTGTGTCCAATGAGGATGAGGGCTATAAAAGAGTGGCGTGGCTGTTGAGGAGAGAGCTGGGGTTTGTTTGTTGTGCTGTGGAGAGAGATGGAGTCAGTGCTGTGAGGAAATGCCCATGAGAAATCACCAAGCAGGTATGGAACTTTCACAATAAGATGACATTGTAGTTTGTGCTGGAAGGGATCTCAAAGATCATCTCATCCCAAACCTCTGAGCAGGCTGCTCCAGCCCCAGTGTCTAACTTGGCCTTGGGCACTGCCAGGGATCCAGGGGCAGCCACAGCTGCTCTGGGCACCCTGTGCCTGCCCACCCTCACAGGGAACAATTCCTCATTCCCAACATCCTATCTAAACCCAGTGTCCTGCAGTTTGAGGTCCTTCCCTCTCAGAAGATTGCAGCCCCAAGACACATGAAAAGTCTCTGTTTTGGCTCGCACATTTCAAGAAGCAGTCAGGGCTCTTCATTTCTTGGTTTCAAGGTTGTTTATTGTATCTTATCTATAAGAATTTTTCTCCTGCCCAGCTGAGGTCCATCCAGCAGGACAGTCAGAGGCACTCTGCCTGCCCCAGGGCACTGTTATGGCTTTATACTAAAAACTATGTGTACAATGTTTACAATTACTTTCCAATACCGATCCCCTGTGTTAGACAGTGAGCTGCTACTCTAAACCAATCTGAAAGTGCCACCATCACAGCAGAAGATGGAGGTGAAGAAGAAGGAGAAAGGCTGGACACACCCAAGTCCCTCCATCTTGTCCCCAAATCCCCTTTTCTGAAAACCTCAAAATCTACTTTTTCACCTCGTGATCATTTTATTATTATGCTGCTTAAACTTCTGTGGCTTTCAGGTCTTCATACAAAGCTGGTAATTTGCTCCATGGGTCATCAATCAAACCCACAGGTGTTCTGGGCTGTGTGCCAGGGTCCCTGAGCCTCCTGGCAACTCTGGATACGGAGAGGGATGTCCTGAGTTCTGACACTTCCCCCTGGCTCTATCACTACATGCCCTTAAGGAAAAGACCCTGCCCAGCCTTCCTATAAACTTCCTGAAGTTGGAAAACTCCAAATTGCATCCTGCTCTGTGGTTCAGAAAGCAGCACAGGTCCTGCCCAGCCTCACAGAGCTCAGGTGGGGAGGCTGCAGCATCCAGAGCTGCCAAATAGATGCCTACACTTCCAAACAGTCCTATTATCTCATTTGGCCTGTCACACAAATTGGTGTGAGAGTAAATGCAAATTAAACACATTCAGGCTGAGCCAAATTCACTGGCGTGGCTGGAAGAGCAGGAGGAATGAAAGGCACTTTGTGAAACCAGGTGGTGCAAGGCAAAGGGGCTGAAAGGGTTTTGAAACTGGGAGAGAAGCTCAAAATAAAAGCATAAAAAAGAAATTCCTATTGGCTAAATACTGGAAAAGTCAAGCTTTTGGGAGACACTGCTTATCTGAAAAGCACAAGAAATATTAAAATTGAATGTAGGCAAGGACTGCATCACAAAGTCCTGACACTGCAGTCTGGTTTCCCATCAATGCATTTTGAATTCACCTGATATTGCCAGATGTGGTTATTCCTCAGATTTGAAATATGAGATATTAACCCCTGTCACCTTCTCTTTCATGTAATTTTCCTTAATTATTCCTCTTTTTCTCCACTCTAGGTTGGTTTTCCTTCCACTTAGTAATGCCAGCTTAGCTGCAATCTCACTTGGCGTTCAGTGCAGCCCAGGGGCTGACAAAGCTCCCCCAGAATTAGCAGCAGTGACAATCCAAGTGTGGCTGGTCCCAGAGTGGGAGCTGAGCCTGTGTCCTTTCTCTCATGCCAGAGACAGAAAGGACAACTCTGGCCTGAATAATTTATCTTTGTTTATCTTGATTTGCCTCTGAGTAGGGGACATCAAATTTACATGCCAAAACCTCAACTCTCTGCTGTTCTTCTGCTTTTCCAAGCTAATTGTTTTATCTTCTGAGGGATTATCTGAGAAGTAGGATATCTATTGGAATGAATCAGGTGAGACTCCATTTCCTTCATGCAGGAAAAGCCCATTCTTTATTCACATAACTCATTTTTAGACAGCTTTACAGACCTCATGTGTGCCTCCAATTGGTCAGGAGCTTTTTTGCCAATTACTCTATTGGTTAGAAAAAGGTATTTTACTTGTCCATCAAATCCCTTTATTATTAAATTGTTTACATATTTTCTTCACTGATTCTCATGGCATAGATCTGATGTTTTTAGTTGTTTTCCACCCAGGAACAGATTATGTTAACAAACCATTCATACCAGGATTGCTTTCATACGGCAACTTGAAAAGTGTTGGCTTGACAGGGCCAGCCACTGATCTAACAGAGCAGGCCTGGTATTATGAGGCGTTTATAATTTTTCTACTTTATTCCAACAGATGCCCCACCCCCCCAAAAAAAACCACTGTTCTTCTTAAAGAAATAATAAAGATGGCTAAAATATTTTTAAAAAATCTTTTCAGAGCTTTATAAAAATTTTGTTGCTGCTCTATAAATGGGTCAAACTCTATTAATAAAGACCTATGAGGAGGAAGTGCTTCAGTGATGAAACATGAGTGTGAATTCCTCTGTGTATTTGTACAATTTCATCCCCACTAAACCCAAACAAATCTCTGATACTGCAGAAAGATCTTGACATGGATGATAAGCTCCCACAATGAGAGGGGAAAATTGCAAAAGCCATGACTTTTTCCTGGCCAGAGACTCCTGCAGAAGGGAGAGGACGAGGCTGTGTATGGTGTGTGCTGTACCAGGGCCCTGTGTAGCCTGCTGCAGGACTGAAGGCTCCCAATCCTTGGGCAGAGAAGGTTGACAAACTCCTTGGCCTCCCAGCCAAGGCTGAGCTCCCAGACAAAGAGGATCTGTCTCTGTACATGGGGAGCAGTGAGGGGTAATCCTCAAAAAGTTTCCATCAGCACAAAGATCAGGTGAGTGTTTGTGCTTTGCACTGAGCAAGCTGAAATCCCTGGTCCCCTTCTCCTGTTCTTTGTGCCCAGACAGAGAAAAGGGCAAGTTGTAATGAGCTAAATGTTGTTGTCTTGATTTCCTTTAGGTTTTTTGTTTTTGTTGTGGGTTTTTTTGCAATATTAAATTATGTAGAAATGTAAAAAAAACCAAAATACATGGGTAGAGTTTCAGGCTTCAGAGAGTGAGACTGTCAGAAGGTGTCTGTTGAGGTTTTTTGGGCTCCTTTGGTGCATGTCAGTAAGACCAGAGCCCCAGCCTGGCACACACAGATGGTTGCTCTGAAGGACACAGCCCCCAGCTCAGCTGAGAAGAGCAAAGGGCCCTCCCACACAGCAGCAATGGTGTTGTGATCCCCTCAAACACACTTCTGCTGTGTCAATGGCACATGGAAATAAAATCTCTTTACGAAACTGTTCCAGGTTGCAAGGCAAGATGTGTTCTATTACCATCTGTATGGCAGTTGTCTGTTGTCAAGTGGGCAGTTTGCTTTATCTCTCTCTCTGAGTGACCACAATCACTCCTCCCTCAGGACGGGACATTGTTGATAACAGACTATCAAATGTCACTGCATGGCTGATAAGAGCTATAACATCCCATTGGGAGATGTGAGCCCAGAGGGAGGAGCCAAGCATTGCTACCCAGATATAATCCAGAGGTTTTTGAGACACCAGCACGGCTTCTCCACTGGATTCACCAGAGAAACAGCAGCTGTCTCTTCTTCCACTGGATCTTCAGAGGAAGAATACATCCTTCTCTACAGATCCCCCTGCTCCAACAGAACCACCCCTGACACTGCAGGAGGGCTGCAGCCACATTTCCAATGGGACTACTGCCAACACCCTGACCCACAGGGTGTCAGGTTGGGTTCTGACTCTGTCAGTGTTGTTCCAGTGCACTGCATTGTTTATTTTATCTTTTCATTTTCTTCCCTATTAAAGAACTGTTATTTCCTGCTCCCATATTTTTGCCTGAGAGCCCCTTAATTTAAAATTTATAGCAATTTAGAGGGGTGGGGAGGGTTTACATTCTCCATTTCAGGGGAGGCCCAGCCTTCCTTAGCACACACCTGGCTTTCCAAACTGAGACACAAACACAAATGGACATGACAGTTCTCCTGGGTGTGGGATGGGCAGAGGTTTCATATGGGTCACAGCATCACCAAATCACCCCAGCAGTGCAGGCAGGGCTCAGCCAGCACAGACCCACCTGGGACAGTGCCTGGGAACAGCCTGGGAGCCAATCCCAGCTTCCAGGGATTTCCAGCCCAAACTGGGAGGATCAGAGAGCCCTGGCCTGGGATCTCAGCATCACTGCAGGCTGCTGCCTCTGACAGGATCAGCCCTGCCAGCACTTGCCAGCCCAGCAGCTCCCAAACTCCTCTCATTAGTGCCTTGCCACCAATGCCAAATGCTACAGTTTTCATCACAACCCAGGATTTATTGTATTTACTAGCATTTGCTGTGGGCTATTTAATAAACCATTCAATATTCATTTGTTGATACCTGTTTTCCAGTGCCCTTTTATTTTTCTCCAGCAGAACAGCCTCCTGGAACCATGTAGAATAATGGCCTATTCACAGTGTTAGCCCTAATTAATTAGGAAGCATGTTTGCATTCTGAGGAGAAGGCAGACTCACATGAAAAGGGCTGTGTCTGCTGGTGGAGGCTCACTTTAGTCTCACTCAGAACCCAGAGTGAGGCAGCAAAGTTTAAAGTATTTATGACAAGGCTGTGTGCAGTTCTCAGGCTGGCATGAAGTTATTGTGGGGAGGAAAAATCCCTGACCTGCAGCACGAGCTCCTGCACTTGGATACAGATGGGAAGGGAAGAGTGTGCGCTGGGAGAAATCAGTTAATAAGGATTTTTACTGGAACACTATTTAGAACACTGCAACATTATTTAGGAACTGTCACAGGTCAAACTAGGATTACTGTTGCAGGTATTTCACAGACTCCTAAAGTGAACCCTGGCACAGAGATGGACAATCTCTTTTACTCACTTTGGATATCCACTCTAAGACTTTATTCCCAACCACTGTTAAGCCTGAAATTTGCAAGTAGGAGAGAAAACCACCTTTAGCAAAATTTTTTACTCAATTTAAGGCCATGCATAGAATGGCCTTAAATACAGAAAAAAATAACCTAAGCAAGCCACAGGAAAAAAGAGAAAAATATTTTCCATTTGCTGGTTTTAACATATGCCCATGACCTGCGGGAAACCTATCCATGTGCAAGGAAAGTCTGCAGGTATTGTAAGGGAAGGAAAACCAATTTCAGGTCTGTAACAGCAGTTCTGAGGCTGCCACTCAGAGAGGCTCAGGTCCCCAGCAGCAGAGTGCACTGAGGAGACAGGATCTGGGCACCCACGTTGCAAACTTCAGTTTTTATACCCCTCTATCATTTGCAATTTCCCTTTCTAATCCTGGCTCTGTCAAGGTTCTCTGGAGTTCCTTGACACAGCATAATGCCCTGACTTTAGGAGGCACCTGAGCTTGGTTGGTTGTTCTTGCTCCTGGTAAAACACCTCATAAAAGCAATTAATTTCTTTGTTCTCTTTTTTTTTTTTCTAGTAAATTGCTCAGGTGTGACTTTTTGGGTCCTGTCCAATTGGCTATCTTTAAATTTGAGGTGAGGTCCCCAAGGTCCTATGAGATGTCTTTTTACCTAATTGAGGAGAGAAACTTCTGGACTTTTTTCTTTTATTTTAGGAGACAAAGGATAATTTTGTCACTCCCTCACTCCATCAACAAAAACATATTCCTATAATTCTCCACCCCAGCAGACTACAGCACCAACAACAGTGTCACACAGCAGGGGCACAGTGGCTACCTGATAAATGCATCTGTGTGTGGACAAAGTCTGTACATATTCATCTTAGAGACCCCTCCTCCCTGAATAACACAGGGAAAACTCTCCATTTAGAGCTGCTCATTTTGCTAGCCACCAGAATTCCTAAATTGTTAGCAATCAAAGAGCCATTTCACAATGCCTGAGCCTCCAGCCCCAAACTGTTTCTGCAACAGTTGGAAGCAATCAATAAACTAATGAAAGTCAAAGTGGCTGTGAGGCAGCAAGGCTTCTGTGTACCTGGAGCTGAAGCTGTTCTTTTGGCACACTCCTCTTTCAACTAACAGGGATAATTTTGTCTTTTTCTGCAATTCTCTGATTCACTACATCAAAACCTATTGCCTTTGTGAGCGGCTTCGTTACAGAATCCTTTCAAGAGGAGCAGCAGAAGAACACAACAACTATGTCAGGTCACAAGTTCCAGTTGGGCTGGAGCCTCTGAAAGAGGATAAAGGAAGGACAGGGATGTGTGGTGCCAGACTTTGTGGCAGCCTGCAGGCATTTGTGTGCTCCACAGGCTCCTGTGCATGGCTGATGCACCGCCGGAATCGCTGCCATCAATCTGCCATGCAGGAACTTTCTGCAGGACACATTTAACACCAGCTAACTTCTGCATTTTCAGCACTTGGACTAGAAGCTGTCTGGGCACAGCCCATGCATTTGCTGCTGATTGCTCATTGCTCAGCACATTGATCCAAGGCTGGGGTGAGCAGGCACCACACAGCCTGCTAACAAATCAGCCTGACCCCAGCAGCAACGCGGGAGCAGCAGAGAGGGGAAAACTCCTGCAAGGCCAATAACTCTGGAATCAGCCCTGTAATGGCTCAGTGGAGCATTTCCAGCTCCCTGTGGTCTGGAGGAGTCAGGGTGGCAGCACAGGGGAACTGCTCCTTTTACAGCAGCAGAAACTGGGATGGAACCAAGACTCCTTCATTGACAATCCCAGCCAAACTGGAGCTTTCTCACCCCAAAGCACTTCCTACAAACTCCTCCCCCCTGCACAGAAATTACAGCACCTCATTGGAAAATGAGGGGGAAATGTTTCTGCAAGAGGAAATTAACTTTACGTCATGATTCCGTTTTTAAAGTTGTAAATAGCCTGAGAATTCAATTCCAATAATTCTACAGTTTTTCCATACTTATTATTTTTTCAGCAGGCAAAATGAATACTTCAGAATGCCAAGTCTTTTGATCACTGCAGAGGTGGACTGAGTCTCTTTTTGTTTCTCTTGAACTATTTTTCAGTCATAAGAAATCTATTCTGTAATTGTAAAAAAAAACAAAAAACCACTGTATTTGAAAGATCTGTTTAAGGAGAGATAGCTCTGTTAGCACCCACAACATCACAAGTCATTACTGTGGCTGTTTTGATGCTCTGCTGCATCATTTCAAAGTTCATGTAGCCTTTCCTCAAAGTAACCCTCACTTCTGAGTTCATTTTGAACTAATAATGCAAGTATTTCTTTGAACAAAAAGTTTTTCTGGAGTGACATGTTGCAGTCTCCAATTGCTTTCATCTCCCCCCTGAGATATTCTGATTTACAGAATATTTTATCTAGTTTTTACTAAATGTGTATATACTTATATACATAAAAGTCCTTTCAAAAGACAACCTCACATCTTAAGAGCTCTGAATAGGCAGCAATGTAGGAGTTTGGATGAAAAAAAGGCCACTGACTGTGAAGATTTAAGGAACAAAGTGACATCTGCCATCTCAGTATTTCCCCTAGAAATGGAGCAGGACACTGCACACTTGGGAATTCATTCCTCTTGGCAAAATTCAGAACTCACCAGGACCCTGAAACTGAGAAAAGATTTCAGTATTTATGTTTTAATACATACAGATACCAATTCCTGTAAGACAAATCATGTAACTTAAAGGGTTTTTTATGGGTTCTGTTTGATTCCACCAAGAATTTTAATTCTCAGTTCTTACACTTCCTCAGCAGTTCTTCTGGGGCACAATTCATTTAAAGATATTCCCCTTAAGCATTCCAGCCTCCCATATAAACTCTCAAATTCTAAGCACAAATGGAAGACTGACAGACCATACAAGAGACTGAAAACTCACTGTTGCTGCTAATTCATTATTTTAGAAAATAAGAAGTTCTACCTTTAGATAAGTTGGTGACTTATCAGTTTTCTGGTGTGCCCAAACTACAGGTTATAAAGCAGCTGGTTATTTATTTCTTTAACTGGTGCTATAGCTGGTGCTATTTATTTCTTTTGTTAAAGCAGAAATTAACTGATATTATGCTCTCTGTGTTAGGTGTTATGCATATTTGTGCCTGATTTAAAACTTTTAAGAACTTACTGGAAGAGAATGCACAGATACAGAATCTAATGATTGTTCCTAATTTGTGTTCCAGGAGCACTTAGAAGTTCCAAACAAAATCAATGACTCAGGCAGAGAGCAACAGCATGAACCCATTACAGGGCCATCTCTGCCAAAAACCAAATTTTGCATGATGCACAAAAAAATGCAAGACCAGGAGAGACAAAACACTATCTCTATTCAAAGTAGGAAAGATCAGATTTTTTAAGATATAAAAAGGACTTTGGTCTTGTAGAAGCGAATTAATTCCATACTGATTTTTTCAATTTCCTTTAAAAGAAGCAAAGTTTTTGGATGGCACAACTCCCTGCCAGGAGGGGACAGCCAGGGGGAACAGGAACAGGAGCAGAGGGAACGGCCTCAGGCTGGGCACCAGCAGGAATTTGCGCATGGAAAGAACTCGTCCCTCTGGAATTCCTTATTTTTGGTAGCATTACTTTGGGTCAGGTTGGGACATCAACCGAAAAGATGAAAATCAACTTTTTCAAAGGCCATGGGAGCTTCACATTCTCTATTTTAAATGCAACTTCAGGCTAAATAATTAAATACTTCCATAAATCCTATGTAATAACAATTTATGGGTTACACACAGCTATACTTGCCATAGTCCTTGAAATCAAAGATCCCTTTAAAAATTCTTAACAGCGTAACACTTTGGAAATAATCTTATTCTACAGATCCAGAGTTTGCCAAACCTCATTTACTTTTAATGAGATGGCAGATATTTTACAGTGTGTAAGATTTTCATACATTTTGTGATATAAAGGCTAATTACAGATTTGTGTCCCTTCTGTTCAGCTGGGAGTGCAACACTTTCCTGTAACATCATATTTGGAGGACTACCACTACCCAATCCCCAAGGATTTAATTCCAAAATGGCAAATTATCCTTATTTAACTGTTTCAGAAAACTAAGGAAATTAAAATTCCCAGAGCAGCTTCATGAATTTTTTGCTTCAGTGTAAGGCAAATGACAGCTTGGCTCAGAGTTCTGCCACTGGATATCACAATATCCAAAGGCCAGGCCAACAGTGCAGACAGTTCTGCAAAGAAATAATAAAATAAAATAAAATAAAATAAAAATTAAAATAAAATTAAATTAAAAAATAAAATAAAAATGAAATAAAATAAATAAAATGTCACTTATTCCTTTGTTGTTTCCCCCTCCCATGAGAAGTATTTGTGTTTCAACAGCCTTTTTGAGGGTGGGGGAGAAAATGAATAATTTGGATCTCTCTTCCACTTCTCAGGTGGAATCTCCATCAAAGAACTGGAGGAATGCTCGGTAAACCCAAAAACGTCCAGGGCAAAACATTTAGGTTTACATTGAATTACTGCTCATGCTTCTGGGTAAATATCCAAGATACGAGCAAAAAAAATAATATCTTCCTTTTTTATTTTTTTTTCTTTTCCCTTTGATATAATTTCCTTTAGTATCTGCCACAAAAGGCTCAGGCATAGCACGCTTGAAAAGACTGGTTATAACAAAAACATTGTCTGGAATGCTAATAGAGAATCTTTGCCTCCAGACATCTTATTTAGCTTTGGCGATTTTAGATCTCCAAATCCAGGCATTCCATTTGAATTCCTTGGAGAATGGGATCTGTTGCTTTCATCAGCAATATCAAAGGCTCACTTCCAGAACCTGGCAGTGCTGATCTGCTGCTGGGCTTCTTCAAATGTTTATTTTTCCATAAGCTTCCATTCACCACTCACAAAAGAATTGCTGATTTTAGTCCCAGATAAGGATTTTCTCTATAATCATTATTACATCTTTAGAATCACCCAGAATTATCACAAAATCAATGAGTTAAGTGTTATTTGACTAAGTCAGTATTTCCTTTTCACCAAGTCCAAGGAAATTATATTGCAATAGAGCATTTGCCACTGTAACATTTTCATCATAACTAACACAGGCTAATATTCTGTGTAAAATTACTACCATGAATTAACTTTATGTCTGTAGAAAATGAGATTGTATGTAATTACTGATTTCCATTCACAATAAACTAAGCAAATTATCTTCACAAACATAAATGCACCATAAATTTGTTTTGAGGCATAATGAAGAAATAAATTTGTGAAAGAAATATGGACTGAATCTGCCAAATTATTGTAAATGATAGCTTCTTTAAAATTAAGGCATGTAATTGCAATTGGAAAATGTTATCCTCTTAATGGTTGTATTATTATTTAGGTAGACCAATAATCCTCTTTGCTGATGCTTCATTTCTAAAGTATTGGCAGATTTTATGCATTTTAATATCAAAATGCCATGCAATCTATAAATAGAATGATTTACCATTTGCAGGATTAGGTTTGTCCTAATGAAGTCTAGAGGATTTTAAAAATGGGGATAAAAGTGCTTAGCAGAAAGTCTCACATTTTTTCTGCTCATATTACTTAACTGAGTGTGCTCATTCAACAGACAAGATTGTTTTAACATATGGTTTCCCCAAGTTTAATGTTAATGAGTGAAAATCACTGTACTGAATATGACATTTTAAATCAAATAAAGCAATCAGTTTGATGATGTTTTAACAATTGCACATTACATCCTGCAATAAAATTGCAAAGTTAACTTCTCTAAAATGCCACAGAAATTAAAACACTCGTATTGTTTTAAGGCATCAGTGTTGTTTGACATTTCAAAAGCATTAAATCCTGTTTGATATGCCCTTTATCTTGTTGATGACCAGGCATTTTAAGACATTATTAAAAATTTCAACCACTTTTAGGTGGCCAAGCTTGTAAAATTCTTAAAGTTCTGAGGATATTTATTAATGTTTGCACCACTAAAATACTTACCAGTATAATTTTGCTAAAAAAGCAGATTGCTTCTCTCTCAAAAAATATATTTTTGCTCATAGCTATTATGTTTTGATGGTTTCTGTTCTCTTTGACATCACAGCAAAATCCCACCCCAGCTCTGCCTTTGGGAAAGGGAACCTTTCTTTTAAGGTTTTGTTTCTTCCTTGGACAAGTTCTTGTTGGAATGATCTTCAAATAAAATAGATCTCCAAGGGAGATATAGGTTGGATATTAGGAAAAGGTTTTTTACAGAAAGAGTGAAGTTCTGGAATGGCTGCCCAGGGAGGTGGTGGAGTCCCCATCCCTGGGTGTGTTTAACAAAGCCTGGATGTAGCACTGGGTGCCAGGGTTCAGCTGAGCCGTTGGGGTTGGGCTGGACTCAATGATCTTGAAATTCTCCTCTAACCCAGTGATTCTGTGATGTATTACAAAATTTCTATGTTTTAGCCAAAGAAGTGAGAGAAGAAAATCATAATCTTTGTCTGCAGTCCCCAAACACCTAAACCACCTCAGAGCAAAGCAGGTATTTAATTACTGAATTGTGGGAATTCCATTCTTCACTGGGTACCTCAACACCTCACCAGGGACTGGGGAATCTCTGCCCCTGCCTCACCGCCCACACTGGACAAACAAAGCTGCAGCCAAGCAGGTGGCTGGTTGTAGTTTGCACCTTCTCACTTCCACGGGGGCTAAGGCAGCCTCACCACATTGTCCATGCAAAATCAAATGGAGCTGAGTTGTGGCTGGAAAGCTTTGCTTTACACCAGATTTTATTTTAATACCTTTTTTTTTTTTCTTTTTCAAACAAGCAGATTTGTAGTAACCTAAAGGTCACTACAGCTCTGGTGGTAACAGCTTCCAAACTGGAAAAAAACCCACTTCCTAGTCCAACCACAAACCATTGCCTGATGTTACAGTAATGATGTAACATTAAAACATTTCAAAACGCCAATTTTATTTATTTATTTATGCAGCAGCCTCTGAAGTTAGAAAAAAAAATAGTTATCCTGAACTAAACAGAAATTTAATGCTAAATATTGGGAATTTTAAAACAAAGTTGTTTCAGGGGTGGTCCATGAGTATTTGCAGGGTGGCCAGATAAAGGAAGGAATGAATCTGACTCCATGTTCTCAGACGGATAATATATTATTTTAAGGTACTATATTATATTAAAGAATACTAAACTAAACTATACTAAAATATAGAAAGGATGTTTACAGAATGCTAAAAAGACAATCATGAAAACTTGTGACTCTTTTCAGAGTCCCAACACAGCTTGGCCCTGATTGACCGAAGAGTGAAAACAACTCCCAGCAGAATCCATAGGAACAATGACCTGTGGGTAAACAATCTCCAAACACATTGCACATGAGCACAACACAGGAGAAGCAAATGAGATAAGAAACTGTTTTCTTTTTCTCTGAGGCTTCTCAGCTTCCCAGGAGAAAAATCCTGGTCAAAGGGATTTTTCAGAGAATGCAAATGCCACACATGAGTGTCACAAAAACCTTCATGTTCTGCACCCAGCTGTTGGTGCCACCTCTCTGCCCTGCAGAACATTTCTGCAGACACACAGAAGGCTCCTGAGAGTCCATCCTTCCTTGTGCTGCAGCATCCCAGGGCTCAGCCCTGCTCCAGTTCTGAATTTCTGCCTCTATCAGCAATGCAAACACTCCCAGGGCAGCAGCTGAGGCAGTGCTCCTGCCAGCTCCTCCACAGAGCTGTGATGGTAAAACAGGGTGTGCTGAGAGTCCAGTGGAGTAAATTAGTCAGTAATGAGAAAGTGATCCTCAGTCATCCAGATAATCCAGAGATCTACTCCTCTGCTGGCTGCCCTAGGCATGAAAAGAGAGTTTGAATCCTAAATTAAATCATTGAGTCAGTGTGGGTTTGAATTTTGTTGGGTGGTGATGGAGGAACACAACAGGAGATGGTCAGTAACTAACATGAGGAATAACAAATAGCAAACAGCCTGAGGACAGGTGTGTGCCATGAGCAGAACTCAGAGGTGTCCAGCTCATTTTTACTGTCCAGTGAGAGTGAGAGCAGGCAGAGAGCTCACTGAACCTGGGAGAAGACCAATTTAACCTGCAAGTGCCCATTCCCTTCATCCCATATGAACAATGGGGTTTGGCACTGTGTACAAACCACTGAGTGCTTACTGACATTCCCGGTTTGGCTTTCCCCATCATATCCACTCAAATCAGGCTGTGCATGGTGCTGCAGCTCTGGCAGGGATCTGTGGAATGGCAATGTCCAAGGGGGTGAGCTGGAAAGCCTCTCCAGCAGCTCTAGGCTTTGGGTTTATGAACAAACTGCTCCCATGACAATTCCTAACTCCTTTATACAAACTAAACCAGCTGTGGTTCAGTCTCAGTGTCCATGAGCAGACTGGGATAAAGATGCAAAAGTTGAAGACAGAGTAATGCCTGAACTGTTATTGGGGAGGAAAGGGTGGTTACCACTGGATTTCTTGCTGCCCACCTCAAAAAGGGCAGCTAAGGGTTTATTCTACACAGAAAACTATTCTTTTACCAAATATTCTAGAAGATTGTACAGCATAACTGACAAATTAATATTTTCATGGCCTTTGGATTCTAGAATGAAGTTAAGTGCTTTAAAGCAGAGCTACTGCTCATAAATATGAATATATCTCCCCAAGCAGTTCATTCCCAAGGCAGATATTTTCTATTCCACATGTAGGAAACACAACAGATGCCTTGGAGGCCTCACAGACAACCTCAGTCCTAGAGGGCTTCACTGCAGACCACCATGAATTTCCACAGTCCTGAGCTGTATTTTAACCCAGCACAGAACATCTACTTTCGTGATGTAGAAGAGAAGTGGACACAAATATTTTCTTTCAATGAGGTGTCTGTGAGAATGGCTTAGCTGGATTGATTTATGAGACCATACCTCCTTTATATCTTTTTTTCTCCATGTCCAAAGGGTGGAAAATGTCTTTTGTTCAATATGCAAGGCAGCTGCAGGGCTGATCAATCCCTCAGAGCTCCCAGGGAAGTGGATTTTCAGGATCAGCAACATCCCAAGGACCAAGCTCTGCTCTGTGGCTGCTCCTTGTGTCTCCAGGGCAGGGATGAAGGGAATGTGCTCCTGGGGGAAACTGAGCCCTCAACCCCAGGAATTCACATCCTGCTGCTCTCATCTCAGGCTGCTGCAAAATAGTGAGGGACAGAAAGTGGGAAATTGTATTACTCAAATTTAAATACTTTCTTAGAAGCTTAAGAGTTGCAGTTGTGAATGAAGCAATTCTGGGAAAAGGGCTGGAGGGGAGACAAAAAATAAATTACAAGAAACAGTTCCTAGACACAAAAAGCATCTCTTCCACGAGACAATGAGCAATGTGACACGAGCTGAAGAGCACCACTACAGCAAGATGTCTATCATTCAGGCACAGATCTGTTTCTATAGAATGCAGCTGAGAATTTATTGAGATATTGTTAAAAAACCGCAACAAACACAACAAAACCCAAACACACACCTTCCCATCAAAGCTAAGCAAAAAGACAAACATAAACTCTAAAAAAAAATACATAGACACAAAAACATACACCCAGTCTCAGAAGATACAAACAATGTCAGGAGCAGCCACATTAGCAGCATCTGTCAACAATAGGTACTTATTTCTCCTTATTACACAACAATCTGGGGTTTCGAAACATCAGCCACAGACTGATAGTGAGGAATTGAGGTGGAAAAATGAGTAATACTGGGAAAAACATTCCCAGTGTAAAGCATCTAACCTGAGGACTGCACCACAAATGTTTAAAGAGTTGTTCCTAATGATATTAACAGTGATTTTTTTTCCTACAAAATCCAGTGAAATAAGTGTGGTTGTAAATAAACAGTATCTATCTCTGATGCTAAAGAATTGTCCTCAGAAAATTTGCCTTATTGAATGGAAAGCTGGATTTTTACCTATAATGGTTCATAATCACAGTCCAAATTTTTATCTGCCTGGCCTTCTCTACTGCATATATAAAATTCAATTTCAAAAGTGAAAAAAGACCAAAAAATGATTGGAGGGAGATATCTCAGAAAATGAATCCCAGAACATTATCTCATCTCTTGCCCATGATGCAGACTCTGATTACATGATCACATATTTATGTCCTCAGCATCTGAGACTTTCCATCCTGATCAAATAAGTTCCCAAATACCTCAAAAGCAGAGCTAAAAAACCCTTCCAACTTCATTGAAAGAATTGATAGGATCAAGTAAATGAGGCATTAAAATGACTCTGGTTTTGCAGATCATCACCTCTGCCTCTAGTTATAGCCTGAATCTAGCAAAAAAGCAACAAGGCAGACACGTGCTGACTGTGCCACCTCCACAGGCATCCTGGCTTTAGCAGGAATCCTGGAAAGTTGGTGGCTTCTGGTTTGCAAGTTTGGGAAGGATATCTGGAAATACAGAGCTCTAAACAAAGCAGGATTCAGGATATAGAATATTTGAGGAATAGCCAGGGAGCCTGGAATGGTGTGGAGGAACACATCTGGCTCATTTCATTTTGGATTCTATTTAGGAAATGAATTTAGGCATCCTGGATTTAACAGGAATCCTGGAAAGTTGGTGGCTTCTGGTTTGCAAGTTTGGGAAGGATATCTGGAAATACAGAGCTCCAACCAAAGGAGGATTCAGGATATGGAATAGTTGAGGAATAGCCAGGGAGCCTGGAATGGCTTTGAGGAACAGCTGGCTCATTTCATGTTGGATTCTATTTAGGGAATGAGTTAAGAGACTGATAATAACCAGAAGGATCAAAAGAATGTAAAAAGTAACGAGTAAAGTTGTCTGGTTGCAAAACTTCAGTGATTCTCACCCAGGCAAAAACATCTGGACCCAATGCATGCATGTACTCCAATGACTTAAATTTCTTCTTCCCATGCAGGAGATCCTGATGGAAATTATAAAATTCCCAATTTAACTGGAATACTAAGGGGCAAGTAGCTCATTTTAATGCAGAAGATACATTAGGGAGAACTGACTGTGATAACAAGGAGTATTTAAAAAATAAAAATTGTGTTCAGTAATTAGAACATTGAATGAAAGCTGAGAAAAAGAGAACAACTCCTCCACTTAAAGCCTATACGAAATTATTACTTCCCTCCAGCTCCATACAGGCACTAGAGTCACAAAACAAAATAAGTTTTAAGAATGAGACAGTTTATACACACAAAAAATGCCTTTGTGGTAAGTGCCAACAAAGAACACATTGTACATTAATTGCTGGTCTCTCAGTCCAGACCATCTGTCTGTGGCTGTAATGAAGGCTGGCAGCACTGCTGCTATTTGCTCAGCAACCAAAATTGGGTCTGAGCTAAACCCTGCTTGCTGCCTTGCTACACCCCCAGCTGGACTTGAGCAAAAGCAGCTCTGAAAGCTGAGCTCAGGCAGCCCTCTGAGCCAGGAGGGAGCCAGAGGGGGAGAGCAGAGGTGCTGAGACAGCCGAGCACCCCCAGAGCCCTGTCCTGCTGTGCCTGCCCTGGGACAACCTGCCCCCTGCACTGCTGGGACACTGCAGGGACAGGACAGGGACACAACTGTCACAGACATCTTTTATGGAAAATCCGTCCCTTTGGATTTTTCCTCCTGAGAAGCTGAGAGAACTCAGGAACAAAATGCAAACAATGGTTATCTGCTGCTGTGGAATGCAACAGGTGCATCTGGGATTGGTCTCATGGGGTTGTTTCTAATTAATGGCCAATCACAGTCAGCTGGCTCAGATCCCTGCCCAAGCCACAAGCCTTTGTTATCATTCTTTCTTTTCTATTCTTAGCTAGCCTTCTGATGAAGTCCTTTCTTCTATTCTTTTAGTATAGTTTTAATGTAATATATATCATAAAATAATAAATCAAGCCTTCTGAAACATGGAGTCAGATCCTCGTCTCTTCCCTCATCCTCAGACACTTATGAACACTGTCACAACAGGGCGCACTCCCAAAGCTCATGAGGGCATGTTCACCCATGGCAGTGATATGGCACAGTAACAGGGCACAATCAGGGTGACAGGGCACAGTCACAGAGCCCATCAGGGAATATTCACCCATAGCAGTGACACGGCACAGTCACAAACTCACATGGTACACTCACACAGCCCATGAGGGAATGTCCATCCATGGCAGTGACAGGGCACACTCACACAGTGACAAGGCACAGCCTCAGAGTGACAGGCACAGTCACAGAGCTCATGAGGGAAAGTTTACCCATGGTAGTGACAGGGCACAGCCACAAACTAACATGGCACACTCACAGAGCCCATGAGGGAATGTTCATCCATAGCTCTGTGGCAGCACTCCAGTCACCACTCCTGCTAAAGCATCAGTTTTAGGATGTGGGTGGCCAAAAAAAAAAAACAACAAACAAAAAGCCATTTTCATCTAGATGTAATTGACACAGCTCTCTGAAAGGATGTGGCCATGTTGCTGCAAAGCTGCTCTTTGGAAAGCTGGATTCATCAGCTCCCAGCCTGCTGGGGAAGACTGATTACTTGTCATTATTTCCTGGCTTCAAGACCAACTGGGAGAAGATAGAGGTTCTACTGCTTTCCAGATTTTCCCCCAGGAAATCTGTCCTGATCTCAGAAGGTTTGGTGCTTTTTCATTATTTTTTTAAAATTATTATTGTATTGCCAGAATCTTCTGAAGCACTCAGGTGTTTGGGATTCTAAACAACACACTGACATGGGGAGAAAACATTTTTCACCATTAATTAAAATCCTGCAAAGAGCTTGTGACAGATGGAAGTGATTGAACCTATTGCTATAGGGAAAGGTCAATTCCATTACAATGATTTTTTCACTCTAAAAAATTAATTATTCATCGTTGAAGACACCACTGGAGAGTCTAAAGAAGATTTTTTTCCCCCAAAGTCAGAATAAGCATTCAGAGTTCCTATCAGATGGAAAAGGCACTCCTGCACTCAGACCAAAAAGCTGGAGATTGTTCTGCCCCATCCATGTGCCTAGAAAAATGCTAAAATTTCTTCATTGATTCAAACTGATCTGCTATAATATCCAATGCTTATTAAATTTCCAGAATTCCATTCTAACAGAGGCACAGGTTTTATAAAAATTTGGATGTTTTCCATTATATAAACTAGTTTTCACTTCATGGAATCAGAGAATATCCAGAGGTGGGGGGGGGACTCCAAGGACCATCCAGCCCAGCTTCTGTCCCTGCCCAGAACACCCCAACAACCCCACCCCATGCCTGAGAGTGTTATCCAAGCACTCCTGGAGCTCTGGCAGCCTTGGGGCTGTGGCCATTTCCCATGTGGATATTTAGATTTTTTTCCTGAAAGCAATATGTGTATGTGTACCTGAGCGGAAAAATTGTTGATAGCAACACTAAAAATGGAAATTAAGATGAAAATCAGTATCCAATACTGTGTTCCCCAGTGAAGAAGGAGACTGAAGGGAGTCCAGTGGAGAACTACTGAGGTGATTGGGAGACTGGAGCCTCTCACACATAAGGAAAGGCTGGGAGATCTGGGACTGGGAGATTTCTTCAAAAAGAGACAAATATCTACAAAGATCTAAAGGGAAGGGGCACAGAAGGTGGGCCAGGACCTTCCCAGAGGTGCTCAGTGACAGGCAGTGGGCACAGGCTGAAACACAGGAGGTTCTACCAGAACATCCAAAGCCATATTTACTGTCAGGGTGACAGAGCACTGGTGCAGACTGCCCAGAAAAGTTATGGAGTCTCCATGCTTGGAGATATCCAAAAGTTATCTGACCCTGGTGACCCTTCTTGAGCAGTGGGGTGGGACAAGAAGACCTCTGGAGGTCCCTTCTCACCTCAGTCTTAAGTTCTCTGACTGTGATAGTGCTCACAGGGGTTTTCAGATGAGGGAAGAGACGAGGGTCTGACTCCATGTTTCAGAAGGCTTGATTTATCACTTTATGATATATATTACATTAAAACTATACTAAAAGAATAGAAGAAAAGGTTTCATTTCAGAAGGCTGGCTAAGCTAAGAATAGAAAGGCCTGAATAACAAAGATTTGTGGCTCGGACTGAGAGTCTGAGCCAGCTGACTGTGATTGGCCATTAATTAGAAACAACCCCATGAGACCAATCCCAGATGCACCTGTTGCATTCCACAGCAGCAGATAATCATTGCTTACATTTTGTCCCTGAGGCTTCTCAGCTTCTCAGGAGGAAAAAATCCTAAGGAAAGGATTTTTCATAAAAATATGTCTGCAACACTGTGACCCCAGGTGCTGGTTGTAAAGGGCTCTCCTGTAGGGAGAAAAGGTGGAAATGGACTCAGGAAAAACCCAGTGCCCCTTTTGGGCACCTAAATGTGCTTCCCAAGCAGACAGCCCAGATCCTGAAGGTCTGGTGAACATCCCTCTGGAGTAAGTGGAATTTCAGCCCTTCCACTGCCCCCTAAAAGCAGCTCCTGCCATTGATAACTCTGGTCTGAATTATCAACTTTATTCCCCTAGGAAAGCAAGATTTACTATTCCCCACATTTCTCTTGACTTCTGATGTAATTGCCCAGCAAATGCCAACACCAGAGCACTCGTCCTCTTTTGGCAAGAGAAACGGGAACAGTGGGTCAAGAGTTCCCAGAAAAATTGACAAAATTGTAACTCACCCATGGACAAAACAAATCTATTTTTCCAGGCTGCCTGTTCTTCCATGGTGTGAATTAAATGAAATCCCACAATAGCCAACATTTTTAGATGTCTGTGTGAGCAAAAAGATGTGGCCTCCTTTTGGCACCCAGGGACTGCAGCAGCTGATAATGGAGTCAGTGGTACAATACCAACTCCAGATCTATTTGAGCACTGTCTGAAACCTGATTGTGCATGACTCTCAGAGAGCATAAGCCATGAAAAGTACCTTTGATACAGCCTAAAACTCCCCAATCTTTTTCATTTTTATAGTTTCATAGCCTTGCAAGCTTGAAAATTCCTTGGAGAACATGTGGTAAAACAAAAAAAATGAATGTAAGTAACACATTCTCGCAATTGGTGCCAGCGCAGTGGGACTGAAAACGTGTTGTGCAAAGATATAGGGAAGTGAAGACGACAAGAATACCCTTCTTTAAGAAAGTTACAAGTTCAACATCTCTTCATGAGACATGAAAAAAGCAGATGAAAAATATGAAGCTACATAATGCATCTCACTGAAATCTCCAGCCTGACCCAAGGACCAGAATCTCATTTGCTTCATGACACTTTAAACCTTCCACTAACAAATCAGAAACAAACACAAAGGAGGTGAAATTGCACCCAAAGCTGCTCTGAAATGTTCTGGCAAAATAAAGTGACATATTTCATTATTCCTTACTCTTCTACCAATGTGGCCTGTAGCCAAAGGGACAGCACTGGTTTCCAGAGCTCTGGTTCTCACATCTAACTGAGATCTAGTCCTAAACCAAAAGTTCTTACAGTTGCAGATACTCTCCCCTGATTCCAAAGACCAGGAATTCACCTGATGGCAATGATGGGGTTCAAGAGTGAGGCTGTGTTTTATCTACAGTTCAGTCTGTACAGTACAGCAGGACAGAAGGAGCTGGAGCTCACCTAGAACAAGAGTCTCAAAAACAGATGATGCTTTGTTGCTAAATTTAACTTCTAAGAAAAGAACACACCAAACTTTTTGGAAGTCCAAGTCAGTACTTACACAATTTCCATTTGTAATTTTCAAGTCATCATATTTTCAACCCAGTCTGAAAGTCCAAACCAAATCCTTAGCTGATGTTGATTACTAGCTAATTTATGACATTAAAAGATGGAATAAATGTTTGCAAATGTTTTCCAAATTTGTAAATGAATAATGTGCATGACATTAAAAAAAAAGGCACTGCTTATAAAAAAATCCCTACCCTAAATTGTCTACCTCCTTCCTTGCACTGGGACAAAAGGAGCAATATTACAGAAGAAGAATCTGCTTGGCTGCCTGAATATGTTGTTTTATATCAAACAAACTGATCTTGTTTCCTGAACAATCCACTCCACATATTTCTCTTGAATGAGCTCTTGATGTAGAAAGGCAGAATAATAGTCAAACATACCTCTGCAAAAGCAAAGATTCAGATCATTTTCCTATTATCTCCATTGCAACCAAATTACTTAAGAGCAGTATCTCTTAAGGATGATAGAAATGCATATTTTGATTGATTTCAAGGCCTCTCTAGCAAGGTCACGTCTAAACGAGATTAAATACTCTCTTTTCAGGTTTCTGGTAGTCAGTGCATGATTTTTACACAAGGCAAAAATGTAGCTGGTCCTGACTTGAGCAACATTGGGGGCAATAAAGACAACACAACATCTCACTCTCCTGTGTACTCTCTGCTGAGTGGCTTTGGGGAAAGCTCCCTGAAAACCTCTCTGCAGTTATTTTTTGTGGTGATTGTGGAGAAGGCTACGTGGCAGCTAAAACACTCTGTGGACACAGAGGGCCTGCTGGAAGGAGTGGCTAACCTGGAGAGGGAAGGATTCCTCCCTGAGTGGGAGAGGGATGCCATGGATGTACCCCAGTGCTCAGCAGTCTGTCTGTCCAGGCAGAGCCCCCAGAGCCAGGGCTGCACTGCTCTGCCAGGGGCTATTGGAACAGGACAACCCCATGGCAGGGAGGAACCATGAGGAGAACTCCACTGATATCAGAAGGCTAATTAAGGACTATATTATGTTTTATTATATCATATTAGTACATAATATATTAGTATACTATTATATATATACAATTATATAGCATTATATAGTATAAGATATAATATATATAATTATATAGTATTATATAATTATATATAATATACATTGCATTATATATAATATATATTATATCTACTATATATAATATATAGTATACTATGGTATATTATATATTATAATATAGTATTATATACTAGTTTAATACTATAATATATAATATACTATAATAGTATTTTATATTTATATAAATATATAATAGTATATATTTATATATTATATACATTATATAGGATATACTACTATAATATATAATATAGCATAATAATATATTACATTATGTTACATTACATCTAAACTGAACCTGCCAACACTCAACTGCACAACATCTCGTGACTGTCAGTCCCAGCACGCACACCTGGATCCAATTGGTCAGTGAATCAAAACACTCACACCAGAATCCAATTATCAGTTATTACCCTTCAGGTAAACAATCTTCCACCATGCATTCCACTTGTGAACAGCACAAGAGCAGTAAATGAGATAAGAATTGTTTTTTCTTTCTCTGAGGTTCAGAGAATGTGAGACCCAGAAATATTCTTGAGAAGAATTGTGCCTTGCTTTTGTCTGTGAAGAGAAATGAGGTGACAATGGGGGAACAATTGGGG
Organism: Zonotrichia albicollis; assembly: GCF_047830755.1. Taxonomy (NCBI): domain Eukaryota; kingdom Metazoa; phylum Chordata; class Aves; order Passeriformes; family Passerellidae; genus Zonotrichia; species Zonotrichia albicollis. The sequence goes on from NC_133831.1 coordinate 14,866,237, forward strand.
GAACAATTAGCAATTACAACATGGCTTAGAGTAAAAACCCACTGGAGCTGGTGCAGGGATGAGGGAATGAAGTCTCCTTCAGATTCACTCTCAGCTGTGCTCTGTTTCATACACTATTCCTGCTCAGTAATAGTCCTATCATCCCCCAAAACTCTGTCAAGGGCATTTTTATCTGAAGTCCCAAATCTCAACCAACCATGCCTTGGGAAGGTAAAAAACAAGTCAAGATTTCCCATAGCAAAGTACCCAAAGCTGTAAAAAGCTATATTATAGCTCAGTGAATAAAAAGAAAGTGTTGATATTTCCACAAGTACATGTAGCTGATTCCAGTCCAACTGGAAGGATCTTAATAATATTTACAAAGTCTCCCAATTATTCATGAAAATACCTGTGATACACTATGAAACACACTATGAAATTTTGGCATTATTTAACATCAGTGTTAAGTCATTAATTTCAATGAGTACCTGAAATAAAAATATTTTCTTTCCAAGGTTATGGGTACTAGCAGAAACATTAGAAAATTTCAGTACAACTCAGTTTGCAAATGATTCTGGGACTAGCAAGCACTCAAAGACAAGAATAAATGTTCTCACACAGACATATCTGTACTCACACAAATCAGATAGTTTCATCATGTTTGTTCATTTAAAAAAAAAAAACTTGTTTTAATAAATGAGATGTCTACAAGCTCTGCTAGAGTTTTTTCCTACTTCATAATGAAGGAAAGCTTATTAATGAAAGTAGCTTCTTGGGCTATTTGCATGACTGCCCTTTATGATGTCACTGAGATTTTTACAGACTGGCTGGGAGTTCACACCAACGCTCTCTGGCTACCAGGGCCACCTGAAATGGACAGGCAGCTCAGTTCTAGTCCTACTGCCATTTCTGTTAAAGCAAAGTTAAGGCTGTTAACTTAAAAACAAATAAAATCTCCCCCAAAACACCAGTGAGATGGTCTTGAACACATGACTGTGACAAGAAGTGCTGCTTTGTCCGTGTCACAGCTCTCCTGATGGCACTGAGGGAGCAGAACTGTTCTGTGTCCTGCTCAGAGGAGAGGCAGGGCTGGGACCCAACCCCTGAGAGATGATGCACTCAGAACATCCCTCCCACCTCCCAGCTGTGGACATTCCCTGTATATTGTCTACTGTGGTCACCCCCTGTCCATTGTTTTACTGTGTTTCACACAAGCTGCCCATCTGTCTTGTCAAATAATCTTTATTAGAAGCTGTGATGGATGAGTAATGAGATTATTGACTCTCACAATTAAAAGGCAAATATTATGTATATGTTAAGAGAAATTTTATAAACCTATAGTTATGTTTCACCCCCTTGCATTGTTATCAGGGGGTGGCCTGGGTTGGGGACATTTGGGAGGGTCAGCTCATTACTATGGCAACACCTGACTTCCAATCAAGGTGTAAGGAAGTGAACTCCACCACTGGACAGCAAGGAAGGGGTCAATTTACAAGACTTTGAGAGGGGCTGAAGGGTTAAAAGGCAGAACATCCATTGTGAGGATGAGCACTTGGTGGGAAAAAATCCTTTTATATATATAATTATATATAACATTTATATCAAAAACCCTTCGCACCCATTGCTGTAATATTTTCTCTATTCAGTCTTCTGTTTTATTTTTTTAATAAGGTTTTAATAAACCTTCTAAACTTTTGAAAGCAAGTCACATTTCTCACAAAGCTTTTAGGAGAGCTGCTTGGCAGCGTGATGGATATTTCTGTGCTGTTGCTGGATAAATGCTGGTTGCACCCCTGGCACTAGGGGCTGTGCTGTGCCCAGGCTGGCAGTGCCCAGCACGTGCCCCTGGCCACAATGAGGATGAGGATGCAGCTGTTTAACAGGGCCACAGTGAAACCACAAACTGCTGCAGGAGGAGAATGATTGCAGCCAGCATGCATCCATCACCTGGCGCTACAGAAATATGGAGTCATTGTAATAGAACAATATCCCATGATAAACACCTTCCCCCTTGAAATCCTCGTGCCTCAGCGTTTGGGCATGATGGATGGCCAGGCTTCACCTTGACATTTTCCCCCTAGCAGCACACTGTTGTCCTGTGACGTTTTTCTTTGAAGACACATCAGACAAATTTTTGGGGAGGAAGAACAGGAATGAACTTATACTGTCATGAAAGGAAAGAAGCAACTACCATTTAATTTAAGAATGTTCAGGAGAGGAACACCATTGTCTAATCATCATTTTAGTATCAGGATGACTTTGGTTTCCTTTTCTCATGTAACATTTACCAATATTCCCTCAGACCCTGATTTAGCATATTTTTTTCCCCACATTCCCAGGATTTCCTCTGACAGTTCTCTCTTAGCGGAGATGATTATTCCAAGGACAGAGAAAACAATTCTTTGTAGAACTCCACAGCTGTTTGGTTTATATGGGGACAAACGTCTGCTTATTTTCTTAGATTGCTATTTAACTGCTTACTACAGCCATGGTGGCTGTGAGGGAGGGGAAAAAGCTCTCTGGCCTGGCTTCAGCAGCCCCAGAAGGCAGAGTCTAAAGGACCCTCAGCATTTATGCCTGTTAGAATCATCCTTTCCAAAAACTGCAACTCCAACACCTTCCTACCACATTCTGATCCACAGAACACAAAACATCAGCAAAAACAGTGATATTGTGACACAAGGCTCATGCTGGAATTTTGCTCTTTTTTGTGAGGCATGGGGTAGCTATGGAAAAGAATCCCCATCACAGAGCATTGTTGTGGCCATCTTACTGCAAAAGTTCCATACCTTCTTGGGGAATCCTCATGGGCAGCACCTCAGAACACAGCCAACAAACGCCATCTCTCTCCTCATGCACCTAACCCACTCTTTTATAGCACTCATCCTTATTGGACACAGCTGTGCCCTGTTAAGGCCAGGGCTGTTCCTAATCTTTGATAATTAACACAGCTGCAACTCCTCAGGTGTGAGATTACCTTCTGCACTATCTTTATTCTCTTACATTCTATCCCCCCACTCATTGTTATGTGCTTATGGGCTGGAGACATGTTTTTCTGGTGATATGGCATTAAAATTTTAAACAGTTGTGTGCTTTAAGCAGTAAAGAGGAGACTAATGAGGTCCTCTCAAAAGTGGAACTTTCAGGTGGCTTCACAACTCCACAAAATTTTTGTGACTTGCTTCCCAGAGAAAGCAGAAAGAGGAATTTTAAAATAAGTTGCTTTAATGCTATTCATTTCTCACCAGCTGCAAAGCTCTGCTGACTTACTGCTCAAGGTTTAAAGGCTTACGGATTGGGAAGGAGGCAAACAACCAACACCTTTTAGCAGCCTTGAAAAGAAAGGAGCACAGCTTAAAACTTTTCTCAGTGTTTTATCAGCCCACAGAGTTTCTACTCTGAATTACAATATCAACCCCCGGTTTGAGCTGGAGTGATGGAGTATTCATGGCAAAAGCAGGTTATGGCAAGGCACTGCATTTTGTGGCATGAACTTCATCACTAAATGAAATGTAATCCTGAAAAGTTTTATGTATTACATATATGTATTATAGTATATATAAATCTATTTTTAAATTCAGAAGTGCTTAAAATAGGAAGAAAGGCACTGAAGCATTTAAAAGATGTTGAAAAAAAACCCTATTACACACTGAAGTTCATTACCACTGGTAATACAATTGGATTTCACAAAACCAGTTTGTAAATAATTGCATATGAACTGCACATGGTTGCTCACAGTTTACACATGATTACAGTTTGATTGCAGAGACAACCATACAAACAATGAGCTCAATTTACCCAATAGTTGTAGACATTTTGCAAATGGATTCTGTATACTTAAATCCATTTGGTTAAATGCACTCAGTAAATATTTTTCAGCTGGGAGCCTGTGCAGGGTACTCAGGGAGGGTTTTCTATAGTTCAGTGCTCTGACCTCAGCAGAGATTCTTCTGCTGCTGTCTGACTCACCTGCTTTTCACATTTTCTTTCCTCCTCTCATCTCTCTGTCATTTTTGTTTTGGGGGGACTGATCAAAAATCCATGACAGTTCATGCAGAACTGCCAGGCTGTTCTGTTAGAAACTGGTGACAAGGACAATTACATGGAATTCACACCCATTCCCAGTGAATTCCCTATTTCCACACCTCTTCCCACCTGTTCTTCATTGTGTCCTGCTGCAGTGGGACAAGAGGGGACACTCTCTGATGCTGGGAGAGCTGCTGGGGCTGAATAAAATTAGTTGGAGCCTGAGATTTGCAGGAAGATGTGCTCAAATCACATCTGTGTTTTCATATCTGTTAAGCCTGTCCCATTGGGCTGGAACCCACTCGTCACAGGCTGTCACAGACACATTTTATGAAAAATCCTTTCCTTAGGATTTTTCCTCCTGAGAAGCTGAGAAGCCTCAGGAACAAAATGTAAACATTGATTATCTGCTGCTGTGGAATGCAACAGGTGCATCTGTGATTGGTCTCATGTGGTTGTTTCTAATTAATGGCCAATCACAGCCAGCTGGCTCGGACTCTCTATCCAAGACACAAGCTTTTGTTATCATTCCTTCTTTTTCTATTCTTAGCTAGCCTTCTGATGAAATCCTTTCTTCTATTCTTTTAGTATAGTTTAAATATAATATATATCATAAAATAATAAATCAAGCCTTCTGAAATATGGAGTCAGATCCTTATCTTTTCCCTCATCCTAAGACTCCAGCCACATTAGGCTCTGCTGAAGCTGCCGCTTCCAGCCTACCACTGTCACAGGCAGGAGCTCTCCAGAGCACACAGGGCTCTTCCAGCCCTGGCTGGAGCCTGGAGAAGCCTCAAGAGAGCAGAGCGAACCTGGCCAAGTCTGCCAGGAGATCTCTGCCAGCCCAGGGTGGTGCCAGAATTTCAGGCAGTCATTAGATGGAACAGCACCTGTAACACCTCAGGCATGTAGGATAGAGAACATTCAGTATCAAGGAATTTGAAAAAATAATTAGTTTTATTTTTTTTTAATAGTTGTTGGAACAGGGCAAGACAAGAATTTTCTCTCCTCACCAAATTGTTTCCTTTGCATTTTTTTACCCTCTCACAAAAATAAAAAATTTGGAAAGATTACCAAGCAAGGATGACTGTGAAACCAGTTCTTGATTTGCACAACAGTGTAAATCTGCCCGCTTGGATGGGGATGGGGCAGGGGAAGGTGTCCTCTGTAGTGGATAAGGTTCTGATTTTGTCTTACATTGCTTTTCAGATCACCTATGAGAACAAACAGCTCTTTCTAAAGTGCTGAGAGAACTACAGTCCTGGAAAAAACATTTTAATGATAGATTTAATTGAATGAGAAATAGTCTTTTGTTTCTCCCACCACAGTTTTTTATCCACATAATTAGCAAAATGAATCTCTACATGAGTTGCACCATGTCACACAACAAAGGCACCGATGACTCCAGAGTTCCTCTCACAGCCTCAAAAATTCTTTGTGTTGCTTAATGACACACCTTGGGTGAAATGGTGCCATTAGACAAAATTAAATTGCCAATCTGCCCTATTCTTGTTTACAGTACATCCAAAAGCTCCAAAGCTTTTCAAAAGCAGGAAAGTCAGTGACTTTCTGCTAGGCTTAATATCTCAAATGATAGTAAAGGCCATATCCAGACTGCAGCAGGCAAACATAATTCCTCTCAGCTTAATGAAGTTATGTCTGTTTATACCAGCTTAGAATTTCATTCACAATTGTGCTTTGGAGATAGGACTTCACAGTATGCTTAGCAGCTGCCTTCCAGTCATGCAAAGAATGTGGCCATTATTATAACTGAATATTATTCCTTTTAAACAGAGAGAATTATTAATTAGAAAAAATGCCCTCATTTTCAGGGGCACTAGAAAATACTCTTGTTAAAAATAAAAAACAACTTCTCTATTAATTATGTCCACTGAGACCAACACAGTAGCAAAACACCAACCATAACTTATTAGTTCAAAATAACTTGTAGAACTGTTAAAGATCATCCTTACAAGAATTTTCAGGTATTCATTTCAATTTATGCCTTTTATCTTGTGCACTCATTACTTGTGTGTTTCATCCAAACAAAGAAATCTTGCTATTAAAATAGGACAGCATGAAATTAATATTTTTCTTAATTTTTGCCTTGTGAAATCTAACTGGTTAACTGAAAATGAAGGTTCATTTCAAAAAATTCTGAATGAATAGGAAATGCTGCAAATAAAAAAGGGTACTCTGGTTTATTCTGAAAACAGTTACAGATTCTGGGTAGCACCAAGTTTGGATGCTCAACTTAACTGGACTGATTAATGTTTTGAACTGGATACCTGTCCCAGGTTGTCTACTTTGAGTGCCCAGATATCACCCAAAAGAGCCTGACTGCCTTCCTTTACTGAAAATTTGGGACATGAGTATTTCTCCTGGTCAAGTGATATGGGTATGTATTGATTATGCTTTTTTCTCTTTACTATCCCTTAAAGACAAAATTTGGCTGTCAGAGTTGAAGGTTTTATTCAGGTTCCTGCCTGAATTTCCATACATGATCACTGGAATCAGCTATTCTCTTTGTAGGTTTTGTATAAGACAGCCATATTGCATAATCCACTGACAAAATTATTTAATGGATATTTAAGGATTTTTTTTATTATGGATTACAGTAAAAGGAAGAAAACCAGAGAAGGAGCTCTAAGCAAGCTGGTTCAACAGGTGCCAAGGAATGGAGAGAAAGGAACAGACCATAGGGCAGTCCATGCACACCTCACAAAGGTGAAACTTGAGCAGATATTGGAGGACTGAGAGACTGAAGATTTCCATTCAGGACCATCTGAACAATGGGAAAGGCTTAAAAAGAAAAGACAAAAACAAGAAATCTCAGCTGAAGAGTGAATGGAACAGTGGAATCTGGCCCTTACAAGCTTAGAGTTGAGGTTCTTTTGTGATCTCCAATATCTTGGTAATTCCAGCTAGATCTAAATACAAGAGCTGGCACATTCTGTGAGAATCCCACATGCCAAGCTCTAGAACTGTGGTTTTCAGAGGTATTTATGTCTAGGTACCAAGCAGGGGAAAGCTTGGTTCTGTCTCTGCCAGGCCCACAGCAGCCCTGCTACAAGACCTCAGCTCTGTGGCTCAGTCTCTCAGTGCCCAAGGTACTCCAAGACACGTAAATCCCTTTGTCTACACTCCCAACACCACATTTCAAAGTCAGGGGATGCTTTAGACCAGCCAGGTTCCCCTTCAGAAAGCTGTGGCAGAGGTAAGAGGCAGCAAGCAGCAGCTCAGGACTGCGCAGGTGGGAACCCAGAGCATCCCTCTGGCTGGCCAGGACCCTGCCAGGGGGCTCAGAGACCCTGGCACAGAGCCTCTGTGGGTTTGATTGTGACCCATGGAGCAAATTACCAACCTTAGATGAAGATCAGCAAGCCACAACAGTTTAGGTAGAATAATAGTGAAGTTATCACCAGGTGAAAAAGTCGATTTTGGGGTTTCTGGTATGGGAGTTCAGGGGGCAAGATGGAGGGGTCTGGGCATGTTCAGCCTTTCTCCTTCTTCTTCTTGGCCTCCATCTTCTGCTGTGATGCTGGCACTTACAGATTGGTTTAGAGTAGAAGCTCACTGTCTAACACAGGTGATAGGTATTGGACAGTAATTGTCAACATTGTAAATGTAGTTTTTAGTATAAAGCCATAACACTGCCCTGGGGGCAGGCAGAGTGCCTGGAACTGTCCTGCTGGATGGACCTGGGCAGGGCAGGAGAAAGAATTTTATAGATAAGGAACAATAAACAACCTTGAGACCAAGAAATGAAGAGCTCTGACTGCTTCTTCAAGCACCAGGACGGGAAAAGAGACTTTCCAACTTTTCTTGGGGTCTCTCTGACCAGCTAAAGATCCCAACATGTGCAGGTGGAAAGCCCAGCTCCAGTGGAGGCTCCAGCCCCTTGAGAGCAGTGTGAGCCAAAGGAATGAGCACATTTTGCCCAAGAAGTGTGCAGATCCAGGGTTTCATAACACACCAATTCATTACTCCAGGAGATAGTGTTCTTCCTCTCGTCAAATATTAATGATCATTTCAGGAAGTTTAAAAAATTGTCTCCAAGCAACTTCTCACAGCCATTAATTAAAATAATGAGCACTATAATATTAAAAGTGTAATGCTCTTACATGTCCTCAAGTGTTTGCCTAGAAGTCTCTGTCTGTGAGAGACAAAAAAAGAAAAAAAAAAAAGAAAATCTGAAAGAACAGCAAATTAGAAGTTGATACTTATATCACTACTGGTCGAGTAATTCTCAGCTTGGAAATATGAAATTGGTTTGTTATCTTCTGCAGACAAATGCCACAAGACTCCTGCTTTTCTCAGCACCCCAACTCCCTGCCCCTAATTCACACACAATATTTTCCATAGCTGTGCTCCTCAGGAAAGGGGACAAGTCGCAGCCCACCTGTGCTGCTGCAGAAGTGCTGTAAATATATGTGTAAATGTAAGCAGAGGTTCTCAGAATTCAAAGCTGGCATTGAGCAGTTTGCATGGGAAATGCAGGAGGATTCTGCATCTATTCATATGTTGACACCCCAAGAGATTTGTGTCTGCTGCCATTTTATCCCTCTGGTTTTTATCCCATGAGCACTGAAATGAGAGGAAACCTGGTGTAAAGCCATGCATGACTCTACATAACAATTCAATTTTAAGTAAGTAAATACAAGGACTTAGAGAATTATCTAATAGAGGATGAAAAGATAACATGTGTTTACTTGGAATGTTCATGGTTTGTTGGTTTTTTTTGCATTTAACAAATACACAAAGCATATCTTTTCAGTCATCTCTGTTCTTAATAGGATTTTGATTTGCTATATAGCTTTGGTTCATTTGAAAAGACACTTGAGAATGAATTTCCACCTCCTTCAAGGGACATCTCTCATTAAGGTGTTTGTGCAGGGCTCCCAGAAGCCTGTTTGGCAAAACAAAAATCCTTCCTTGACAGAGGACAGCTTTCATATCACAGACTCACTGCAGCCACCCAGGTGAGCATGTAAACTAGACTACATTTGCCCTGCTAATTCAAATTAGAATGGAACATCTCCAAAAGAGAGGCTGAGAGAAATTTCAGTTCTAATACTGAGTTGAGATAGTTGAAATATTCCTCTCACAGAATGACATGGGTATTCCAGTCCTCTTAGCCAAAGGATGAAACTGAATTCCAATTTTTTCCTGAAGAAAACTGTGAGAGCCCAGCCTGTCTTTTCCTTTTTCTGAAAACTTCGCATTGGACTTAATGGAACAGAAACCAGGACAGAGCACAGGGCAAAATGCAAAACTCCAGGATTTGCATGGGGAATGTTTGCTGTGTGTGTTCCTCACATCCTGCCATCAGTCCTGCCCAGCCTTGGCTGTGTGAAAGCTTTTCTGGTAAAGCCACATCACTGTAGGGAAGAGCCATTTCTAGCATGGTTTCATTTTTTCAAGGTGAAGCTGAAGGATTCTTACACTTCAAGCTGCAAGTGCAGCTTATAATTGCAGCTGCATTTCTGCTCTCCAGTGCTGATATGGCTGGGAAGAGGCAGAAATTCTCTATTTATGTGTAACTTCACCTTATATCTTCACTTTCCAAAGTTCTGAAAGTGCTGTGCTGCAATAAAACTACTAAAATTTCTACATTGCATTTTGCCATTCAGTTTGGCACAGTGAGCTGCTCAGTGCTATTCCTGTAACTCTCCAAATTATTGCTTCATTTAAATTACATTTTCACTGTTTTTTTCTTTTATTCCTGCCTTAGCAATAATGGGAAATATTTTTGAATAAAAGGTGTAAACAAAGCTAAGTAGGAGTCTGCATTGACATCACCTAAAGCATCTGTAATTATCTCTATTATTCCAATGAGAAAATTAGAGAGAAGATAAAATTCTATGGGTTTGGGGGTGGTGATGGTTACTGGGATTTTTTGGGTTTGTTTTTTAAAACCTGATATGGAAATGGCTGAGCTATCATGATAAGGATATCATGATTGCATGGTTGCAAAAGATGATCAATTCAGGAGGGCAGGGACAGGCAGAGGTCCCAGGCCTCAGCTAAAACACAACTTTCAGGGAAAAGTGCAAGGGAAAAGCCAAGTCACAATGTAATGATCCATAGGAGGGCATTTTAGGGAGAATTGATGGCAGTTATTAAAAAAAGTAAAAAAAGGAGGTGGTTGAGCCCACGGCTAAATTGAACATGGAGCTGTGAATGAAGCTTACGCTCAGGAGACAAATTAAGGTATGATGAAAAGGTCTGTGCCATCAGAAAAGAAAACACAGTTTTATTTTTACTCCTGGTCATAGCAGTGAAAAGCCACAAAATGGCTAAAGAAAGGAAATAGTTCTCATTCAAACATAAGCAAAACTGCAGTGTTTGAATACATTTTGTGTACTGACAAATATGTATGACTGTAAAGTCTCTACTAAATAAAAGATTCGAATGATCTGCCAGAGGTTTCTTTGTTAAAATTTCAGCATGGCCCTGAAATTGTGTGGTTGAGAAGAAAGTTTCAGTGGTTTTTGCTTTGTTTTGTTTTTCCTTTCTATTTTGTTTGCTTGTCTTGGTACTTTTTATATTTAACCCACTCATACATTACACGAATGTCTATATATTGGTATTGTTGTTGTAGAGCACATTACTGAGATTTTGCCAAAACCATGGAATAGTCTATACAAGATGCCACAAGGGAATATCTCAATTGACTCATATCCTGGTTTGGGAGCACAAATAGGATGGAATGTGGCAGCTCAGTAGCAGCACACGCACACACAGTGTTACCTTAGCTCTGAGACTGAGCCAATAGAGTCAGAACATAACAAAAACAAAACAGAAGGATGTAAAAAGACTAAATTAAAAAGAAAAATAAAATCACAGACCCTGCATCTATTGTTATGTCCAAACAGAAATCCAGATGTGAAGAGGGCATTTTATGACTAAGATACAGCCAGCTGAGAAACACAGAACATCCCCTGGAAAATGAATGACCAAAGCAGGCACAGTAAATTGTTTGTTTAGACATAGAAAACAAATGGATGGAGTTACTGCCAAGTCTGAAACTAATAGTTAGATTTTGAAATGTCAGGCTATATTATCCCAGCTGAGACCCTTTTCTCTTGCTGTGTAATTCAGAATTTCTGCTTGTTGATCTTATGCACCTTGATGCTATTAATGCATTGACAGAAAAGCTGATTTTTAAGGTAAATTCATGGTTCCTGAGGCCACAAATACATTTGAAAACAATGATCTTGAGATTTCTGGTAAATAACTTGAATTTATGTTTGTGCACTTGATACTGTTTACATCTAACTCATTATATCTCTGCCTACTGTATAATCAAGGAGCAGACACTACAAAATCATTCTGTGGTGGAGAGTTTTTGATCCACATTATCTTCAACATTCTGAACCTTCTTCTACCTCAAAATATGTGCCGTGGTTTTCTTTCATTTCTTCACAATCCTGGAGTTTTTGTGGAGGGGTTGAGAGCCCCTGCCCAGTCTCCTGTCTTGATGGCCTAAAAACTTGATTTTCCTTCTGGGGAGAGCACCAACCTCCTGATCCCTCTGCCTGGATGCTCCTCAGTGAAATCTCTTTTATTCAAAAAGCTTTCTGAGGGGATATTCCCAAGCCTTTGTCTTCAAAACCATGAGACAAGCTGCAAATCTGCAGTGCATGTACCTCTGGTCCTGGTCATGGCATGGAAATGATAGAAAGGGGTGAGTGAGGAAGTACACTGAAGTTCACAGGCTTTACGACTCAGAGCCTGTGGAGGTTGAAATTTATCTACAATTTAATAACTTTTGCAAAGTGTATATACAATTAAACACACATTATTTCCCATACCAGGCTGATTTGATGACTAATATATACCAGTTCTGATCACTACTTATTCAAACACACTCATCTTCCTAAAAACATTTGAAAAGCAGTGCTGTAAGCAGCAAAGAGCATATCCATTATTCTAACAGCTCCCTCATAAAATCTATTCTTTATTCACTTAATTTCTTCAAACTCATGTTTCTCTTCTGCCATTAAGACAACTGAAAAAACCCTCAAATTATAAATCCTGTGTTGGTTTGAAGTGTTCCAAGCAGAGCTTGGAACTTGGCCACTCCCATGGATCTTCATCAGTATTACCCTCCCTAAACAACCTCAAACAATAAATAGTTTGTGAAAATTGGGATGGCTGTATTGATTCAGCATCCCCCTGGCTCAGTGCTCTTCCTCCAGCAGGGACCACAAGTGGATATCTAGGAAAATGCAACAATTATCATGACACCTTCCTTGACATTCCTCTTCCTTGTAGTCTCTGACCCCTCTTTGACTCAGGAGATCTGGGGTTGTTGTGGTTTGCCCATTTAATAACCCACAGCAAATCTCTTCCCATTCCTTCCTGGTCCTTTGAGCTCCCATGAATGTTTTTTATCCACAACATTCAATAAACATTTCCATTTCTGCAACATGTGGTGTGAAGAACCACTTTTTTCTGTCTCTTTTCCATCTGGCTTTCATTAACTTGCTTTGATAGTTCCTATTTCTCATATTCAAACAGAAGGCAAATATAGGGCTTTATTCTCACTCTCCATTCCAGTGATGGCCCTGTAGTCCTTCATTTCTCTTGAATCATGGATTTTTTCCTCTGTTTTGAGGATCCTGAGCTTGCCCAGCAGAACAATGGGTGGGAGCCATTCCCTATCTTTGATCACACTCACCTCCCTGAAATCTTCCCAGTTTTAACAAGTCCTTCTGAAGGAAGGAGCCACAGCTGCAGTCACTCAAGACTTGGATGGCCCACACTTTTTTCCACTCAGGATTTGTTTTGTTTTTGTTCTTAGACTCAAGCAAGCTTTAAGAAGTCCCAAATATCTGTTGCACATTTTGACTGCTGCCAAACACAAGGCTGATGGTTTCACTGCACTATTTAGCATAACTTCAATTTGTCATGAGACTTCTCTCTATTTTATCTAATTTAACAGTCAGCTATTTGCGAACTTGCCATGTGGAAAATTTCTGTATTTTTCACTCTTTTGTTCCCTTTTAGCTTTGCTTTCACAGGTTCCATTAATTCATCCTGTGCTTGAACTTAAACTCAGATGCATTTTCCCCTTACAAATAAAGTAAGGGTGGACACAGATGAAGGCAAGAAAATCTTTTGGCTCTCCACATTTCCAAATGCTCTTCATCAGAGCTCTGATGTCAGTCCCATTGTCACAGATGGAAGTATGCATTTAAGCACCATTAAACAAAACATTTATTCCAAATGCATCGTAATTACAGAAACACCTGTGCAAAACAACTCTGAAAAGACACATTTTTGGAGCTGAGCTGCTCTGGCATTTCCCATAAAGGAGCAGGAGAGAGGTGAATAAAGCATGGTGGGGATGCAACACAAGATTTTCCAAAGTTTTCTTTGGCTGTTTCTTAGCAATGTGTTTATGTTAATTTTCAATATTAATCCTCACACAGCCTACAAATTCTTTTTTCAGGAAGAATTTCTTCACAGAGAGGGTGGTCAGGCATGGGAAGGGGTTGTCCAGAAAAGTGGACTCACCACTCCTAGAGGTGCCCAATAAATGAGTGGATGTGGCTCTCCATGCTCTAGTTTAGTTGAGAAGCAATCAAGGGTTGGACTTGATTATCTTGGAGGGCTTTTCCAACCTACATGATTCCATGAGTCCATGGTTCTATAATCAGGGGAACCAAAATCAGATTTTCACAGGTGCCACTCTTAAGGTGGTGTGACAATAAACACTTTGAGAGGACCTTGGGAAAGGGTAGACTTCAGTAACAAAAAGATGCCAGCTACAATTTAAAAAAAGAAAAAGAAAAGGAAAAAAAGTGAAGATCAATGAGAAAAGCAAAGAGTAATTAAAAGCAAAGTAATTAAATTAGAAAACAAGCAAGTAACAGAACCCCCTTCTGCAATGAACAGTAAGAACATAAAGATGTATTTGAGAAGCCTGTGAGCTTCCCCAGTGCTAAGGACAGCTATAAGCAGTTTCAATTAACGCCATTTAGAGATACACTGCAGTTGATTTCAGAAGAATGAGCCCACTTTCCATAAGTGACTAATGGAGCTGACATTTGTAAACCATTATGGACCCCAAATTCTAATCACCATTTCTTCCACAAAAAGCTTTTTCATCCAGCTAAACTAGGCTGACTCCAAAAGTACATTTTAGAGTGATAATTAATTCAATGCCAAATGTGCCTGCAGTAAAAATACCTTTAGGGAATGAACACATAACAGTGTGTGTAGCTTTTAAATAAGTCGTCCACAGGGCTATGCCAATTTAAACAAATTAAAATAATTGTCAGTATGCTAGGTATGGAAATATTCTTTTTGTAAAACTGCTGTGAAATGCCCTGGAGGCTTGGGTGGCACAGCAAGAGGGATTCAGGCACTTACATCTTCTCTGTCCAGCTCGATAGAAATATCCTCAGGTGTTGTGGTGCATTCAGTGGTGTTGATATAATGGCATAATCCTGTTTTTTCCAGGCAGATGGATGTTGATGCAAACCAGCACCCTGAAAGGCAGGGAATCCATAGCAGAGCATTCAAACAGATTCCTCTGCTCACTCTGCTTATCTCACTCAAATATCTCTGTTCAATCTTTCCCCCCAGAAAAGCAGGCAGAAAAAGGAAAAGGGCAAAAAGTAACCCTGGAGATGTTTGCAAGTGGCAGCAGGCACAGAAGCTGCACCTGAACCTCCCCTGTGTAATTGGATCAATGTGGTTGAGGTGCCACTGACACTCTTTGCTCTCCCTGTGCTGCCACCAGGGCTGGGACAGCTCCAATTCCAGCAGCCTCAGAGCTCCTCAGTGTCCTGAGTTCCTCTAACAAGCAGCAATTTTTAGGCCTTTGCAGCTCTGTGATCTTGTGCTGCTTTGTTGAGCAGCAGCGTTCAGGCCGGCGTTAGCACCTGAGATCAATACCCACACCAGGACCCACCACCCTTGCACAGGAGAAAACTGAATTTATTGCTCCTTTTTGCACAGCAGTCAGGAACTCAGGATCTGGCCCAGCCTGGTCTGAAGCAGCTTTCCAAAGACTAAAACACCAGAGCAGGGTTGTCCTCCCACAAGTACAGGTCCTAAAAACGCTTGGGTTAATGTGGGATTTTTTGTGGATCTTGCCCAGACTCACATAGAACAGACATTTAAATTTTTTTTTTAAATTAAAAAAAGTTCTAAAAATTAAAAAAAAAGTAAATCTTAAAAAAGTTAAAAAACTTAAAAAAACAAATTAAAAAAACCCCAACTCTGCAGGTTTTTCAGCAACCACCACAGTTCATCAGTGTCACCCTTAATTTGTTTCAAAAGGTTCAGAAGGTATCAATAGAACCATATGAGCATTTTCCACCTGCTGCTGGTTGAAACAATAAAATCTGTCTAGACTTTACAGATTTAAGAAATAAATCGTTTGGGAAGGGGAGCAAAAAACTCTTCTACTCTAATCTAAACTGTTTACCAGATTATATCATGACATCTCACCCAGCCTAAAATTTTACACCCTATCTGGAATAGCATTAGTTTTCATTTCCAAGCTTGCAACAAGAAAAGAAAGGGGTTTATTCTACTCTACATTAGGACTGACTATATAGCAGCTTATTAGAAAACAAGAAACTAAAAATTAATCACGACACTATCAAACAAGGACATTTGGAATGGCTTTCCAGACCCTAAGAAAGATAAATTTAAAAAACTCCTAATCATATCTCATGGAGAAAGAATATCTACAAAGTCAGTATTTCTATCTCAGATATGCGGAAGTTACTTTATTTAGCAGGGCCAGGAGGAAAAAGAAGAGATAACCTAAAAAGCAGGAACAGATCTGGCCATCAGCTCCCAAGCTCTCTTAAATATTTGAGTTTTAGTGTCTCCCCCTGCTCACATCTGCAGACACAAGTCCAAATTCTATACCTCCTATAATTCTATACCTCCTATAATTCTATATCTCCTACACCTCAGAATGTTTCTAGTTAGATATTCCAGTTTAAATTAATTTCCACTTACATTAGAATACTTCTAGACTTTACCTTAAAAAAGTGCTACACTAATAGTGAGTGTTTCGATAAAGAGCAGTGTTCAACACACATTACACACCGTGAGTCTTCCCTTTCCAGCTTGATTTTATAAAGCTATTTTCATCCCATATCAGGCACACATTTCTTTCAGTGCCCCAGTGTTTTAAATTCTATAAAAGGGCTTAAGGGGAAAAAATTGTAAACATTTCTTAATGTTTTGTTACTGGAAAAAAAAAAAATTATGTGCATTTACATCAGCTGGTCTCAGAACATGAGAAACATGTAGATATGGATGTGTGAAAGCCCTTGGACATATTCTTGAAGAGCTTATGACAAAAATCTATTGGAAAATCTAATTTATTGTTTTGGCCAAAACTTTAGGTACCAGAAACTTCTTCCCTTTATTACAGAAACAAGATATAGGAAAACTTTCAATAAAAACTCTGAAAGGTTTCCTGTCCTGCCTCCCAGATTTCCTAAATTTCCCATCATGAGACCATCACCAGCTGCCATTGGAGAGAAGAGAGCTGAGCAAGTGTGAACACAACATTTGAGCAAACTTTACCTTTTTCCAGCCTAAAACTCAGGCTACACCCACCTTTACCTGATGCAGCAAAGCTGAAGAATGAGAGCTTTGTCCTCTGGGTGTTCCCTGAGCTCCTGTGCAGGGCTGGGTGTATTCTGGGGTTATTTCTGCCAGTATTGTTTAATTTTGGAAGCACAGGCAGCAGCATGCATTTACCAAAGGGGAGCTTATTAGGAGGAGCTCTTTTTGTTTAATATGAGGACCACTCCTTTTGATGGGCATGGGGGATTAGACATTTAGCATTTCCTCTGAAGTAAAGCCTTTGAAAAAGGTATTAAATACAAGGCTTGGCAAGAAGAATAGGCAGCAAATACACAAAGGGGAATTATTTTCTGAGATAACATTACAATTTGCCACGTGGTATCTTTTTGTTTTACAAGCATATGCTTAAATGCAACACTAAAGTGGGAAGATCAGAAGAGATGGAAAACCTGATTATTTCAACTTGCTGTTCTTTGAAAACTGGCAGGCAAATTGACTTCTGTAGCAAAGTCCTCTGCAGGTGCTTTGCAGCAGACTTCACAGAGCAGTGCCCTGTCTGTCCCACTTAGAATCAGATGGGACCCACAGGATGCCCTTCTCCAAGGGCACCTCCACCATGCCAGGGTCCTGCCAGGGAGGGAGGAATTTCATCAGCTCAGAGCCCACTTCTCCACCATCTGGTAAAGAGTTCTTAGTAAAGGAGCAGTATTTTTGGGGGCTTTTTAGGGTTTTTTGGGTTTTTTGTGTGTTTTTTTTGTTTGTTTGTTTTGGGTTTTTTTTGGTTGGTTGTTGTTGTTGTTGTTTGTTCTATGGGGTTTTTTGTTTTGTTTTGTTTTGTTTTGTTTTGTTTTGTTTTGATTTGTTTTTTGTGCATTTTTTTGTTGTTGTTGTTGCTGTCCTTCCATAAGTCAAAACATTAAGCGAGCAATCACACCTGAAGGAGATGATGAAACTCCTGTTTGGGATGAGATGGGATGGAGTCACCCTCTCATTGCTTTCGATGGCAGTGTTGCTTTCTCACTTCAGTAGGTGGAGGATTGCACACAACTCATTTCTTTAGCACATATTCTAATACCTTTAAAAGAACTATTTGTATTGCATTTAATTTATTGCATTAGATTTTATGTTCCCAAAGAATTTACACAGCCATATCCTAGCAAAATGGTTTCTTTTAATGCAAGGGAGCATATGAATTTTATGCAGATCATTAACGTCTGTCATTTTCAAAATTGTCAATAAATTCTACTAAAAAATAAACCCCAAACCAACCCCTAGCTAGAAATGAAGTGCACTGCCTATAAATATTTTGTGAATTCCAGGAGACTGAGTTTCCACTGAAGAAAAAAACATTTCCTCCAGTATTTTCTTCATTAATAGAGTATAAAAATAAAATGGAAATGTTCAGACTCTTTGGTACTGTGGAATCATCCTGCCCAGTCTTCTCCAAGCGTTACCCTTCATGCTGAAAAAGGTCAAAGCTAATCCTCTCCCATGGATTGTTCTCTTTACTATGGAGGTGGCCATCTGTGCAAAAAGCTCTAACTTCTGCTCCAGCCTCGCTTTTTCCTAGAGTTCTTCCTCAAGGACTATCCTGCCTCTTCCATCTGTAGCTGTGAATGAAACTCCAGCGCCTGCAGGTTCAAAGGAGACTTGTGCAGGCCTTTCCCTTCAAGCCCTGGAGCAGGGGAGGTGTTCCTTGGCCCTGGCCCTGTGCCACATTGGAATAGGTTTGAGCACCTTTGCCCTCTGACCGACCTCGGCGTTCAGAGAAGCTGATCTGCAGAATTAGCCTAATCAGAGCTCAGCTGCTGGGAACCTGGCACTTCATCCCTGTGCTGTCCACTTCATTTGGACTGATTTGCAAGGATAGCAGGATGTCCCTTTCTCATCTGTGGTAAACAGAAGTGATTTCCTCTGCCTGATTGCCGGGATGCAATTTTTTTTCTCGATATCATACAATTTTAACGATGTGCTAAAAATAAGAGTTTTCCTCATATAGATATGGTTCTACATTTGTCACCTCTGGTGATCCTCAAAATGCATTAAAAAAGGCTTAGAAAAATGGCTTCTTCTGGAGAATACACAAGTCTGAGTAAATGTCTATGTATACAAAGTATTTCTGGAAATGAAAGTGGATGAATAAAATACACTATAAAGAAAGAGAAATAGAAAGAGGATTAGCAGCAACCTTTTAGCTGTGAAGCTTTGGGATGCTGGAAAATTAAGGTTAGAGCAAAAATCCTGCTGAGTTAATATGTATGGAAAGATGAAAGAGAGAGGAGAAAGGGAGTGTGGCAAATGGGAGGGGGGAGAAAAGCTGCAAAAGGTCAAGTTGCATGCAGAAAAGGTGAGCACGGAATCAAAGGGTAGGAGCCATATGAACCAAATCAAAGCAGAAAGGAGCCAAGGCTTGAAATAAGAACACTGATCATTTTGGAGATAGGTTATTGGATTAAACTGGAACAGTGTTATCACCTTGTCCAAGGAACAAGAAATGAATTAAAAGCACATCATGCAGGAGGCTGTCGAGGTGTATATTCTTTTTATATTTTTTCATTAGTGAGATGCCTGCTTCTTTTGACTCTAATTTCTTTAGCCTCATTTGATAGAACAATAAATCTTTTCTTTTCATTCATGTTGGTTTCCAGGACTCCTCAATTTATTCAGTGAATCCTCACCTATGTTGTTAATCACAAAAACCAAGTCCCATTACTCCAACTTTCTGAATCTGATGGATATTGTGACTAAATTTTTCAGAGGGACATGTGTGCTGAAGGAGGAAATTGATTAGTGCATGAACTAGTTCTCCAAGGAGAATTTGTGGCAGATGTCCTATTTTAGAAGTCTCCTCAGTGCAGAGGAAGCAATGCTAAACTGACATGGGAATGAGTAAAGATTAACTAATCTTTTGGTTTTTTTGCTGTGCAGCCACACTTGAGAATTATGTTGCTTATTCCCTCAAAATGCTTATTACTCTTAGAAAACCCTTCTGTGCCCCATACAAAACATTTCTAATTGCCTCTTTCAAAAGCCTGCTTCCTCATCCCCATTTCTGCTTTTGTTATATACCAGCTTTAGTGATGGCAAAAAAAAGAAATAAAAATTGAAGAGTCCTCAGATATTTCGAAGATTAAAAAAAAAATAATAATTGATCTTGAGAAATCCGTGTTGTAAAGAGGACTTACCTCTGTGGTAAGTGATTCTGAAGTCCTACTGCCACTTCAGTCCAGACAGCAAGCAAAGGACTTCAAAAGGAATTGGATCAGGCTATGGATACCTGCTCTCCATTTTGTGCAAATTATACCAGCTGTATGTGTAAGAACAAAAAAAATAGAACAGGTCTATAATACCTAGACTTTATTGTCTGCAAAACACTATTGGCCCTTTCATCTCTGTAGATTTATATTCAGCAATACCTTTCTTTAAGCTCTGCAAAAAAGCAAATACGTGATTAAATATTCAGTTCTGACATTAGCTCCACTGAAAGGGACGAATATTTTATGTACTGTAATAGTTACAATCGCTCATTAGGGCTTTGGAAACCAGACCAGACCTGCTCCTGGTACTTCTTTTGCAGTTTTGATCAGGCAGGCTGTGCCCTGTTCTGCAGCCATGGATATTGGCGGTGGTTGTGCTCCCTGGGCACGGGCACGTTGGAATGCCTGGGAAAGCGTGGCAGCCTAATTCCCACAAACACTGGGCTTTAATCACCACTTGCATTCCCCCTGATTAGAGCACAGAATATGGAGCCCATTATCCAGCAGCCCTTCAAGCAATTGCTTTTGATTCCAAACTGAGAAAGCTCTGCAAAAGCTGCCTTTAAAAGCAGGGCCATCTGACTGGGAGCGCTCTCCTGATGTCAGAAAAACGTCCCACCAGTTCCTTCCTTCCACAGGACTCTTGAGAGCTTTAGAGTCTGAGGAACATCAAAAAAAATAGGTGTTCAAGCTGTGGTTTTAGTGCTTGCCAGCAATGCATACTAAATCAGATTGTTATCCTTATTCCACATAAACACAGAGTAATTAGGCAAAAACCAGAGAAACAAACCTTTAACAGGCTGGCATACAACCCCAGAAGACCCAAGCCTTTAGGAATCACTGCTATCTATAAGGGCAGGCAGATATTCACCTTCTGGCTGCTTAAATCTCCTGCATCACTGTCAGTCCACACCAGTGGAGTCAGGTTTTGGGTTTACATCCACCTCCTGGAAACAGAACCACTATTTTGCTCAATAACACCATCTCCATTTTTTCAAAGGACAAATAAATCAATGTTTTCTCTTAATTTGGTGGGGTGGTAAATGATTTTTGTTGAATTATCTTGGACCAGCTGAAGTGATTTGGATGCTGCAGGAAATGTTCTTGTAAAGCTGGTCCATGCTGGCATATGGACATCACGGGGTTCTGAACATCAGCAGTTTTCCTTCTGGAAGGTACTGGCTTACTTTGCTTACAAAACTGTGCACTCATGATAGATATTCAAGCCATTAAGTTGTAAAAAACCAATACTGAAGCTATACTGCATCTTAAAATAAATTACAGTGACAGCAATTCCTTTCATGGCTTTAGTAAAGTTCTAATAATTTGTCCATCAATAAAAACTCCACCAAAAAAATGAGGCATCAATGAAATTTAGATTTTGATTTTAATCTTTAGATCAAAAAAATCTCAACTACCTGTAGGTCAGGGCAGGATTTGTATCTGACATAAAAAATAGCTGGTTTGTAAGGAAACATGCAGATATATTCTTAAATTCTTGACTACTTTGTGGTGCAAAGAAACATTTTCCTTCTATAGTGAAACTCTGGCACTGACAGGATGCATTCTGTATTGTTTACTATAAAAAGGAAAATTTGTGTTTAGAAAAGGTTTTGAAATGCCATCTTTCTGAGTGTAAGCACACAAGTAAAATCAATACAAATTCAACACCCTGCTTCTTTTGCAATTCAATAATAATAATATTAAAACTGTGTTTAAATGTCAAGGATGCAGGAGAAATTGAAGATAAAATTACAGCATCACTTCCTCCCCTGTGAAATAGGAATGCTTTCACTAATCCTGTAAACAAAAGCATTTCTTTAATTGTGCTCATCTGTTCTAGAAGTACCTTATGACAAAGATGTCTCTGTAATAAGAATTAATTAAAATAAACCATCTGTTTGAAAAAAAAATCAAAATAAAAAGTATATGTAGCCAACCCTCAGGGTAAGAGGCTTTTCTCAGTAAAGCCATTAGAATTTCATTTGAACAAGATATGGTTTTGTGATTCCTATAGTAGGGGAGGGTTAATATTGTCTAGAGTCACTGAAAGTGCTGAAGGTATTGGTAGTAATTTATTTATTTTAGACTTTAGGCCAAAAGTCACCTCTGAGAGAAACAAAGGCAAAAGCACCAATGCGCTCCAGGAATGGGGGTCAGGAGCTTCCCTGGCAAGGAGCTCATGGAAGGTCTGGTGGAACAGAAGGGATCTGGTTCTCCTGCTCCCTGGGCAGGAGTTGAGAAAGCTCCAAATCAGGGGAAGGGAGACCCAGGCTCATTCATGACTGAAGGGAATTATCAGACTGGATAAAGGAAGCCAAAAGACTGAAATGAAGGCCCAGAGAGGTCAGAATTATCAGTCTGACCTCAACTAACACCAGAAAATATCTGTTCCTTTGGTTTCCTATGGTTTCCTATGGTAGCTTCAGGTTCTCACTCCTAACCAAAAGTCCTACTGTTAAAGCTCACCCAAACCTTTATCTTACACATCTATTTCTATTTTCCATTTATATTTTATACATTGCCCTTGGGATGAAGGAAATATGGTCCCTGTTTAAATGAGGTTACGGCAAATATGTGAAATATTAATATGTTGCTATGTTAAGCAACAACAATGAAAGAATCTTACTGGAACTTGCATTAAGGCTTTAATTTTGTATTTTTTTAAATTTATTTTTACTTTGCAACTTTGTTACAAAATAATGACTGATATTTCAGTCTACTTCCATATATATTAGGGGAAGTCTTTCTCCTCTGCTATTTTTCCTTCTAGAAATCTTCAGGCTGAAGGCAGATGAGCAGCCCTTTTTCAGCTAACCCTGTATTTTTGATTTCCCTTTGTTTTCACACACTTTTTAGTGTGCTACTGGGGTAACTATAACGAAAGTCACAGAATAACCAGATTCTTACCACCCCCAAAGCATGTTGTGCCCCCTACAAGCATATAGGTTAGCTATTAAATACTTTTAACAGTAAAACTAAATAATTCAGTATTTCTGTATTTTTTGGCCACAATGCTACACTTTTACAGCATTTTGGCACCACATTCTGAGTGAATTTTGAGACAGAAACAATTTTTTTTAATTAGAGGCTGTGGACCACTATCAGCCCAACTATACATAAAGACATCACAGGAGCCAAGCTGGCAGCTTTCTCTTGTATTGGAAAGGAGGGAATCCAGCAGGGAATCCAGCAGGATGAATAAAATACAGCAACCCCTTTCCACTGTTGCTCACACCCATGTTTACCTTCCACCACCCACAGCTGACAGGCTGCACACTTTTGGGTTTGAGGCAGGATTTTGACTCAGAACAATGAGTTCTATCCATGGAGTAGCTGATTTGGGCCATAAGTGCATTGCTCACAAGGGGAAATTAATCATTACCAGAGAACACTCCACCATAATGTTCACTGTGCTGTAAAGCTGCTCCACTGGAGATGGGTTGGCATTTTCCAAGTCCTCATTAATACCAGTCAGAATAGAAATGCTTTTCAGCTTCTCTTATTTAATATATATTTATTTTGAAATTATGAAAAGTGCCTTTGAAGCAGCAATTCTGTGAAGTGAGTGACCAGAACAACTTAAATGGAGAAGTATCATCGTTTTGATATATTACATTTCAAAACACCCTACCTTGGGCAATACCTCACATGAGGATGTTACTGCACATTAATTTTGAGAATGTTAGGATCTGCCCACCACTATTTCAGCAGTAAATGCCATGGCAATAAAGAATAATCGCTGCAGCAGTCACACTATTATAGTTGGAGCTCTGTTGGAGTTTCCATTATAAGTTGTAAATGCTCTTTTTGAAGGATTTGCAACTTGGTGCTTTTGAATTCACATTGGGCTGCAACTTCACATGGGAAGGGATTAGTGTATATAATTGCTTCAGTTTTGTTTGATGTTTGGGTATACTGGCTGGCAGAAAAATAGACCAGCTCATTGAAACACCAGCCTTGCCTGCACACTGCTTTTTGCCCTAACTTTTTGATTACAGTGCAATTTTACCCAAGGATAATTACACTGGAACAGCCTCTCATGTAGCTCCAGTGTAAAGGTGTTCCACCAGTATAGCTGATTCCTTTAAATTTAGTGGAATGAACTGGTTTTTATGTCATGCTATTACATTCTTAAATCCTAATTATAGATCTTTCCCTACTGTATTTTAGTTATGCTGGCTTCTACATCAGCAGGATTAGAGTAAAGCAGAACCCATGGAGGAAAGCCCCAAGATGCTGCATTTGTTTACAGGAAGTGAGAAAATTGATACCTTTTCTCAAGTTGTTTCATCATGAAAAGAAAAAAAAAAAAAGTGCTTTTATAGCTTCATGTTTTGGTTGGTTTATTTTAGAGGGTTATTTGGGAAAAGCAGCTTTTCATATTTTTACTTTTCTTCATTTTCCATTTGCAGTGCTGTTCTCCTGAAGCTTGAGAGTGTTCTGCTGAGAATTACTTATGCCTTAACAGAGCTTCAGCACTCTGAGTGATACATTAAATTGCTGGTACTTAAAATCACACGGGGTCCTGGAATGTGAAAGAGCTCCCTATCACATTTGGCAATGAGGAGCAGCAGGCACTGGAAACAATGAAAAATACCAGTAATTGGCTCAGGAGTTCACGTTTGACTTAATGGTCAAACTGTTAATATTTCCAAGTGAAAGTGAGAAAACTTTAATAGAGGAATTTGTAGCAAAATTACTGTGAAACAAAAAGGATTCAGAAATACCCTGTTATTATGAAAACCCAGATATACCAACAAATGATGAGAAAAAAATGCGTGTAAAGACTCTGATCTTTGGTAAATTGCACCAAAATAGGAGAAGAGCAGTATCATTACTGTAGGAACAAAACTCCAGCTTCAGTGCAAAGCTTGTCACATCTAATACAATCAGCTCTAAACATGATGCAGGGAATCATGACCCTACATCTCCACTGCCACACTAGACTTCTCTCACCCAAAAGAACATAATTAATTAATTTCAGCTGGATAATGTTCTCCACTTTCATAATTAATAACATGTACATCCACCACATTAACCCTCTGCAGCTGAAACAGCATTTAAAGCGATTAGTAAAGGTAAATTAAGGCTCATTTCCACCCAAAAATAGTCTGGTACCAGTTGTAGTCAACTTTTAAAATATCAAAACCATGTCAAAACTTATTTATGGTCAATGAAACAAAGAGCAGTACATAGATTACTAATAGGTAATCCAATAGGTAGTGCATAGATTACCAATAGGTCCCAATAGGTATGTAGTATTTGAAACTAGATAAAATCCCATACAGAAGGAAAATAAACATGGTATTAATTTGTTACAATATGTTCTGTTTCTGATGTGGCTGGACCAGATTGGTGTGATTTTCTATAGAATTTAATTTCCTGATTTTTAAGGAGACCTGAACCAAAAAAACCCAAAAAAACCCCAAGAAAACCAACCAAAACCATAACCAAAAATCCAAACTCCCAGATCAAATATTGCTGGTGATTTTTGCTGTGTCTTCAGGTGGGCTGCAGTTTATTGGTTCATTACCTTTCCCATGTACAACAGGAGAGGGCCTGGGAAGCCAGACACTTCTCAGCAAGGCTGTAATTGCTTTTGCCAGACTTGTTGGAGACAGTGCCAGTTTTCCTGTGGAACTCCCTGGGAACAGGGATGGGGATCATCAGCCTTGAACTGGCAGAGGAGATGAGCATCTCCTCTGAAAGTGCTTTTATTGAGAGACCTGATTCACAAATTCCATAATTCAATATCCCTCCCACCTACCTCCTCACACTCACACCAGGTTGTAGTAGTCCATACTGAGCTTTAAGAGGCAAGCTTTCAGCAAATTGCTGATGTAATTGGAAAAAAAAATAATAAAATAAAAGAGGTTTTAGTCCCTAAAGTGTTAACAAAAGGTGAAATCATTAGAAAACTGAGAGAGCTGCAAGATCCTATTCTGTTAGAAAAGTTACCAGATGAGGCTGTTTGGTCTATCGCAGGATTGCAGAAGAAAAATTGGTGTATTAGCAATAGGGGCCAGAAAGGAGACACAAATAAGAAACAATCATTTTTACCCAGAGGTGAGAAAGTCTAGGGTATATGAGATCATTTTATTGAGTTCCATTATTCTGACTAAAATATTAATTTGGGGACCCACAGTGCTAGAGAAACATTGTGCTGGAAAATGCCTGTCTACGACTTTTCAAAGTTCATCCTCAAGGAGAAAACTGATTTTCTGTGCATCATTCTTGGAGAAATGAAGCTGCCTAAAGCATTTTATGTTCCCACCATTAACACCCCATATGCTTATACTGGCACATGTTCAAACTGTCATTCTCTGTTGTACATGCTGCTCACAGAAGGAAAATTATCAAAAAGGCATTTAACATATTTTAGCTTTGACCACATTTTAGCAGGTGTAAAAAAAATTAAGAGAAAGTTGCAGGTACCATAATGTTCCCTAAATGTAGCAAATATTCTGCTGAAGGTCTGCTGATCAACAGAAATTCCAGGATAGTCCTGTTCTGAAAATCAGACTCTAATATGTGTAGTTTGTCACACTGTGAATGCTGCCTACCCCACCGTGCACGTGCTTGCTTTTTCTGGTGCTCTCTTGGAGATATAAAAACGTTTCACAGGTGAAAAATATGAAAAGAGGAGACTTTCCACTTAAAGGTCAAAAAAAAAAAAAAAAAAACCAAAACAAAACCAAGCCTAAAGAAAACCCAAAACAAACAACCAAAACTAACTCTTTTGTTTTTTAAATTCAGATCCCAAAATGTATAGGTTTGGTTTGAGTCAAACACATTAAAGTTATTCAATCAATTTCTAAACTTCTAAATATTATTTTTAAAGCAGAAAATTTTCAATTAAAAGCAATTTTAAAACATTGAACATTTTTCCTCATATCTTTCCAAATACTTCCCATTATTACAACCAACATTGTTATCTGAATGCAATGTACTGCCCCTGTTCTTTCCTCCACAAAATCCCATGAATATTTATGCATAGCTAGTCCTAGATTCATACTAAAAAATCTTTGTTTTGTCATGTTGTCATGGTTTACCATAGAACCATACATTGCATATGTACCATTTCTGTGTCTGTACAAATCATAAATCTATGATACCTTAAATAAGGCTTGAACATTTCTGCCTTAACCAAAATTTAAAGCTGTGGTATTTAACTAAATGTTACAAAAGAGCATTGAAGCCCTTCCTACCTGGAAAAAAAAAAAAAAGGAAAATAAGGAAGGGCTTGTGCTTGCAGAGCTACACAGGACAATCCCACAGAGAGGGAAATTAAAATGAAAGGTTCCGCATCAAACCTCACAGAAAACACTGGGATATTCCAAAACATCTCCTCTTATCTGCAAAGCAGGTGGTGTTTTACCAGTTTCCATATTCCCCACCGGTGTGTTTCCCACATACAGCTTCCAATGATAAATTGCATTTCATTGGCCGAGTTCTTTCACAAAGCAGAGCACTAAAGGAAGATTTCTGAACAAGATGAGCCCATATAAACAGTCTGCCTTTCATGGCACTCGTGTGGAGCCTCTCTCTGCTCATCACTTTGTTTATCCACATTCTGTACATGGCAATCCATCAGCGAATGTTGCTCAGGAAGACTTCAAAACAGAAACAGCAGTACCCTGTTTACTGCAGAGTCAAACTTTGGCAAATAAGCCCCACCAGGCTTCTCTTGGAAAAGCTATCAGAATTACTTCTGTTTCCTTGCTTGAGATGAAAAGCCCCCTATTGGCTGCCAATATTTGTATATTTTTACATTTGGATTATCCGTGCAGGATTCAGTAGGCAGAGTTGGTCCAGGAGAAATAACAGATTTGTGTGCCCAGAAATACACATTTGGAGCACTGATAGCCTTTTTCTACACTACTGTGGGAACTTTCCTGAGAAAGGAGGCCCTAAAAACGCTGTGAAGATTTCATAAGTGCAATGCTCCCTGTGGAAGGGTAAAAGCTGTAAAGACTGGGGAGGTCTGCATATCTGTATTCCGTGGTTTCAAAGGATCCAGTCACAGCCTGCTGTGGCTGAGGCTGTGCTCATTGTCTGCCTTTCAAGATGGCATTGCCAGGGCTTCCCAGCAAACATTCCCTACATCACACCATGCTGCTGCCTGCCCTTCAATCAGCCCAGGCAGGAAAAGATGCTGCTGGAGATGCAAGGGCTTTACAAGAGCTTTAACTCAGCATCGCTCTGCCAAGCCATCCTCTGACAGACTGTGAGGCACTGAGTGGGGAACTGGGGCTGGGTAGGACACTCAACGCTCTTCTGATCTGTTTGTGTCCCTGCTTTGGCTGAGTTTGCTCATATTTGATGTTTTACTGACAAGGAGGATCGTGCTGCACTCACAGACAGACAAGCTCATGCTGCTGGAAAGGCCCAGGAGGAAAGCAGGGAAAAATTACCAATAAAAATCCGCAGAAAAGCTGAGTTTTCATTCTGATTTGACGTTAATTAACTCTAGTCTTACAGGATTGGGCTAACTAGACAGGTGCAGCAGAAATTTACCCTGTGCTCAGCTGAAGGATCAGGACATCAAAGTCCTTGCTGTGAGGGACAGTTTTCCCTCATGTAAATTATCACACTGGTTTTGAAAGGCCAGCTGATGTCAGTAAGAATTGATAGGTCTGGCCCTACATTGATATTCTCTGAATGCTTTTGACATGATTTAGATTTTCACGTTATTGTTTGATCAATTGATTGATGCATACACACATATTTTCTTCCCAAGAGAAAATGAGATAATAAAGAATTACTGATGAATGAGTGATTACACATCTTTTTTGCACCAGGAATTTTTATCAAGCACTTAGAGATGAATATAAGCCAATAGTAGTAATAAACAGTCTTCATAAAAAGTGTGTTGCTGGAAATGCACTTAACTTATCAACACTATCATATCTAATTTTTAGCAATGCTATTTAGATTATTATATGTACTCTGGACAACCTATTACATTAGATCAGATGCTCAGAGAGACTTTTATAATAAATGGATGGCAGGAGAAATTCCATCTTAACATAAAGACTTATTACTTGGCATTCAGATGGATTCTGTAATCCCAAGCTAATTGTTATACCTTGAATTACCACATTTAATCATTAATGCTGTGAGGAGGCAGACATAAACAGATAATTGAGACTGGGATATGACTGTGGATTATTAACAGCACTATCCATTTTAATTTTTTGTATGTGTCTTTCTGTGACGGTGTTCGCAGGGGTCTCAGGTTGAGGGAAGGGACAAGGATTTGACTCCATGTTTCAGAAGGCTTGATTTTTTATTTTATGATATATATTACATTTAAACTATACTAAAAGAATAGAAGAAAGGATTTCATCAGAAGGCTAGCTAAGAATAGAAAAAGAAAAAATGATAACAAAAG
Source organism: Zonotrichia albicollis (assembly GCF_047830755.1). NCBI lineage: Eukaryota > Metazoa > Chordata > Aves > Passeriformes > Passerellidae > Zonotrichia > Zonotrichia albicollis. The sequence goes on from NC_133831.1 coordinate 14,895,466, forward strand.
CTTGTGCCTCAGACAGAGTCTCCAAGCCAGCTGACTGTGATTGGCCATTAATTAGAAACAACCCCATGAGACCAATCACAGATGCATCTGTTGCATTCCACAGCAGCAGATAATTAATGTTTGCATTTTGTTCCTGAGGCTTCTCAGCTTCTCAGGAGAAAAAAAAAATCCTAAGGAAAGAATTTTTCAGAAAATATCATGGCCACATCTTTCAGTGCTGGTGCAGTGTATGCTATTCAGAAATCATATTTTATTTCCATGCTGCTGCAGACAAGATGTCCCAGAATCCCAGGCTGGGTGAGGCTGGAGGGGCTGCTCTGGTGGCACCTCCCTGCTCCAGCAGGGCCATCCCAGAGCCCAGGGCACAGCAGTGTGTCCGTGTGGCTCTGCAGTGTCCCCAGGCAGGAGCCTGCACAGCCTCTGTGCCCCATCTGCTCAGGGCTGGGCATTGCCAGGGCAGGAGCTCTGGGCATGGACAGGGGCAGCTCCTGGGCTCAGGGGCCATGCCCGTGGCTCTGGGGCCATGGCTGGGCCTGGAGCAGAGCCTGGGCTTGCTCTGCCTTCTGCACACAGGGACAGACAGACGGACACAGGGACAGACAGACAGGGACAGACTGGGCTGGGCTCAGGCCCTGCCCGTGGCTCTGGGGCCATTGCTGGGCCTGGAGCACAGCCTGGGCCTGCTCTGCCCTCTGCACACAGGGACAGACAGGGACAGACAGGGACAGAGAAGGGGACAAAGGGACAGACAGACAGGGAGAGACTGGGACACACAGGGACAGCCAAGGCTGAGGCCCCTCTCAGCTGGGACTCCTCTCCAGGCTGAGCAGCCCCAGCTCCCTCAGCCTTCCCTGGGCACTGATGATACCTTGAGAAGGCTGCCCTAGAGCAGAGGTTGGACAGAGCTAAAGAATAAAGTTGGGATTTCTTAAAAGGCCTCAATGGATCCACCTTGGGCAGCACAAGAGCCCAGCCAGGGCTGCACCCAAGATGAACCAAAATGGTCCCAAAATGCACGACTGGGCACGGGGTCTGTCACTGTGATCAGTTCTGCTCCATTTGCACATTGGAGTTCATTGTCCCATTCCAGCTTTAGCCCATGCAGTCCCATCCTGCTTGTTTTTCTCTCTCCAGCCCACATTGTTTGTGCTCTTGGGGCTGAGATTTGGATCATTTGTCCTTGGATCATTTCTCCTTGTTTTGTCTCCCTGCTCTGTGCAGAGAGCTCACCACCCCTGATATGAAGCTCAGAAATGCACACTAAAGCAGCACAGAACCTGAAAAATATAAAACCTAAACTTGAGGCATCACCGAGATGCTCCAGGCCCTTGCTCATCTCCAGGATCTCCTGTGCTGAGGATCCAGGGCTGGGCACAGCACCCAGAGGTGCCCCCAGGGCTGGCACAGGCAGGATCCCCCTGAGCTGCTGCCCAGGCTCTGCTGTCCCCTCTCTGTGCTTGTCACAGCCTGCTTGGTGCTCTGAGCTTGTGTCTCTGCTCCTCTGTCCTTACATGATTTTTGTCACCTCTTCCCCTTTCTGTGACAATTGGGACACAAACCTGCCCAGACCACATCTATCATGAGCTGCTGATATCTTTTAAAATCTCCCTCCTTTTAATGAATCTGTGATTTAAGTTCTAAACCACTATATACATGTGGCTGTAGGACTGCCCATTTTATTTGTTAAAGATTTTAGATTCTTTTGAATTCTAGTTGTTCAGGAGACTTTTCCACTCATCTGTACACTGATTTTTTGGTCACAACAGGATACATTTGCCTCATACCTGTTCAGTGGTTTCAGATGCCTTTTCAATATATTTATCTCACATAAATTCAGCAGATTTAAGACTTCTCACTCTGTTTTGAGGAAGTACTTGGCTTTTCTTATAAACCTGTAATTTTCAGTTTGAAGAAACACTCATGCCTTCAGGGAACATTGTATTTTTTTTTTCCCAGTGCCTTTTAAATTTGTTTACCTTCTCAAGTATCAACAAAAACATTCTGTAGTATTGTAACTGTCTCTTGTCATATACAAAGAATATATTTTTACCATTTAGTATACTATAGAAATATAATTTGGTATAATATTTCTAATCTCTGTTCAAAATCCAGAAACATTATAACAAAAATTTCCCTTAGAAAAAAAGAAAATTAAAGTAGAATTGCAATAAACTGTTCTTCATACATTTTTACTCCAAGAAGCTTCCTTTAAATCACCTAATAAATCCAGGACCAACCATATCTTCATTTGCTCATTAGGTACTCAGTTTAAAAGAAGGGAAAAAAATCAATACTTGTTCCTGTCTCATTTCTGAAGAATGGCACTGAGCCATTTGAGGTCTGGAATGCCTTCAAGTGAGTGACATGCTCAGATAAAGTTCAAAACCTCAATATCACCTCAGCTCATTTTGAACATCAGTCACAGGATTCTGATTTTTGATGGAATCAGAATTAAAGCAGAGGGAGAGAGGGAGGCACACACTGTGCCACAGAAGAATGGATATACTTTGGAGAAGGGAAAAATTCTTGCCATTCTTTAGCAAAATTCAATCACCAAACAAAATCTTGATTGTTCTTAAAGTTCATTTTTACTGCTATAGCTATTCGAATGGTAAGATTATACATATAAGGTAGATGTAATGATTGCACTTAGGTGAAATAGATGAGATCTATTAAAGATGCAAATCAGCTTAAAATACAGGAAAGCTTTACTTATGGCACCTTGTATGATATTCTAAGGATTTATTTTTACTGCTTTCACCTGCATATATTTTACTGTGAGAATGCAGAGAAAGGAGGTAAAAATGATTTACTGCTTTTCCAGAATCAGTGCTCTCTCAAGCAGTGTCAGAAAAACCCTATTGTGGTGTCTGGTTTAAAAAAAAACATATTGACAAACAGAAAGGGCATTCAGGACTGAGGCCTTGGGGAGGCTGATCAATGAGAAAAGGCTTAAATAAATAAATATGTATGGCTTATCTTAAAGGTGACTTTTACAAAACTTTGTATCACATCACTGCTAAAGCTGATTCTTAGGATGATTCTGGGAGAAAATATAGGCAAACCAGAAAAAGCTACTAAAAGAATTTAAAATTCAATTAAGTAAGTATATAATTATATGACTATATAACTACACTTATATACTTAATTGAGTTTTTAATAAGTATATAAGTATATAACTATGTGCAACACAGAAGAATCTTTCTTGTTCCAAATGATCATAGAAGGACAAACTTGTTGTAAACAAGTCATGTAATAATATTATGTAAATATTTATCACTGTATAATACAGGTACTGAATGATTTAATAGGATTTCTAGCATCTGACTTGGTACAAGTACCAAACAAATGGATTTAATCATTAACAAGGTATGGTTAATGGGCCAAATTGGGGCACAGTCAGGCCCTGTGCTTCTGCATGTCCCACTTTTCCAGGTGGGACAGTTCTTATGGATAGTGTCAGAAGGGCACTTCCAAAATTTCATTATTGTGAAAAGGAGGATTTTTAAATTCTTCTCTTCATTGCCTTGTTGTTTTTTTGAGGAAAGGTATGAATTGGCAGATGTATATAGAAAATTATGCTCTAGCATCGGGTCTGCAAACATTTAAGGGAAGAATTAAAAACCAGGTTATGGCTCTAGGCGTCAGGGTCCTTCAGAAATCTGTTTTCTTTTCCCCACTCATTCTCAGCCAGGATCCTCTGGGAAGGCAGAATTGTCATTCCTGCCAGCACCAGTGTCTATGGCAGCAGCAGTTCCCCAGCTCTGCTGGTCCCTGGATGGGAGGGGGTCAGGCTGTGCTGCTCCATGGGCACAGTGCCCCCCTTTGCTGTCACTGTCACCATCACCTGGCATTGCTTCCCCATGGCCAGGGTGCCTCCAGGATGACATGTTGGGGCTCTTTGGGACAAACTGCCTCAAACTGAGTCCTCTCAGACCAGGCTGCCCAAAACTGCAGCTCAGGTTTATGCTGCCTGTGCTAACTGTGCTTTCCTCCCATAAATTTCTTTGTTGTCTGCAGAATTTGCTGCCTGCTGCAGATGAGCCCTGGGGAAAGAGGCAGCATTTTTTCCATGCATACAGCTTTGACTAATGCCACCTTGGGTCCCAAATTCTAACTTGTCACCACCCTGCCTGCTGGTGCAGGTGCTCAGCAGACAGACACATGATGCCTGTTACAGAGGATTAAAATGCCTATCTCTGAGAGACAAAAAGGGAATACTTTAATGTTTAATATTAAATCATTCTCCTAACTGGAGCAAAGCTATAAAAACAACAATAATAACAGACTCCTGGAGGAGTTGATATTCTTTATCTGACAGAGGAGAATATGCAATTATAAAGCTATCAAAGCCTCAAAAATATATGAATATAATTAAGAATAAAGATATGCAGAGAAAAAATAGAGATGTAAACACTTCACATATTTAAGATAACTGTATAGTATTCTAATATCATAGAATCATGGAATAATATGAAGAAAAACACTCTGCCATAGTCAAAATGTACACACATAGCCACAACTCCCAGTTTGCATGCAAGATGCAGAATCTCAAATGTTTCACCTCTGTTGTGTTGCTCTCTCCAGTCAACATCCACCTAAGAAGAGACTTCACTCAGATTCACACGGAATTTTAACACCCACATTTGCAACAGGGGCTCAGACTGGAGGGCTGAGAACAGGAGCATTTGCAAGGCTGATGTAAGGAAGTAAAGCCAGAAATCCTCTCTCTCAGCAGGCTGATGTGCTATTAATAAGTCACAAGGTAAAGCATATTAGTAGGTGAAAAATGCTGCTGTGAAAATTGTACAGGCAGTTCCATGTGGGTAAAGCACCCACCCAAAGGAGTTCAGATGTCCTGGGACCAGCAGGATGGAAGTGGGACAGCAGAAATCAGATAATATTGCTTTATTTATCAGGGAGTGTCTCCTCTTTCCTCAATCCTCTGTCCTTTACAGAATTCTCTGGTAAGTCCCATTGGGCACAGCCTTTCTTCAGTTTCAATTCATGTTCTCTTAAGTTCTGTGACACTGAATCAAGTGACTTTTGTCCAGCCACATCTTTATTCTTCCCACAATTGTGTGTCCTGCACTGCAATGCAGTAAAGTCTCCATCTCAAGCTTTCCAGATCTCTAATGCCTCAGCCTTTGTTCCAATGTCATTTCCAGGGCCCCAGGCCTTCAGGATTAAATCTAGGAGTTCCTTTTCTTATTAATTATTGTGCTGTTCTCCTCTAATTTAACAAAGTTTATTGATACTTGCTATTTTGAACTAAATAGTAACCTTTCACAATTTTTTTCTTTTTTGTTACTTTTAGCATTTTTAGCATCTCCTTCCCATCTGCTAGGTTCTGACAGTATCCTATGCCTTAACAAATGTTCTTGACAACAAAAAAAAAAAAACAAAACAAAAAATGGTGTCCTGTTCCCTTCACCCATCAGTTTATACTCTCTGTGTTCATCACATATCTTCACTATTGAGGTTCTGGCTAATTTTTCCCCCTTTTCTAACACAGTGATAATTGCCTTCTAATTTTCTTTTGGCCCTCCCATGTTTTTACTTTCTACTAAAGTTTTTGCCACACACATACACTTTTAAAAAAATGATTCTCTGTGCAGTGGAGTTGCAAAATATATATGTAAAAATAATAATTTCCTTTTTGGCTGATACAATCTCACTTAACTGTACCTAACATTCAGGCTTTCCAGATTTTCTTCTTAGAACTTCAGGCCTTATACCTTTGGCTTTTACCATGCAAAACAGATGAATTTTCTTCTCCTTCCAATGGATTTGAGCATATTTATAATCATCAGCTATGGCTTGGTGTTTATCTCATGGATTTGGGATACAAAACTTTGAAGGGGTTAGAATTTTAGTAAGTCCCAAGGAAAATCTATACCCAAGAAGTAGTAGCTCCTCCTCCATTATCCATATCAATTGAATATCAGCTGATGGGCTCAATTCTATGATTTTTCAGTTTTTTTCCCTTCCAGACTCATGAGGCATCACACAGTACCTCTTCTTTGTGTATGAGGTAGGTTTATAGCCTCCATCAACTTTTTGAAAACCAAAATTTAATATCATGATTGCAATCTTGTATTTCTCTTATTATTTGGAGCTATCCTTGGTTTGTCTCTATAGCTACCTTGATATACAATACTGAATCTACCAACAATAACACACTCCTGGAGTTTGCAAATGCAGTTAAATAACATTTTTATTGACCAAAACCAGAGAGAAATTACTTATGTCACCATCTTTCCATATGAGAGAGGTTGATAGCAGCTGAATGGGTGGTATGAGAGTTTGCCATATTCAAAAATTTCAGTGATTCTAGGAAAGAAAAAGATAAAAATTTTGATGGAAGAAAATACAATGGAGGGAGACAAAGAATCATGACAACTTTATGGCAAAGACACATATTTTTTATATATGTAGGATAGAATACCTGGTCCTCCTCCCTGTTCTCCTTCACTCTTCAAACAATAATTTTTAAGGAAAAGGCTGGTTCAAAATGGTACCAAATGCACTTTTTCAGCAAAATTCCAAGTGACAAGGTTTCAGAAGGGCAACAGCAAGCTGTCAGTAAAAGGATAGGACAATTAGGTGGAAATGCTACTTCATGTCAGCTTCTGGTACAACTAATGACATTTTGCACTTAAAAAAGATGCAGCTGAATTCTGAGTGACACTGGCTGTGGACACAAGCTGGCATCATTCCACTGACTTCAGAGAGCTGCAGCACCTTCACCCAGCAGGCAATGAGGCAACTGGCCATAAAATGTCCATGGGATTTTTTCATGGCTTCTAAAAACCTGTTCTGCTGCTTGGGCTAACATTTAGTCAAGCTTTGTACGAGGGCAGAAGCAGAAATTCATTTCAGTTCTCAGTGACCCTCAGACTCAGGGGTTTGACCAGGCTTATGGTTAAAGTGCTTCCACGTCAGTTGTGATTTTCCTTTAAAAAAATGTTAAGTATAAAATTATAAACAATAATTGCCTTTAAAATTCCTGTCCAGAAATCTGTCACTTAAACCTCAAAAACCTGAACTTCAGGGGGATCTTGCTGTTTGACCTTGAAGCTTTTTAGTCACCCCTGGATAAGGCCCCAAATTACATCACTCTTGACAAGCCTGACACCTGAATTCAGCTGAGATCCAGTCTAGGTGCTACTCTATTTATTTTCTTTCTTCAGGGGTTGTTTCTTTTTTCAGCTTGCCTGTGATTCCCAGACTGGAAACTGCTTTTAACCAGTGTCTTTTTCCTTGAAAAGCTGGCTGCTGTTGTCCAAGCCACGAGCTTCATTTTTTAGCATAGCTTAGTTTAATTATGAGCCTATTTAGCCTAAGTGTGATCCCTGGCTGGAGGGCTGGTGAGTTTCTTCTCTTCACAGTTAAAGCACTCATTTATAAGTAGGTCTGTACTTACCTGCCTCCTCTATAGAAAACAGAACTGAATTTTATATTCCACAGGAATTGCATTCAAAAACAGAAAGGAGAAACAGGCCTTGGAGCAGGGACCAAATGTAATGAGCACCTTGAAAACTGAACTGCCAAGTTATCCATCCTTTCTGACCTTGTGAGGTTTGAGCTTTTTTCCTGCACAAAGGTACTGCTCCGAGAGAACAGCAACATTCCCCACCTCCTGAGTAGCCTTATTTCTTGCAAGCCTTGTGTTTTGGGTACTCATCTGGAAGATAAAAGGTGAGGTTTGAAGTTCAGACAAGAGGGAATTGAATCCCTGCTTGCCTTTTACAGGGCAAGCATTCTTACCACTTGGCTATTGTGCAGGAAAGAAAGGCTCGGTGTCTCCTTCTTCAGCGGTGTTCTGAAAGCAAAACAGGAGCCCTGCTCAAAGGGACTGTGCTCCTGCTTTCAGCAGGGGCTGCTTGCTGAGGAGCTCAGCTTCTCACAGACCACTCAGACCCACAGGAGATTAATATTTAGTGGTTTCACTTGCTGTTGGGTAGCTGAGGCTTGACTAAAGGAAGAATCCTGTTCAGCCTGGTGGCTGCTTCAGTTCCCAAGTGCTGAGTTATCCCTCCTTCAGGCTGCAGAGGGGCTTGTGGGGAAGCAGGAGCCCTCTTCCCTAAGCCAAGGTTTGTACTCCAGGGACCACGAGCTTGGAAAAGAGCCAGTGCAACACTAAACCCTCACACCCCACTGTAGCCATGATATTTTATGAAAAGCCTTTCCTTAGGATTTTTTTCTCCTGAGGAGATGAGAGACCTCAGGAACAAAATGTAAGCAATGGTTATCTGCTGCTGTGGAATGCAACAGGTGCATCTGGGATTGGTCTCATGTAATTGTTTCTAATTAATGGCCAATCACAGTCAGCTGGCTCGGACTCTCTGCCTTTGTTATTCTTTCTTTCCTTTTCTATTCTTAGCTAGCTTTCTGATTAAATCCTTTTTTCTATTCTTTTAGTATAGTTTTAATGTAATATATATCATAAAATAATAAATCAGCCTTCTGAAACATGGAGTCAGATCCTCATCTCTTCCCTCACCCTAAGACCTCTGTGAACACCGTCATACTCACCCTGTCACTCTACGAGATCACAGTTCAGAACTAGGACTTCCTGCATTTTCTTGGCTTATTTGTTCATTTGGGTTTTTTGCTTGTTGTTTGGGGTTTTATAGTGCTTGCAATATGATTGTAAATTTATTTTCCTTTCGAAAACAATATCTGTGGATGCCAGCCGGTCAGGGAGAGAGAAATGGCAATCGTTTCTCACAGTGGCTTGTGAGAATTTTTAGGGAGTTGTAAGGATGTGATAACTTGTTTGTATAAACAATCTGCAGGTGGTGTTTTTCCACCTTGTTTTCCTGTTCTTCTCAAGGACAGTGTGTGAGAAAGATGGTTTTTATTAACTAGTCAATCAAGTAGAATGTAACGTATTGGTCTATAAAAACTGAAGAATCTTCTGCAATAAAGACTTTTCTCCTCTTGCTTTGGATCTCTCATCTGTTCTTGTGGCATTCTTGGCTCAAGGGTGACAAATATCATTTTGGTTTACAGCAGGGAAGGTGTCTTCATCTGATGTAGTTCAACATATACAAGACCCACAAAGTTTTTTTGGACAAAACCCATCACTACATCCAGAGATGCAGGAAATGGTAGAGGCACCTGTGAGACAGAACCAAAAGTTATTTTTATAAAATGTGACATGGTGTGTTTATTGAAAAGCACCTTCACCTCATGAATATTCCAGGAAGCTTTGACCCTTTCAAAATTTTCTCTAATGATGAAAAAATGCCATTTTCGTGGGCTACTTTGTTTTGATACATGCAGTACTTAAATGACAGCTAGAAAAGCATAGCAACACATACAGCACTAACTACTGATGGCACTGGTGACTGAAATAGGCAAATACCTGACTTATTCATTTATTTTTCAACTTTTCTATTTAAGGTATCCAAACATATTCAGATATTCTCAGCACTTCTGAAATAGAGCACAGGGATAATGTGAAGTAATGACTACTGCCTAAAGAGATGGAAAATATTTCTGATCTTTCTTTTTACTGCAGGAAAAGTTCAGATTAGGCAGTTAGATTGAAAAAGATCTTATTTGGACAACCAGGCAGAATTGTCAGTTAAAATAAATGTTTGGATTAAGTGAAGAAGTTTCATAGGTTATTATGGCCTGAAGAAGACACATTGCACTTGTGAATGGCTGAGGTCCATGGTGCCACACAAAGGAGGCAAAATTCTTACTCAGTTTCCCTAAAATCTGACAATAGAAATACAAATATACTGGCAAAATGAACTTTATCTTTTGTTTTAAGTCTTCCCCTCCAAAAAAAAGCTTTCCTTGCAAAGAGGATAACAAGGTGCAGCCATACCTGAACACTCAGCTCAGACACAGACCCTTGGTACTTCCTACAAAACCCTGGGCAGACTTTGTAATACATAAGCATCAGTTCCAAAAGAACATCAGAAAAGCAAAAGCTTTATGTGCTGTTCTGGAATCCAGCAAAAAAAATGCATAGCCTTAGGCATTGTATTTAAATGAGCCTTCCAAGATCCTCATGAATGTTAGCTCAGACAGAGTTTATCTACCAGGGGGAAACCAGAGATTCAGCTTCACTGCCAACTTTCTTAATAAACATGAGCCACTGGCATTGTCCAAAATAGAGCAGATAAGCAGAAGTTGCACATCCCACTCATTACCATGCTATATTAAAGCTTAGCACAGTGGAGGGAACAACATTTCATAAGTTATTTACAGTGATGTGAAAAATTTGGTTTATAAACAAATGAGCAATAAATGTCCTTATTCAGGAGATTTTAAAAAAAGTTCGTTTTTACAAAAAATTCAAAACAGATATTTTTCAAGCACTGATTATCAAAGAAATGTTAGTGCTTTGGGTGTGTTTACTAGGTTATTTATTTGTTTCTGTTTCAATTAGCTAGTGCTCTGTGTGCATGGTAGAGAAAGGCTGCTTCTTTTAGACAGCAGAGAATACACTGAATACAGCCTCACAGCCTGAAAAAATAACATCTTTACAGGACACAAACCCACAGAATACAAGCAGAGAATTAGTCCCATTTTCTCATTTTCCAAGAGTCTCAAATAATAATACAACAAATCCTTTAAGAGACAAACCAAATTTTACCAATTGAGCAGAGATTAGAAGAAAGACATAAAAAGGAGCTTTCAGCATAGCATCTACACAAATAATAGCCATACCAATAAAATATAACAGACAAAATACAAATCCCAAATGAGAATCACTAACACACAACATAATTAAAGACTTGAGACAATTACAGTGAGTAGCTTAAACTCTCCCTACTTCAAGCAGCTATTGTCTGACCAGAATTCCATCTGATGTGGGAAAAGAGCGCTTGGATGCAGTAGTACTAAAATTTGCTTGGGGTTTACCATTTTCAGAGCACCAATTCCCACCATTTTCAGCTTGTGGCAGCACCATGGTACCAGGATTAATTGCAATTCTTTCCTAATGCAGCAATTTTAGCTTGAGACACTCTGAGCTCTGAGGGCTGATCTTGGAGAGAGCCTGAAGGTCCTGCTGGGTTCCTCCAAGGTGTTAGGACAGGCTGGGCACTGAAACCCATCAGTGTCAGTGGAGATGTGCAGCCAGACTCTCCCTTGTGCTCCCCACTCACCCCAGCTGGAGAAGGGCCCCACTGCCAGGTCCCCTGGAAGGAAGAATCATTTCTCTTGGTGACTCCTACAAAATCTAAGGCTTTGGCATCATTTGCAGGTTGCCTTTTACTCCCAGGTATCTGTGAAACACCTGTGTAGTTTGTGAGCCTTGTCCTCAGGTCTGTTATACCCCAAAAATCGCCTTCTACAGACTCACAGAATCATTGAGGTTGGGAAAAAGCTCCAAGGTGCTCAAATCCAACCTCTGGCCAAGCACAACCATTTCCCTCTGCAGCCTGGACCAAAAGAGGGCCAGGGCTGAGCCTGCAGAGGGCAACGGGGCCTTTCCTCACTGATCCACGGCCTGTGCTTCCAGAACTGGGAGGAATTTTGGAAGAGACAGGCATTTCAAACCTCCTCTTATAGCTTTAATTAGCATGATTGTCTGCACAGATATGTCAATGATATTTTTCTTTACTCAGATCCAGAAATTAGATTGTAATAAATATCAACATTTTAAAAAACCTGTTTTATTTGTATTGCTCCTCACACAACCAATGACACACCCTTCCAACCCTGCAGTTTTCTCTACAGTTTAGTGATGTGTAGAGCTGTGCATTTTCAAATAGATTTTTTTTTTTGTCGTCCATGAAAACTTCCAGGAAAGCAGCACTTCTTTGATTTATACATTTTTACACATCAAAATAAACCACTAGTGTTTCTTTTTGTGCCCAGCAAGCTGAAAGGGTGGAGTTTCAGGAGGCAGTTATTTATAATATCTTGAAGAAATTGTAAGCAAATTATATATTTTGGCAATAAAAGTGTATTGATGACTTGGTAAAAGTCCTGAAAATAGTAACAGCAACAATATTTTTCTGATCTTTACTCCTGCAGAGTCTCTTAATTTTTCATGGAGCATGTATTTGAATTCTTTAAAGTCGTTGAGCTATTTATTTTTCTTAGAGGGGACTCTAACATGGATCCTCTGATCACTGATAATTCGACTTTTTCTCCTAAATGAAAAAACAAATGACAAAAAGAAATGAAACAAATCTGAATTTTTTTGAAAATTCAATATGCTTTATTTTTTTCCTATTTCTTACCTTCACTGGATATCTTTTTCATCTACCCACTAATCTAACTTTCTTTACATTTTGTTTTTACTTAAATAAACATTAAGCATACTTGCCTACAGTAAGCTCTCTTCTTTTATTCTCTTTGCTCTCCTTTCCTGTACAATAAGTCCATTAATTTTTAATACTTTATTTTCTGAGTTTTCTCTTTTGTTATTTGATTCTTAATGAATTCTCTCTTAAGCTCACAATATCAATGCTTATTTATTATGGATGTATTGCACAGAAACATTTTTACTGTGATTTGATTTTTCATCAGAAGTCCTTGAAGTTCGCTTTATATAGAAGTAATGACAAAAAAAAATTCCTTGGAAAATAATTCACTCAAAATAAATATAGATAATTCAGGAGGGTGGAAAGAAACCCAAAGCAAAAAACAAAGAACAACAATGACAGTAAACTGGGAAAATATTTTCGGAAATAAAATAAATCTACTGTAAAGACAAGCTACATTAAGCTTGGCATTCTTATGTGGTTTGGGGGTTTGGGGGGGATTTTAGGGGGGTTTTGGGGGGTTTGGGGGCTTTTTGTGAGGTTTTTTTTGGGGGGGGTTAAGTTTTGGGGTTTTTTTCTTCCAAGATAGGTTGCTTAAATTTTATTTTTAAGCCAGAAATTTTCATGGAGATTGTGTCAATCAAAGGAAAATAATTTTCTACATTTATATTTACACCAGGAAAAGAGAAAAGTTGTCTTGGTCAGTGGCACTACAGAGCATCACTCCTGTATCTGTTCAGTTTATACTCAGCTGGGAATATAATTAGCAATGTAATTAATAAGAGATATAAGGAGGAGCAGAGCTCTGGGCAGTGCAGAAAACATTGATCAGAGAGCTGGTACTGAGACACAGATAAATATAAAAAGTTTGGAGTGCTCCTGTGGTGCCTGGGTTCCCTAATCCCCTTTCCCCGTATTTTCTGGCTCTGTGTGCTGAAGTGGGGATGAAAGAAGATGCAGCCAGGTATTTTGATCCAAAGATTAGATTTTGGGGAATTTTAATGTTGGAATACTTTGAAACTTCTGTAATTATCACAAAATCCTAAATATGAAATGCAGCAGTGGTTTCAGATGCTGCCTGGTAGAAAACGTTTCTAAAATAAATATTTACTTGTGGTTTTTAAATGACAGTGCTTTGATAACAATTCCAACCCAGACAGTGCAGGTCTGATTTTAGATGATCTTGGAAAAGTTATTTAACTATTCTTAGCTTCTGTGCTTTCCCAGCTAAGTGGGGGATTGTCAGGATGAATTAATTTATTGGGATCATTAAAAGGAGGCCCTATAGCAGGATTTTAGGCAGATTCACTGGATAGAGTAGTTTTCAGAAGAGTAACAATAATGTTAAAAGATATCAGCAGGGTTTCATGGCATAACAGGACCAGGAAATAAATAAGCAATGAATTAAGAAAGAGTTGGAAAATTCTTAAGTTTGAAAGCTCTTTAATAAGCTTTAAATTTTAAACCAGAAACTTAACTGCTGATTTATACCAGTTCTTCCAGAAATTTTGAGTATAACTTGAGAACTTCCTGCATGTTTTCTGAATATTGGGGCAGAACAAACCCATGCTGTAAACAATTAATAGAATGTTTTTAAAATTTTTGTTAGGGCCAGTATTTTTTTGTTTAATGTTGGTATGGAATAAGTACTCACCTGATTTTGTAAAACAGTATTGGGTATTTCAGACACACTCTGATGAAAATAAAACTTCTGCTTCTTTCTTACCAGAAATCAGGAAAAGGTTGATGTTTTCCTTTGGTGAAGCTGTTCTATTAACTGGAATGGATTCATGTCCTCCTGAGTGTCAATTTGAGCAGCTCTGGATGCAAACAGATGCAGAAAGCTCAGGAGAGAGCTCAGCTGGAAGAGCTCCATCCCTTTTGAAGCTGTGGCCAGAAGCTCACCCTGGGTCACACCTTGCTCAGAGCACAGAGCCAGATTTGTCACACGAGCACAGCTGTGCCTCCCCAGCCCTCCACCAGCCTGCCTCTGGATTTTCTGTTTGCAGCACAGCTCCATGTGAGCAGAATCCATCTGGATTTGAGTATGACAGCCCAGCCAAGCACCAGGCAATAACTGGTGGGGGTAATTTTACCAGTGAAGCTGGAGATAGCTGAGCATCCTCTGTGTCTTATTTATAACACACCACTTGTGTTCTTTGTGCTCATCTGAAGAGTTTTTCAGAGAAAATGTTTTTTTTTCAGAGAATTTTTCAGGAGAAAAATTGGGCTATTTATACAAACCTGCCCCAAAGGGAGGATATTTGAATAGACTGTTCCCTTCTTCTTTCACTTCTTAATTTCTGGGAGTTAATTGTAACCAATGCAGTATAGATATGAGAGAGACAGGAAAGGAATCTGGATGGAGTAAAAAAACCTCTTCCTCTAAACTTGGATTTCTCTTGCATATTACATTTTGTTGCCTCCTAAAAAAGCCTCTCAAACTTGTGATAAATTGCACATAAATATTGGAACAGATACTTCTGTGTAAATAAATCTGACTGTTCTGTGTGCACAAATGTGATTTTTCACATTTAATGTGGGTCTTGTTTGTTTTCTCATGAAGGAGAAAGCTTGTCCTAGAAATTAAAGAATTGCTTTGAAACTTGAGTGAGAGGAGCACTAACCTCAGCCTGGCTAAAACTTCCCACGTAGCTGGATGTCACATCAGGCCATGGCTTCAGGCTGGCCAGCCTGTCCTTGTTCTTCCTTGTTCTTAGCCCCCTGTTCCCTCACAGGAGGGAACTAAAAGGAGTCGTTTTAGCTGAGAATTTCCAGCTGCCTTGGCAAACCCTTGGAGCCAGCTCATGCTTTCAGTAGGAGCCTTCCTGAGCCAGAACTGCTCATTCCTACCTACACACACCTACTTCCACTGCAGATTTTCACCATCAGAGAGCCAATGCAGCCAGAAATTATCAGAACTTTTCTTCATGCCTTGTAAGCACTAATGAAGACGTGCTCCTTTCAGAATCTGCTTTTTGTTAATGCCAGAGAGGGTGGAATGTAATGCCTGTGTAGCTGAAGTTTTATACAATTTACATTCTATTGCTAGAAATGTTTCTTACCTCTTGGGTAAACATTATCAGGAATATACCACGTTTTTCCTCCAGACAAGGTCATGGATGAGAAATGAACAGAGATGCTGTCAGGCCCCGAATCCATGTAACAGTTTTGACTAGTTGTTTTCTAACATGCTGCTTTGCCACACAACAAGACAACTCCTTTGCCAAATAGGAGAGAGTGTAACAGTTGTTACCTTTCAACAACTCTTCATTTCTGATCAAAAGATAAGGAGGTAATTTTTTGAAATCTGTTAATCTGAAGAAGCTTAGCTGCTAATAGTTCCCAGAATCCTTTTGCTGTGCATGCCATGTTCAGTCTTTGCAATGATCAAAAGTGAGGGAGCTCTGCTGATCAAAACTAAAGGAACATGTTATTTTGACACTTCAAGATAAACTTTGCTTTCTGTGATGATGAGGATTCAGAAATTGTACATCACCCTCCAACAATTCAGTAAGTCTGCTAAAGAATGCAAATCTTCCACCTTGTAAAACATCCATGGGGAGAGAGAATTTGGTGTTCTCCTTCAGAAGAAGGAAATTCAAGTTCTGTAAATTATGTATAGCAAGGTTGTATGTAAGAATAATATTTAATGTTTACACGTAATGTGAAAAAAATATGAATGTGAACCTTGCCTCTGGTAAATAGTAACTCCTTACAAAATAAATTTCCTAGTTACAGGCACAGGTCATGTTTGCCTTTTAATTTTTGCTGGAGAGTGAGGTAGACTGAAATAATCACTGAAGAATGACTGCATGTTTGCAGAAAAGAGGATTTCTCTTCAGCCACTTCACAAAGAGCAGGAGGTCTGTGCCTGCTGTAGTTGGAATTTGTTGGGTGTCACATAAGCCAAAGACATCCTCAGTAACACCTCTGCTCATGTATCACTTTGCCCTAGGATTTTTCTCCATTTACCTACAGAGCCCTACCACAATGCTGCTCTACACTTACATGGTTCTGTTCATACACAACATAGAGGATATTAAATTCATTTTTTTTAATTCCCACAAACTCACTGGAAATATTTGACAGAAAATGCCTGCATGAAAAAAGCCTGTGACATTCCAGGCATATGAGGAAACCAGCCCTGACCTTTCCCTTTGTATTGGTCGATGAAGGTGAAGAGCAGCTCCATTTATATCTGATCTCCTGCAGATACCAACTGTACATTATCCTATGGAGCTGCTGTGCTGAACGACCAGTTAATTTGGGCAGATTCCTGAAGCTGTTCTGGCTCCAGCAGATAATGGCTTTGGTTCACCTTTGGATTTATTTTTCTATCTTGGAAGAGAGAATAAAGGTCCCTCACAACATGGAGATTACTATCATAGCTTGGTGGTGAACCTTTAGCTTTATTACACTGGAGGGGTTTCTTCTTCATTCCAGTGCAAAGATGCATCTGACAGGGAACAGAAAGGGGTTTTCCTTTTTAGTGTATTTTTTTTTTCTGGATCAGCAAGTACAACTGGCAACATGTTTATGTCAGAGGTTTTATTTCTAGGAAACTGTATGTGTGGGCTGACTAGAGCTGTTCATGAAATTACACCAAATTCATACAGCCATTTCTGCAAAATATGTAAAAAAATATATAAAACCACTATGCCCTCATCTATGTTTTTGAATCATCTGTCACTTACTTCATCATGGCAACTCCTCTAAATTAAACTGTCCTCATTTGTGCTCTTTGGACTTGCTGCTGTGGATACATCCAGCAGAGCTACACTTAGGAGTGACTGTAGAGCTGTGCCTAATTTTGCTTCTAGTAGCTCAGCACTATCACGTTCTCTCCTGCCTCTTGTCCCTCTGCTCTTTCCAGTCCCGTAATCACATTCTCTTGATTTTCAGCTGTGTGTGCCTGGAACGATCCTTCTGATCTCGTATGCAGGCACCCTCTCTGTTCCTTTGAGTTCCTTGCTGAAACATTTCTTCAGACAATTATTTCTACCCTTTATTTATAATCAGTGATCTCTCCTGAACTGTTGCCTCTTGTCTTGTCTTGTTTTTATCTCATATCAGATTATAAGATCTTTGAGTAAGGGAATATGTCTTGCTATGTCTTTGTAAAATGCTTTATAAACTTGCAGTGACAGCCACGATAATTCCTGGTACATTTCCACTCAGATCAAGGAATTACTGCTTACTGATTCTGGGCAGCACACGCTCCCATGGGCTAGTGAATTCAGGTTTATCAGGGCACTAGACTATCCTGATAATTAAAATTTGCTATTGTGATGATCAGAAGTGGTGTGACGGTTGCTGGCATTAATTCAGCGCCGCTGCTCCTGACCTGAATACGTCCGTCAGCGGCTCCGATGGAGCGGGGCTGGGAGCAGCACAGGGGGAAACAGGGAGGCTACTGCCTCTGCCTGATTGCTACACTTGCCTTTTCCTTTCTTTTCTTTTCTTTTTTCCCTGCCTTTTCATTGTACTTGAAAAATAATTTCTGTCAGATGTTAAGAAAGGCAAGGCTTCCATCTCCAGCTCCGTGGCGAGGGAGCTGCATGGAAGCAACCAGAACTTCCTTCAGAGGCATCATTTTCTTTACAAAAATGCAGAGAGGCCAATTGTTCTCTGGCAATGAAAAGTTGAAAAGCTGTCCTGCCATACAGTCTTAATGGCTGTATATGCTGCTTGTGTTACAGTATTTATCAGAAATGCCAAGATCATTTTTGTGCCTTGCCAGAGCACATTCAAGTCAGGTTTCAAGTCTCCCTTCCAAGGAGGGAGACTAATAAATTACAATAAAACATTATATTGCACCTCCAAGTTGTCAGTGACCGAATGCTTAAATTGCAGTAACTAGCAAGTGATATTTTTCTTGGTGGTAAACAAAGGAATTTTTCTCCCCAGTATTGCAGTGTGAGGTTTAGAGCAAATCATGGGATTCATTCAGTACTATAAATATAATCTGCTTGTAATATGTATTACAGTCCTCATTAAACTTTTAAGAATAGCTACAATATTTTTTGTGAAAACAGCCCTCTCCCCTCTAACTTTCATCTTATATCCATCAGCAGAAAGCTGAGCTGAATCTCTTCACAAAATGAATGCATCCCTTCCCTGTCCCTCCCTTGTCACCTTTCTTAGTTGCTACTCAGAAATAGAGCTGGGTTACTAATTCAGGAAACTCTGCATGAACTACTGGCTTCCAAAAGGCTTTGTAAATTTTAATAGAGACAAGGGTACCTTCTCCATCGCATTTGGCCCCATGGAAACTCATATCAAGTGTTCCCTTGCAAACCCATTAGCAGTGATTTGCAATAGTCCAATTTAGAGGCCACTTAAGCATGAAAACAGTGTACAAGAAAGTGTATAATGAAACAATATCAGTAATAGCATTTTTAAATGAACAATGTCAGTAATAGCATATTTTAAATGTTTCATTAAGTCTGAATTGTTATATTCTAGTACTGCTGTGAAATAACTGCTATTTTCACTAAGATTCCTTTTATATCTGTGCTACTGAGGCACAGAAAGCAAAAGATGATAAAAGTCAAAATATTTTTATTAATCATGTGTTTTAGAACATTTGTATACTGCATGACTTGGTTTATATGTCTTTATATAGTCAATAATCCTAGATTAGATCCAATTAATATAAATTCAGTGTGCTTTTTATGGAGGCAGTGTGAGGAGGAACATTTTGTAGTCTTGCATATTAAATTAAAACAATTAAAACACTTCTTTATTGCTTTCAGAAAACTATTATCCCAGCAACATAGATTGTCAGTCTCCTGATTTAAAGGCATGAAAGAAACAAAAATTTCCATCATAACTTATCAATTATTTTGTTTTTGCTAAGCAAAGCTGTCCAGTTCCCTGGGCTGTGATTTTTGTATTGTGAGTGGCACAAGGTCAGCCACTCTCTGGAGAAAACTCAGGAGAGGGAGACACATTCCTCTCCTTAGGGCACACGTGGTGGTGGGAGAGAAGGGGTGTTCATTTGAGACAGCTCTTCCCAAAGCCATTACATGGAAGCTTCCAGTTCTTTCTGACCTTTCCTTGGCTGAAGTGAGTTAGTGAGGCAGCACCAGGCCCAAAATATTCTGAGTTAAACCCAAAATATTCTTGGCCTAGGTGGCACTGCCTTGTTTACAGCAATGCCCAAGCTAGCAGTGCATAAACTGGATTTAATTGTTGAAAAGCATAAACTGGTCTCATTCCACCAACACAGTATGGCCATGGAAGCTCCTACCAGCAGACTGAGACCAGGTTAAACATTATTTGGGTGGTTGGTTGAGTTTTTTTTTCCCCTTTTCTCCAGCAAAGGCCAGTGCAACAGACCCCCTGAAAACTGATTTTCGTTTTGGAAGCAGCAGTTTTGAATCTGGGAGGGAGGGAGGGAGGAAGAAGAAGGAAAGAAGGAAAGAAGGAAAGGAAGGAAGGAAGGAAGGAAGGAAGGAAGGAAGGAAGGAAGGAAGGAAGGAAGGAAGGAAGGAAGGAAGGAAAGAAAGAAAGAGAAAGAAAGAGAAAGAAAGAGAAAGAAAGAGAAAGAAAGAAAGAGAAAGAAAGAAAGAAAGAAAGAAAGAAAGAAAGAAAGAAAGAAAGAAAGAAAGAAAGAAAGAAAGAAAGAAAGAAAGAAAGAAAGAAAGAAAGAAAGAAAGAAAGAAAGAAAGAAAGAAAGAAAGAAAGAAAGAAAGAAAGAAAGAAAGCATCCATGAGGTAATGGAGG
Organism: Zonotrichia albicollis; assembly: GCF_047830755.1. Taxonomy (NCBI): domain Eukaryota; kingdom Metazoa; phylum Chordata; class Aves; order Passeriformes; family Passerellidae; genus Zonotrichia; species Zonotrichia albicollis. The sequence goes on from NC_133831.1 coordinate 14,915,437, forward strand.
TTTTGCTATATCATCTAATAAAAACATGTGTTGCTTTAGTGTCAGTTTACACTTTGCTGGCTCCAGATTCCACCTCATCAGATCAATTTTGCTTTCAGCCACCAGGACAGAGTAATCCCATAAGCACTGTCTCCTCTGCAAGAGCTCTCTTGTCTTCTGATCATCTATTGCAGGCAATCAATCAGTTCAATCTGCCTGAATTGCTCTGATTTTACTTTGCTGTGGTGCTCTGCATTTCCTTCCAGGGGAAAGCATTGGCATGCAATGCCAGGAGCTTTGTGTGTGAAGCCAGAGTGTTCCTGCTCATCCTTCAGTCTCACCAGTTAGAGCTGTTGTTTCCTACAAAAATTCAACTTGTAGTCAAGTAAACTTTAAAATACTAGCATGGTTCCAGCAAGAAAAAGAAATAATTAAATCAGCTGATACCTATCAATATACATTTCAGCAGTCATTTCAGACTGCAAGATTCATCTTGTCCTTAAATCAATATTTGTGGGAAATATGAGCTTTCTGGAGGCTCTAAATCCAATAGGAATACCACCCATCCAGTGTCTTAAATTTTTAAAGAATTAACTTCTGTGATTATGTGGCCTAAATGTAAAGTTAAAAAATATTCTCAGGGATGTTTCTGGTGTGTTTTAGCCCATAAAATTGACCAGCATAGGAGAAAACAAGAAGTATCTAACAGTATAGCATTTTGCAGCTGTTTGCTTCGTTGGACATGCCTTTTATCGTGCATCTCTGACAAGCAAGGTTAAAAAAAGCAATACTGAAACTGTAAAACACCTCTCCTCTTATTCACACCTAATTATACTGTCTGCTCATTGTACTCAGTATCTCAGAGGACCATGGATATTATTGGTGATTTATCATCACCCCATTGACAGTGCTGTGGCATTACTGCAGAAAAAAAGCCAAATTCAACCTTCAGGTGATACCTCTTGAAATTGTGTGCTGGTTAGAATTCATCTAATGGACCTGTTTATGACACAATAATTCCTTTCCATTTGGGCTGCATCTGCTCAACTTATCAAATAATTTTTGAGGACTTAGTGCTTTATGTGGTTTAGTCCCCAGGAGCACAGAACAGCACTGCCAGCTGAAGGTTACCATAGGGAGATACTAAAAAAATAGGATGTTTTTCTCTTCTGAGGGCGAAAGCAAATAATGTCTGTGACAGGCTGGAAGAGGATGGATATATTTGTAAACTGTGACAATAAAAGTTAACACTATAGCAGGAATAAATCAAGCATTCAAGCAGCAGCTCTGGCAAATGCACACTCCAGCAGTACTGCGCTAGAGGAGTGAGCTTTCCTATGACAATATCCATGCCAAATTCAGAGCCTAAGGATGCTTTTGTTCCACCTGCCTGTACAAGACTAAAATATAATATTTATTGCTTTATTGAACTGCTCTGCACAACTGCAGTAGGAAAATTCTGGATGCACTTTTGTAAATAATGGATTGACTAAAGAGGCACAGCAGAGGTGGAAGGTGTGATATGAATATGTATCCTTCAGAAATGGATCAGAATGGATTTAATCATTCTCCCCCCCTTCCATCAGATCTTTCCCTTATCATTCTTATGGCTCCTGCTCTGCAGCTGCATAGTTACAAAATCCTGTTTGTTTATTTCTTTCCTTCTCTTTGTCACCTGCCATGCTTCGGTCTGGTAACAGAGCATGGGTGCCCTTTCTAATCAGACCTTGCAAAGCCTTGTGCAACTTGGCTGAGACTTCACACTCAAGGCCCTTCACCTCCAAATGTCTGATCAGAGTAAATAGCAGAGAGACAACACTTGCTAGATATGTATGTCCTGCCACTAATGATGGTGGGGAGCTATTATATGGAGGTCCTCTCTCTGATGCCCTTGATACATATATGGCAGGAGTCATTTTCACTGCCAGCTTATCTTTCCACTGTCAGACTTTCAGCTTTAATAGGCTCATTAATCATCTGTGTCACTCACTTTCCATTCCTTCCCTGAAGCTGCTCAGCAAAAGTTCTGCTGCTGTGTTTTGCCAGTGCCTCGGTGTTTTGACAAGGGGATGTAAATGCTGCTGTCCAGGGGCTGCTGAACCAGAGAAAGGTTTAATTGGGTTCAATAAGCATCACAGTCTTTGGATGCTGATGAAGAGCAATAACGTGTTTGCTTCAGAGACGGACCCAGGGGAAAGCAGGTTCTGTTTATCATCTGGATCAGGCCTTTTCTTGGCCTGGCTGTTTGGGCTGTTTCTCCCCGAGCACCTTTCATGTCCCTTGAGTTTGCTGCATGCACTATTTCATCCCAGTGTGACTGCACTCATACAGGGTAGAGTGTGACTCCCTCAAGATTGATGGTCATGGATTTCCACCTTTAATTTTCATCCCTGTCTTTGCATTTGACCTAATGAAAATATATTTACTGGTTCTCAGTTTTCTTTTTGCATTTATAATCAATCATACTCGATGTATTACTTAATCCCAAGTCTGGTATTACTGCCTCACTTTGTGGTGGAGCCATATGCTAATAGTCTTACTTTAGAGCAGAAATCAAACCAGCAGTGTAAGCATTTCCAGCTTCAACATTTTGGGGGGGGGGGGGTTTAAGAATACCAATATTTTTACCCCTTCTTTTTGAACTATTTTAATCTCATTTATCTTGTTTTACACCCTAGCTGTTTACATTTCTGTTGTTTGGGTTTTTTTTGGTTAATATTCTATTGCACCTTTATTTTTTAATATTTTGTAAACAACTGATGAAGAATTAAAGCCTTCTGAGCTTCACGGTCACCTTCTCAATTCTCCTTCTAACCCTTCTCCCTAACACTGGAGCACGAAGCTTCAAAATAAAGAGACTATTACATTGAAAAAGATCCCACTAGAAGTCATGGATTGATTTCAAAGCATCAGGTCTTGTCAATTATTGCACACATATGCTGAAATCTGAATGAGGACTGAAGGTCTTTTAGTCAGACCTTGCAGTACCCACATTTTAGTTACTCATCCCAGGCCTGGAGCAGAGGTTTAAATGCCTCAGTTCATAGGCATGAACTCACACAGACCATAAGATGACAGAAAGTTTTGGGTCCTCTCCAAAACAGCCACTACAAACGTCAGACATCCAGAGAAACCTGGATAATCCTGAGTACAGGGAGTTTATTAAAGGCTTTAGGGAGTTGCCTTAATTTAGGATGCAGATCCCATAAATTGCTTGTGAATAACGATACCTGTATCTCTTTCCTTCCCTGTATCCCTCTTCCCTCTCCTGAAAGATTAAAGCAGGAAGAGCTTTCCCACACTCTGCCTGGGCTGTAAAAGCAGCCAGATAAACACATTGATGATCTGGGAGAGCTCTGAGAGAGCCCAAACACCACTGAGGCCACTCAGGGTGGTGACACCCTGGAAAAATAGATATCTGAACAGATAATGCTTCAAAATGCAAGAGCTTATGGACAAAGACAAGGAATATCACAGATTTTAGGGACTTTTTGTAGAAGACAGGAGTCTCCATTAAATTTCTACTTAAGGCTAAGCCACAGCTGAAGGAGTGAGGAGAACCAGAGAAGAGAAGGAGTGAGGAGAACCACAATCCATCCAGCCCTTACATTGTTGTGCCAAAAGAAGGTCTAGGTCCTGCAAGTTCTGAGTTTAAGCTCTGATTACAGTAAGATCAGCAGGAAAAAAAAAACTCCAAAGCCTGGCTTAGTTAACTGATGTGTTCTCACTAAAAAATCAGTTTATCAGCCTTTGGAAAACAACACCAACCTACTCCACTTGGCCTCGAGAGAAGTGCTGAATTCTGTGTAATCCCAGCTCATTCATCTTCCACAGGATTTTTAATTCATGACTTCTAAAGGTGTCATTTGGTTCTGTCAAAAGCATCCTAAACTCCCTGCATTTTGTGTGGGTTGAAGTTTCTGCTGAAGCTGATGAGTTTTTGAAAATTTAAGCAATGCTCACTGTCTGTACATGCATTCAAATAAGCATTAGCAACGTAAAACTGAAGTGTCAAACACTTCCAAGCAGTGAATGCTTCATTTCAGCCATAAATATATGTTGTCAGAGGTCATTAACTTCCCTATTGTAATAGATTAAGCAGTTTTCTCTATACTGTGGGAGCTGACAACATCTCTGCAATCTCTGAGGGATACTGGAGTCCTCACAGGAAGATTTAGGGAATTAGTGGAGCAGTGGGGTGTTCCAGAGGCACTTCAATCTTTAGGTCAGGAGTTTCATACTTCATTTTTTAAAATGTGCTTCACCACCATGAGCTGGAAGAGCTGTGGGCTGCTGTTTCTCAGTGTTCTCCAGCTTTCAAGCACTTAAATACTCCCTTTCCATTCATCTTTCTTCTCATCACTGTTGACTAGTTTAACAACTCCCACTTTTCCTAAAAGCTGAAGGACAAGTGACTTTGTTCAGTGCCCAGAATCATCTCACTGTGGATATGGGTTTGCTGAGGAAATGTGAGACAACAGAGACTCAGGGATAAACACAACCCCTGAACAAACATGGGAAATTTCAGCAGATTTGTTAAGGAAAATAGAGTTACATACACAAGACGCCCTGTATTTATAATAAACATGAGTTATAATGGCCTTGGTTCCATACATGAGAAAGCAAATATAAAGAAAAAGCTAATTAAAAAAAAAAATATAATTAAAACCAAACCAGTCAGATCCAGCTTCTTCTCATCAGCTTTCAATCTTTTCCCAAAGCAGCACTAATTCAGGGATTCCTTGGGGGAAACTGAGAGTTTAAAGTATTCAAGACAAATTCCCTGTTCTGCTGCCTTCCTCTGTGTTCAGGAAGAACTGGCACTCTAGAAATGTGCAGCTCACAGAGTTTATTTTTCACCAGTGGGAGAATTTAGAGGCATGAGAAAAAAAACACATTGGCTATTCAATGGACAGTCAGGAAAGACAAAAAAAAAGTAGTCAGGAGAAAAATAATCTAGATTGAGTGTCAGGTTTTTGTTAGCCAGCTGGCAAAAGAGCAGCAGGAAGAATAAGATGAATATTACTAGAATGTGTTCTAATAAATATTCCTTTGATTTATTTTTTAATTCAAGCTAAGTCTTTTATAGCTGCATGAACTATTTTGTTTGACTGAACTTGACATGGCCTGTGTGGTTAATGATGGATATTTTCATCAAAGGTGCCTCTTAATATGTGCTGTGATGGAAAGAATTGAGACAGCACCTCTTGTTTTCTCAAATTCTTAAGCAAGAGGGATGTGAGCATCCCCTAAACCACTCCAAATTCATTCCATATGTTTTAGAAGCCATTTACAGTAGCCAATAAATACCTGCCATGGTGGGAATGCAACACTTGGCCAGCTTTTGATGCTTTACAACAAAGGGCCCTATACTTTATAAATACCTCAGTCAGGGGCTGTAAAACTGGCAATATTGGGGTGGAATAATTCACCCTGATTTATTTACGCTGATTTACAATAATTCACTCTGATTTATTTTTTCACCTTATTTAATTACATTGCGAGCAGAAATTTGAGTTGAAAAGAATCTGGTGTCTTAACTTTGGCAGTACAAATTTAAAAGACCCATCAGATGCTGTGTCAGGGTAAATTTCCGGTAAATTTGAATCAATCCTTAAAGTAGCTGTAGCTTGGTCTAGAACACCTCCTTTTTTTTTATTATCATTTGAATTCCAAATAAAATGGTAGTGAGGCAAGAGCTGTACCAGTTTCCTCCAATTCTGAAATGGCAAATATTTACATTTCTGTTTTAAAGGCAGTGTGTAAAAAAATAAAATAATAAAAAATAAAGTGGTGCTCCTTCAACTGCTAGGCTTCTCCCATGAAAAAGCAGAATAGTGGTGCTCATCAGATAATCCTGGGGAATAACTGGAGCAATGTGTCAGCCACGAGAGGAAATAAAATGAACAGCTGCAATTGGATTATGCATTCCTCTCATTATCCAGATCGGAATGCCTGATGAACACGGCGTGTGCAATGAAGGGAATGTCAGCGCCGCATACAAAGCAGCGAATCAAAGCGTGTGCGGCTCAGCCGGGGCTGGAGCCAGCCTGCAGGCACAGCCCCGGGCCAGGGCTGCTCCTTCGGGGCCGGGGACACCGCAATGTCCCGGGGAAGGGAGAAAGTGATTGCAGCTGACATCCCTCGGCATGCCTGGCCAGCTCTGCTGATCATTAGCAAGCAGCGGCGCCGAGCCAGTTCCGTGCCCATTCCCTGCCAATGCCTTCGCAGGGGGATGTCTGGAGAGCAGAGTCAGGATCTTGTGATGGAGCTGGGGCAGGCAGCAGCCAGGGGAGGAGAAACTCTGCTCGGCTGGCTACAGAAATAACAGCGGCAGCAGAGAGGAGAGGGCGTTCATTGCCGTGAGAGTCGCTGTTCATGTCTCCATAGGGCTGCAGAGCTCTGGGAGCTGAGGCAATGATGGGAGAGTGCTGCTCTTGGGTGGCTGCGAGAAAATCTTAGTTTATCTCCCCGAATCACCTGTGCATCAATGTAGAGAAAATATTAAATTATCTCCTGAGATTATCACCAGTGTATCAATGTAGAGAAAATCTTAAATTATCTGCTGGGATTATCACCTGTGTATCAATGTGGAAAAAAAAATCTCAATTTATCTCCTGGGATTATGACCTGTGTATCAATGTGAAGAAAAATCTTATTTCTTGAGGTTATCACCTGTGTACCAATGTGGAGAAAATCTTAATTTATCTCCCAAGATTAGAAAATCTTAATTTATCTCCCAAGACTATCACCAGTGTATCAATGTGGAGAAAATCTAAATTTATCTCCCAAGATTAGAAAATCTTAATTTATGTCCCAAGAATATCACCAGTGTATCAATGTAGAGAAAAATCTTAATTTATCTCCCAAGATTATCACCTGTGTATCAATGTGGAGGAAAATCTTAATTTATCTCCTGAGATTATCACCTGTGTATCAATGTGGAGAAAAATTTTAATTTATCTCCTGAGATTATCACTTGTGTATCAATGTGAAGAAAATCTTAATTTATCTCCCAATATTATCATCTGTGTATCAATGAGGTTAAAATCTTAATTTATCTCCTGAGATTATCACCTATGTATCAGTGTGGAGAAAATCTTAATTTACCTCCTGGGATTATCACCTGTGTATCAATGTGTAGAAAATATTTATCTCCTGAGACTATCACCTGTATATCAATGAGGAGAAAATCTTAATTTATCTCCTGGGATTATCAACTATGTATCAATGTGGAGAAAATCTTAATTTATCTCCTGGGATTATCACCTGTGTATCAATGTGGAGAACCTGAGATTATCACCTGTGTATCAACGTGGGTAATCCAGACTTTGAGAGGATTTTATTTTCATTCTGCCTCCCCTTAGGGTGCAACTGTGAATCTGGATCTGTTGGTGTTTGACAGAGAGATATCATTACAACCTCTCATCACTGAGATCATCCTTGATGAGTATTTACTAGGACTGACTGAATTATATCCCTGAGAAAAGCACAAACTCTCCTCTAACCTCAGGAGCAAAAGCAAACAGTTGTCACTGCAAGACTCAAAATTTTCCCTATTAAAAAAAAAAAAAAAAGTACAAAAATCCTAAGCACCAATTATTGGCAAGGAATCAAATCTCTTTGGTTTGCTTTGGTTTGTTACATAAATTTAATCTAGAGAAAGACAAAAACTAAAGCTATGGTAAAGAGCAACTTCTAACACTTTTTCCAGCTATCTAAATACACTGAATACAGAATAAATACACCTAAACACAGAAAAAATTAGCTCTTTTTTTTCTTTAGCTCAACAGAAAAGTGCTGAAACTTCAGGAGTGTTTTGTGCTGAAATTGGGAGTAACACACACGAATAAACTGCAGCCAACAGAAGTGTTTTCTTTCAGATAAGACGACATAGGGTGAGAGATATAATGCACATAATCTGTGCACAGAGAAAAACAAATGCCCTAAAAACTAAGACATAAAAATTAAATAATATTACTTGTCTTACCACAAATCATCAGAGACTTCCACAGGTGCAAAACCTCACTCAGTCACATTAAAAATGTCACCTAGACATCAAAAACTGCCTTTCCTTCAGAAAAAATCAGGAAAATGACCTCATATTAACAGCAAGGAATGAATAGGAATTTCCTAATAAATGCAGCAGTTTTCTAGTGTTGGATAATATGAGAATTTGAGGTTATTCCTAGGTTGTACTGGCCCACATTTATGATATTGAAGGCTACACCCCCATTGGTTTAGTTGTTGCTAATTGCTACTGGTCATCCTTCCAAGAAATAGTGAAGTTATACTTTTGTTGAACTCTAATCCCTGCAGCAGAACTACTGATGGGTTTTCTGGACTCAAAAGCAAAATGTGTGCCCCCACACCCCGTGGAAACCAGCTGACATGGAGCTCTTTTTATGAAGCACTGTACCCTTGTTCTCCCTTGTTGATTGTTTTCTGATCCTCAGTAGAAAAAGGCAGCCAGCCTGGAAATACTCATTTGTTGTTCATCTGTAAAACAGTGCCATTGGATCATTTATATTTTCCTCAAATGCAGATCAATATAGAGATGATGCTGTCAGGTTTGGGCTGTTTCCTAAAGCCAACAAAAATAGCTCAAAACTTTGCTGCCAAGTGATTCATTACTGTATAGAAACAACATGCAGGAGCAAGGAGCCTCACTGAGGATTGGGTAGTTTGACTAATAAGTGAACTGTATAAGAGTACATCTCTTACAGCACTTGTTTCTTGCTAAGACACCCATTTCTTCTTTGCTTGAATTCTTTTCCTCACTGAATGATGTCTCAGCCCCAAAACTTTCTGCTGCAGACAAGGATCGCTGCAGTCAGCAGAGCTGAGCTGTCTCAAGGCTTTGGACTGATTAAATATTTGGTAACTTAAGTTAATAATGAAAAACCTGTTCTGGATTAGAGCTTACTATCAAACACGTGGACATGGTGATGCCTCAGGTTTTAGCTTTTATATTTTTCACATTCTGTGCTGCTTTGCTGTGTATTTCTGAGCTTCATATCAGGGGATGGTGAGCTCTCTGCACAGAGCAGGGAGACAAAACAATTCCTGCTCTAACTGAGGACCAAGGACAAATGATCCAAATCTCAGCCCCAAGAGCACAAACACCGTGGGCTGGAGAGAGAAAAACAAGCAGGATGGGACTGCATGGGCTAAAGCTGGAATGGGACAATGAACTGCAAGATGCAAATGGAGCAGAACTGATCAAAGGGAGAGACCCCGTGCCCGGTTGTGCATTTTGGGACCATTTTGGTTCATCTTGGGTGCAGCCCTGGCTGGGCTCTTGTGCTGCCCAAGGTGGATCCATCGAGGCCTTTTAGTAAATCCTTGCTTTATTCTGTAACTCCATCTAACCTCTGCTCTAGGCCAGCCTTCTCAAGGCATCAATGGTCAGGCAGAAGTTTCCCCATAGGATGGAAGGAGAAGAAACACTTTGCTGTACTGGCACTAGTTATCATCCTGATGTACTTAAAAAAAGCAGCATAAGTGAATAAACTTTCCAAACTTGCAGAGATTTACACAGACAAATATCCTCATGCAAGAAGTATTCTCTTTATGAGGCCCGAGAGACTTGCTTTTATGGGTAAGCATTCGTTAAGCAAATTGTCAGCTACTTTATCCAGGTGCACAGAGCAGCCACATAAAAGAAGAGAATTGGTTTATGGAAGCAGAGCAGAGCTGCTGAAGTCATGCCAAACAAGGAAGGGGCAACCCCATCAGGCAGAGTAAGCAAAGGATGCCATGGATCCATAAGCAAGTAACTAAGCCACCCACACGCTGCAGAGTCTGCCAAGACAGATGGTGCTACTTGTGAAATATCTTCAGATGTTCCTCAGAGTTTACAGCTTATATTTTATGGTGGAAATAAATGAAAAAAGAAAAAAAAAAAGTAGTCTTTTATTCCTTAGATTTTATTGGCTACAAATGTTATGTTATGTCCTTTTAAATCAGCCTACAGAAAGATCTGCTCTTAATTAAACTCTTTAAATAATTGGTGGATTTTAACTTGCCTGTGGAGGTTTGATCTCCATCCTCATAATTCAATCTCAAAGGCTTAATCCCCATTTAGTTTAGTTAATCATTTGTGTAGGCAAATGCCCAATTAGGAGCTTTCCATATCTTTTGGGCCTGTTCAAGCTCAAAATACCTGTGCTAAATAAAAACACTTACAAAAACTGTGGGGTTTTAAACTGCCTTAATGGTGTTAGACATCCGGCCTCTAAAAGATTCTATTGTGGCATTTACATTTTAGATGTCACTGGAGCAGCTACCTGTTCTTACCTTCCTAGTTTGGGGATATGAGTAAAGAGGGCAGTGGGGTCTGCAGATCACTTGGAACTTGTGGGATATTTTCTCAATAATGAGTTTCTTTACTTCCACTTGTTTACACTGTACACTTCTCTCTAAAATAATTTAGTTTAATTATCAGGTCACTGGCATTCATGTGACTAAGTTTTATAAGCACAAGTGAAGAAATAGTGACCTTTTGATATCATTTGGTTGTTGGGTTTTGTTTTTTTTTTTCTTTCCAGAAAATGCAATATTTAGCAATCAGACAATTCTCAAGAGTACAATACAAAAGTGGATTTCACCCAGACAGGCTCAGCTTCAACAGAAACACTCACTTTTCTTGCAAGACACTCAGTAGGAACTTGGAGGAGTCCTTGTCACCACATTTCTCTTCACAGAGAAAACCAAGGCATAACTTCTCAAGAAATTTCTGGGTTTCACATTCTCTGAACCTCAGAGAAAGAAAAAAAAAAAACAATTCTTATCTCATTTACTGCTCTTGTGTTGTTCACAAGTGGAATGCATTGTGGAAGATTGTTTACCTGAAGGGAATTGATAACTGGATTCTGGTGTGAGTGTTTTGATTCACTGACCAATTGAATCCAGGTGTGTCAGGACTGTCAGATGACAGTCATGGGTGCTGTGCGGTTGAGTGCTTGGCAGGTTCATGATGGAATGTAATATAATATAGAATAATATAGTATAATAAAGTAATTAATTAGCCTTCTGATAAGATGGAGTCTTCCTCATCATTCCTCCCTGAAACCAGGCAAAAATTTCACTGTAAGTCCCCCAAAACAGCAAGTACCAGAAGGCAGGTGAGATGAAGGCTCGAAGCAGGACATCCCACATGGTGTTCATGCCAGGGCAGGGCAGGAGCTGTTGGCAGTGCAGGGGGAACAGCAGAGCCACCCCAGGTCAGTGCCAGAGCTGCTGAGCCTCTTTCAGGGCCCTGGGGACACAGAAATATTCTGCTGAAGCTCTCAGCACCCACCAGAGTTTGCAGGGGATCTGGAGGGCTGGACAAAGCTGACAATAAACCCTTATGGTCTCCAGATTGTTTTCCTTGTTTTCATTCACATTTTTTCCCATCACAATCTCTCCCCATCTCATCTTTTGTCAGCACTGAGTGCAAGTCATTAACAGCATTCAGCAGAGGGAAAAAAGGCACGGAGCTCATCACTTAACTTCATCCTGGCATTATCATTCTGTACCCGTTATTTTGGTTTAGAAACCCACACACATTCATCACAATCACACTCATTTTCCCACCAAAGATGAGGTCTACAGGTAGATACTATTTTTCAGCCTGTATGCACTAAACCTGTGCTAAAATTACGGTTTTTAATCTCATAATCACTGATGAACAATCTGCAAACTTGATGTCAGCACACTTTGATGAAAAATATGTATGTAAAGATACTCCTACTTTGTGGCTTTTTGTTACTGTTCCTTTTAAAATCAGCATGAGATATCTTATATCCCCCATCTGGAACAGTTATAGATATATTTAAGAGCTGAAAACTGACATTTCAAAGTTCAGCTCAGTCAGCTTTTAAGCCATCCAAGGAACATCTTTTTCTCTTATTCCCATTCTGAAGAGTCTGTTGGTTTTTTAAACAGCACCTTTATTTTGTTTTTTTTTTCTTTTTTTAAGGCATTGCAATTTGAAAACCAACAGTACAGTGAATATTGTTTTGTTCTATGTTTGTGGGAAGACTGACACGAAAGGAGCAATCTGCTTTTGTATTTGCATCTCACTGAAGCCCACTGGAAAATCCTCCCTGAGAGCCTCCAGTGACCAGCTACCACAGCATTCACTGTCCAGCACAGGGATATCCTGGCCTTCCTTCCCACACACTCTGGTCCCACTTTTCCTGAGCAATCAGAATGAAAAATTAAGAATAAAACAAATGTATGAACAAATTAAAAATACAGTAATCCAGCAAGTATTTTGAAAGGACTAGTCCCAAGGCCCAATTCCTATTTTATGGTTATTTAGCCTGTCTCCCCAGAGCTCAGCCATCTGACAGGAGCTTGGGGAACCATCCAGCTGTTTCCAGTCCCCAGCTACCACCAGGATTTTTCCTTTGTCCTCCTTTTTGGCAGGCAGCTGAGCTAAACTCTCACCAGGCTTGATGCCTGTAGCAAGACAGGGTTAATTAATCCTCATTAACCTGTTGTGAGCCAAAGCAGCACTGAGAGGACCCCATCTCCATGGGCTTCTATCTGCCTGGCCACCAAAAATCTGTGCAAGGTCCACCCTGACAAATCTCTTGGCACACTCGGCCAGCCACAGAGGGGCTGCTCAGAGGGTACAAACACAACTTTGGAATATTGGGAGCTGGTTTTGCCTCCTTCAAAGGAGGGAAAATTGCTGCAGAATCAGAATCCATACCCAGTCCCTTCTTAATGATTTCTCCTCATGAAAGATGGGTGTTAGGAGATAAATCCACTCTCCTGAGCACTTGTGGGCATCCACAGTGCTGTTTCCCTTTCAAGAAGGGAAAGTATTCAAACCATGAGGCAGATTTAGACACATTTCAACTTTCACTCTCTCCCCTCCCACTGCAATTCAGTTCTGTCTTGTACCTCCTTGTATATCTTCTTTTCTAAATAGCATATGGAACCTTCTCCACCAGCTTGCTGTGTTTGCCATGTGCTTCATTCTAAAGCAGGCTGGAATTATCCCTTCCACTTTAGGTGCAATGATCAGGACTGTGCATGAGCCCTGCCAGAGTGTTACACAGAGTCCCTCTCCCTGTGCAAGGCCACATATGTACAAACACCAACTGCCTCTGTGAATTCTTCAATATGTTAACCAAGGAAATATTTCAGCTAATTAATTCAGACAGAATCTCTTGGAAAAAATCAAGTATTCCTTACTGCGGGAGGCTGAGGGGCTCTGTGGAGGTCTGGATGTTGGCAAGCCTAAATAATGTTGTAGCTTTAAATGGTACTGGAAAGGGCAAATTGAGAGTCTGGAGATGTCACTTTATCTACAGAAAGAGATATGAAAGATTCCCTGTGATCTGACTGGCACCAGAGCTGGGGGTGAAAGGACACTGAGTCGTTTTCAAGGCAGGAATAAATCAGCTGCATTCTGCTTACATTTATTACTTACCTGCACATATTCCCAGAACTGGGCTTGCTTTTGCCCTCTCTTGCTATGGCCATTAATTCACTTGTTCACTGATGAACCCCCTCACATTTGAGGTCCTTTTTACCACTTCCTTATAAAAATTATTGGCTAATTACTGCCTAAATGACTGTATTGATTTCAGGACCTGTCTAAGCAAAAACCCAACAAGCAGCCTCAGGAACATGGAATTTCCTCAATGCTTTGATTGCTCAGACAGTATTTCCTCAGCCTTTTTTCTCCTGACAGTCCTAATAAAAGCTGTTATCTCTGATTTATTTGGAGGTATGAGCAATATCACCTGCAAGATGCACGAAGTTACTCTCAGTACCAACCACTCTGATGGAACATCCCTTTATCCAAAATCAGAACAATACATTCAGAAAAAGGCTATTAAATGTACACCCCACCAAGGGCAATATTTGTCCACTGTGCCTTCCTTAGCCCATGGAAGTAACTGCCTTGAAGAACAGACAGTGAGACTTCTCCTAAAAGCAGTAAAAAACTACCCAAAAATCTGCAAAAGAAATGAAGTTTGTTAAATTAAAGCTTTAAAGCAAAAAAAACCCCAAAACCTCATATATCTTAAAAGGCCAAATGCTGTTTCCATGAAGAATCTCAGTTAATTTTCACTAAAAGCAGCTCCAAATCTTTAAAAGTAAGAAAAGAATATCTGTTTCAGCAGCCACATGCTTTCAGTAGATTACTTCTCTCTGTCTCAGAGATATAACTTTTATTTTGGCAACATCTTGTAATGCATGGTGAAAAAAAATTTACCTTTCAATTTTAGTCACAGAGCTTTATAACTGTGTCTTGAGATAACTTTAAAACATAATGACTCTTTTCAGGCCTTTGGTAACACAAGTTACAAAGATTCACATTTGGAATTTATTTTATTATATTTTGTAATTATGCAAATGATGTGGCACATCAGCATTAATCATACTAAATGAAGCTATGTGTTTCAGTTTGAAATAGTGAATAATTATTCATTAAGAATGATAGGCAAAGAAGCTTAAATCAAATAAACTTGCACTTTAGAGAAGAAGCTTGCAAAAATATTCTTTGGGAGGGTTGATTTTATTTATTTGGGGGGAAATATTGCAAAGGGTTTATTGCAAAGGGCCTGGGTGCAGGGCCCTGCTGGGAGCTGCCAGCCACAGAGAAGTAAAGAGAGTGGTGAAGAAAAAGATGGCAAGTGCATGGTAAAGAGGATGAGAAAGCAAGGAAGAGTAAAAGAAAGCAAGGGTCCCATTACAATACCAAAAATCTTCTGTGTTGAATATTCTGATTCTCACTAACCAATCTAGTATAAGATACAAATCCTATAGAATTTACATACACCCTATAAGAATCATTACATTATCTTACTGTGTTACATTTTAAACCCTAAAAACTCCTCTTTGGGCCCCTTCTGCCAAGATGGCAGGGTCTGTTCTGACCCTTGGACCTGTCTGCAAGCAGAGGGAATTGTTCATTCAAAAGGGAATTACCTTCAGCTGGCCACACCATTGTTTTCCAGTTGTTCAGTAACTGAGGGATCTCAAAGCTTGCTTTCATTTCAATCTCACTTCTAGTTTCCATACTCTCAAAATCTTTTGCCAGGCAATCATATTTATAAGGCTTTCCTGTTTCATCTTCCCCAACAGCCCAGCAGCAGCGTGGACTTGGTTGGTGTGTGAGGAGCTGTCCTTTGATGGCCCAGCAGCAGTGTGCTGTGGTATTCACATGCCCTCTGAACACAGAGAAGCTGTGAGACAAGCAGAGAAGAAGGAAAACACAATTCTTATCTTGCTTGCTGTACCTGTGTGGTGCTAAAGTAGAATGCAATGTGGAGATTGTTTACGCAGAGAGAGGATGTTTTGTTCCCTTGGCCTATCAGGGCCAGGTGTGTGTGTGGGTCTGTCACGGGACAGTCACGAGAGAATCAGAGTGAGCAGTTGTGAGCAAGAGTGAGTGCATGGCAGATTCAATTCAGATGAAATGTATATAGTATAGTATAATAAAGTAATTAATTAGCCCTCAAATAAGCTGGAGTCCTCCTTGTCATTCTCTCTCCCTCACCAACACTGGAGTCACCTTTGATTTACAATAGCGTGGAGCTGGTTGGTGTGTGAGGAGGTGCCCTTTGATGGCCCAGTAGCAGCATGGAGCTTGTCTGTGTGTGAGGAGGTGCCCTGGGATGGCCCAGCAGCAGCGTGGAGTTGGTCTGTGTGTGAGGAGGTGCCCTGTGATGGCCCAGCAGCAGCATGGAGCTGGTCTGTGTGTGAGGAGGTGCCCTTTGATGGCCCAGCAGCAGCATGGAGCTTGTCTGTGTGTGAGGAGGTGCCCTGTGATGGCCCAGCAGCAGCGTGGAGTTGGTCTGTGTGTGAGGATGACCCAGCAGCAGCGTGGAGCTGGTCTGTGTGTGAGGATGGCCCAGTAGCAGCATGGAGCTTGTCTGTGTGTGAGGAGGTGCCCTGTGATGGCCCAGTAGCAGCATGGAGCTTGTCTGTGTGTGAGGAGGTGCCCTGTGATGGCCCAGCAGCAGCATGGAGCTGGTTGGTGTGTGAGGAAGCTGAGAGCTCAGCAGGAGCAGCCTCAGCCCCTCAGGTCAGCGCCATCTGAGGCTCTTGCTGAGCCAGCTCAGGTTTGTGGCTCTCTCTCAAAATGAACTCTGGCGCTCAGTTCAAACGGTTCAGCAGCAAATTGATCTCGCCAAGTTCACACCAGCCCAAACTTCTGCAAGAATTTCCTCCTTTCCTTAGACCCTGTGCCTTCTTCATTAACTTTGATACAGGCTCCCTGCCTCACTTGGGCTGTTCCTCGTGCTTATCTCTGTGCAGGGGAGTCAGCAGCTTCACCTTTTCAGCAGCTTATCCAAGCTTACTCTGTAAAAGCTGCTCTCATCCCCAGCTAGGAAGAATCGCTCTGTATCAAAGGTGAGGCTCCATGCAGTCAGCTTCCACAGGCCAGTGAAGCTCAGGGAGCTGGGAGCTGATGCTGGTGGTGGTGAACTAGTGCTGATGGTGGTGCCGGGGACCTTGGCCAGGCTGGAAGTCTCTGCAAGCCCCTGCCAGTCAACCTGTGGTTTGTATTGAAAAGTAAAAGGGGTTTGCTATAAGACTCCTAAGTACTATCTTGTTCCCTGAATAGGGAATATTTCCATTTCCCTATTCTCTAAATAGGGGAATTAAAGGTTGGAGATCAGGAAAGGTTCTGCTTCCCCCAGAGGGTGCTGGCACTGCCAGGGAATGGGCACGGCCCCAAGGCTGCCAGAGCTCCAGGAGGGTTTGGACACCAGGGATGCACAGGGGGCATTGCTGGAGGGTCTGCAGGGACAGGAGCTGGGTCAATGATCCCTGTGGGGCCCTTCCAGCTCAGGACATTCTCTGATTCTATGAACAAAAAACCCACATCAGCAATGGGGTAGCAATGACCACTTTAGAGGTCCTTTGTTTTAAGGAGGAATTCCCTTTTTCTCTAGGCGGTGGAAAGGTCACTTTGGCTGACACACCTCTGACAAAAGCAGTCTTGTAGCCACCCACCAAAGATAAAACCCTTCCAGTTCACCTCATGTAAACACAGATGGCCAGCACTGAGGTGAGTGAATTCCTCCCTGGAATGCCACTTCCTTCCTCCATACCAAGGGGCACAGATATTTAACTTTGGTTAGATGTGTAAATTCAGCTCAGGCAATTTGTTCCCAGTTATTCTGCTGGTACTGTGAGGGGCACAGATGTGCTCACACCCCTCTGAGTGTGCCACTCTCCTGGAATAAACTTCAGAAAGCTTCTCCCCAGAGAGCTCCAGCATGAGCCCTGTTTAGACCCAGATCAAGGGCCCTCTGTGGTTTAAGGTGGCTTCTTTGGCTTTGCACTGAAATGGAGCAGGGCTCAAACTGCTCTGAGCAGGGAAGCAGCACAGCTTTGTGCAGCAGCTCTTTGCTGGGACATTGCTCCTCTGGCATTTGCTAGGCTGGAGTAAAATTCCCCATCCCCTGCTTTAATACCTGTGTTATAAACTGTGGGCCAGAGCCAAATTCTCCACGTGCTGTACAAACAATTCCAAAGCTGGCTGGGCCTGGCTGGGCCTGGGGACCTGCAAGGGAAGGAAAGTGAGAGGAATGCCACTGTGGATGAGAAACACAAGAGGGGTGAAGGCTGGAGGCCAAAGGGACATACAGAGCTGGAAAATGATCAGAGTCTGGGGTACAAACATCCTGTGAACTCTCTGCTTCTCTTCTAATCATCTGCTTGGGTTTTTTCTCTTCTTCTTCTGCCCACATTAACCTTTCCTTGTGGACAGGGCTCTTTCAAGTTTATTTTTCTGGTTTTGTTTGGGTTTTGATTTTGTGGGTTTTTTTCTTATTTGGATCCATGTTTTCTGTTTGCAGACTTTGGTAACCCACCCCGTTTATCTGTGCTAAATGAGTCAGGACCCAACAGAGTCTGGCTTCACTTACTTGACTTCTATTTTAATACTGGAAATAAATGTGATTAAATAATAAATTTGATTGTCTACTTAGAAGTGTTTGTCTCCTCAAGTCTAATGCTAATTTCTTGCTTTCTTAAATCTTTCTTGCTTTTAATATGACATGTATCATGGGAAATTGCTCACTAAACCAGAAGCAGATTTAATAAAAACCTTTCTGCACACTCAACACGGACTGCTTTAAATCTATGCAAGCAAAAATTAAGAGCTATCATTCAGACTTGTGTTTTCAAACACAAAAGGGAGCTTTCTTAGGAAAGTTTCTGATTTTAAACATACACAGGCAGTAGTTCTCTGTTTCACTACCCAGGGCTCAGAAGTAAAAGAATTTTGATACAGCTAAGTTAGTGCAAGGATTACAAAAACATTTTCTGTGGTAAGACAAGGGGTTTACTTCTGGTACACTGGGAAAAAATTGGGATCAATAAAAGCCTTTACAATGCATTACAGGCAAGAAAAAAATAATTTGTGTAGAAGTTATTGTGAGCTTTAGACTAATGGTCATAACCATAAATTATATTGAAAAACAGATAAAATTAAATAAAGACTTGCGAAGTATAAATTTGCTGCTGGCAATCTAAAAAGGATTTTCTTGTTACTTGCCCATGGGATTTGGGGTTCTATCAAGGAAGCTTTCCTACTTGTCATACATCATTTCAAAGAGACATATATAGCCTGGAAACTGCTTTAAGGCAGCTGCAAGCAAGTGTCACTTTGAGTTAAATGCATTATTAAACTGTTGGGAAATTTCACATCATGGGTCATTTATCTATGCTAAATGGGTCAAAAGCCTCTACACATGCCTAGATAAATGAGAGAGAAGAGCAAAATTCTCCCTTGGGAAGTAATACGTTGACAACCTCTTAGAGTTCATGTTGTTATTTTTAGTAGATAAGAGAAAAAACGACTTGCTAAGTGCACTAATTCATAAACCCAGGTGCCAAGTACCCACAAGAAAAGGTTACCAAACATCCCCATATGTTGATGATGCTTTGTGCAAGATGTCAGCAAAATGAGGTGCAATATTCTTTGGGTGTTTGTCTTTAGTGGCTGATTATATGGTCCCAAAAATGCCCCCTGAATGAAGTGTGTGCAGAATCATGGAACCACAGGATGGTTTGGGTTGGAGGAAACCTTACAGATCACTCTGCCATGGGCAGGGACACCTTCCACTATCCCAGCCTCACCAGCTGGGATGTTTTGGGAAGCAGGAGTGGGTGCACTTCGGACCAGGCTGCAGGGAACAATAATAGAGCCATGCAAAGTTTCTAAAACTTTGATGTGCTGCTAATACATTATTTAATTTAGTCACAGAGAAGCCTTTGGTTGAGTAAATGCTGCCCCTGGCATGTTGCTGGGCGTTCCCAGACACCAGGACATGCATCATCAAACAAATTGAAGCCAACCTGGTAGCCAATTTTAGGCAATTAGCAGCAGTGTAAATCCACATGAGAGGAGAAGTGAGCTAGAAACAGTTCTTCACAGTGCATTGGCATTCTCTCATGTTGAAAGATTATGTTTTCCATTTCCTTGCACATTTGCCCAACAAGCAGACCAGTCAGAAAAATACTTGAGCAAACAATTGCAAAGGGAGGGCCGTGCTTTTGATTAGAAGCAATTTTGCTTTCTCTGTAGCTGATAGAGGGGAAAAATGATTTGGTGTTGGTATCAGTGCATAGCTCTGAGCCAGCTGGGTTCACATGGAGCTGCTCCTGCCTGAGAGGCACCAAAGGCTCAGCCCCCTCCTCTGCAGAGAGATTCTGGGATGTTCTAGCAAATACTTTCTACGTTTTGGGGAAAGGTTCTTCACTTTAACATATGAAGCTGATTTATGAAGCTTCTGATGTTAATGAGGAGATTTTTATGTATCCAATACATGAGGTTTTTAAAAAGATTTTTTCTTTTTCAGTGAAAAAAAGTTTTTTTTTTTTTATTTTGAAGTTTAGTTGATTTACAGGTGAAAAAATTAAAAGGCTGAAAAACATAAAGCATCCCTGTGTAGTCAAAATCATTAGTGCCTTTAGTTGGTGCAGCATGTAAAAAGCTTAGCCTCCCAAAAGACACTGAGAATTTCAGTTTTTACAAATCAATACTGACTCAGGACAAAGATGAGCTATTGTATTGTACTACTCACCTACAAAATCTTCAGCCCATAGCATTTATTGTAACTTTAAAAATCAAATGCAATTAAAAGTTACATTGATGTAACCCACCTCTATGTTTCAAAATATATAGTTTTAAAAAATATTTCCGTACAAGGCACACTTATTAAACTTTAGCACATTAAAAATTGATGGATCAAAGAAAGCAAAACGTAGCAAGATGTTTGGCTGATGAGCCAAGCAAAGCAAAGCTGATCTGCTAGAGCCAGCTGACTCTGCTGGCAATTTCCCAAAATGAACAAACACATAACCTGACCTATCAGTACATTTTATTAAGATGTCACTGAGAACAAAATTAAAACATCTAATTAAAATTTTTCTCAGACATTAAATTAATGTATATATAAAAGCCATGACATGGGTTCTCAATTAATTAATTAACCTACTTTCAAGTACAAAATCTCTGTGCTCAGGTGTTCTGTCTATGGAAAGTTTCTGACCAGGTCCCCAGCCAGCCTGATAGGCTTTTAAAGTAAATTGTCTTAATACAGTAAGAATAACTTATATCACCATTAATCTCTTACTTTACTCCTCTTTATAAAATTGCCACAATGAGATTAGAAACAGATATTATAGAACAGCTCTATAGATCAGAAAATTTTCCTGATGGTGTTCATCTTGCAATGTGAGTATGGGCTCAGTGTAGAGAATTTAGCTGGTTTTGTTTGCCTACAATGTTTGTTGTCATAACCTACATCAAGCCATTTACAGTATCAACAATGGCTCTAAATTAAATAAGCCAGATTTACTTAATTTGCTCCATAATAACAATATTACATTATTTTAGCCAAATGTCGATGTCAAACCGAACAGAAATAAGAGGAAAGTAGTAATTAGTCTAGGTTAAAATATATCCTCAAAGGATATTAAATATGCAAGAGCTCATCCATGAAAATTAGACTGCAAGAGGTTACACCATGTATTGGCTTATTTTGTTACATATCAAATTATCTCTCATGAATAAATACATCTAATAATGTTTAACTCTATAATTTAATAGTGCCCTATTAAAAATACTTTCTAAATCAACCAGGCTGTGTATTTGATTTTCTGTGATTATCAGATTTTAAGTACACAATAATTAAATGTGCAATTTGTACTGACTACTGCAAGCACATTTAGAGAGACTGTGCCCTTCTATCCCTCTAGCAGATAACTTTAATAAATATGAATGCCAGGACCTTATATTTCAGTGGGATAAGTTAGAAAACACAACAAAAAGGGGGAAAGGAGACTCAGGGATGCCCTTATCACTTTGCACAGCTCCTGAAAGGTGCCTGTGCTCAGCTGGGGCTGGGCTCTGTCTCCAGCAGCACTGACAGAACCAGAGCACACAGCCTCAAGCTGTGCCAAGGGATATTTAGGTTGGATATTAGGAAAAAGTATTTTACAGAAAGGGTGATAAAGTTCTGGAATGGCTGCCCAGGGAGGTGGTGGAGTCACCATCCCTGGGTGTGTTTAACAAAGCCTGGATGTGGCACTGGGTGCCAGGGTTTAGTTGAGGTGTTGGGGCTGGGTTGGACTTGAAATTCTTGAAGGTCTCTTCCAACCCAGTGATTCTGTGAATTCTGTGAAAATATGAAATTTCTTAATAGGAAAAAGAAAAAAAAAAAAGTTTGGTGCTTTTTGTGTATGAAAGCAAAAGAAACAACCCCTGAACTACAGAGGGTAAGTCTGATGTGCTTTGCAGCATGAGCAGCGCCGTGTTCCCTTTCCCACAGATACCCGACTGCATATCCCTTAAAGGACTTTAAACACATCCCCTCCAGTGTACAATCCCCCCCTGCCTGTCAGCCGGCAGCCCCACGGTTTCCCTGTCACACAGCTCTGAATGTGGGTGACCTCCAGACCTCACTGTCCCCTGGTGGCCCTTGCTGCCCAGGGACTGGCATGGCTGAAGCCTCGAACAGGTGCTGGGGGAGCACAGGTGAGCTGCAGCCCCTGCAAGCAGCATTAACCCGGAGCCAGCCCTGCTCCCCCAGAGGAGCTCCAGTTGCCATGGTGAGCTCCACTCCAAGATTGGAGCTCTTGCTCCCCTTTTCCCTGGGAGGATGAGGATTTCACAGGTTTTGTTCCTTTTGCCGTGGTCCCTGCCCAGCACCGAGCCCAAGCCACGATGCTGAGCTGAGCAAAGGTTTAGTGCTATTTGCCAATTCTAAAAATTCATGAAGATAAATTAATCTCCTTCCTACCAAGCTTCCTCCACCTTAAGAAATGAAGATGAAGAGTGGAGCAATCAGCTAATTAACCCTCTTCTCCAGGCACAAAGAGCTGCATTACAATGTGACATTGCTCTGCCCTTTTCTTCTTGAGACTGTTTTCCTGGCCTATCAGAGTCTGCTCTGTGAAAAGACCCTCTGCATCTGCTCTTGCAACCTGCTAATTACAATACTGTAATTAAACGAACACAGCAGCAATTACCTCCATATATCACCGTGTCTGACAAGCACACAGCAACTTCCAGTTGAGCCATGCTCAGCTCCCCTCTCAGCAAGGTGGAGAGTTGGGTTTGGCTCAGCCTGCTTGGACTGAGGACACTGGAAATCCAGAATGCTCTGTGACCTGCAGGGCTGTGGAAAATCAGCACACAGCCATGCCCAGAAAGGGGCCCAAGGCTCCAGGAGCAGGGAAGTTACCAGAACTGGATGGATCCAAGTGTGTTATATGAGTAATGTGAGATTGAGTCTCACAATTAATAGATAAATATCATGTGTATAGGTTAAGAAAAGTGTTATAGATTTATAGTTATGTTTTTTATAGATTTATAGTCCCCTCACGTGGTTATCAAGGGACAGCTGGGGTTGGGACATCTGGGAGGGCCTGGCTTGTCACTATGGAACATCTGACCTCCAGTCAGGATTTGGGAAGAGATCTCCACCCCTGGACAGCAAAGAAGGGGTTAATGGACAGAACTTTGGGAGGGGTTAAAGGGTTAAAAAGGGAAATACCTCCATTGTGAGGGGATTTAGCACATGGCAGGGAAAATCTTTTTCTCTATTCAGTTTTCTGTTGTATTTTTTATAAGGTTTAATAAACCTTCCTAAACTACGAATAGTGAGTAGCTTTTTCTTACACAAGAGGCCAAAGAGACTCCAGTGTTGTGGTTGTTCCATCTCCCCCTTGAAACAACTTGATTGCTTCTCAACTTCTGTTGCTGGTTCCTGAGTCTCTTCAAAGATTCAAAGCCACAACAAAATCCTGGATTTTCCTTGGTTTTTTCAATTCTTTCATCCCTTTTCTGCTTTCAGCATTCCCAACATCCTTTTCTCTATGACAACAATAGATCTTAGTTCTTTTTCCTAGCAGCACTTCAGCCTCATGGAGAGCAGAGCTTAAGGTTTTATTTTGCTTGGTAAGGAACAAATAAATGGATTTTTGGAATGATTCAGCCTTTGCTGTTTGCTCTACAGAGCACTTTGAGCTTGAGGCTGAGCCACGTTTAGAGGAGCTCTGTCCACACCCAGAGTGCTCAGAGCTGTGCTAGCTGTGGGATACAGAGCAAACCCTGTAAATCACAGGCTGGCAAAGTGAGAAACCACACAAAGGGTCCAGCCAGGGAGGGGAACGGCTATCTGTAGAAAAGCAGAAGATTTGGCAGCACCCCCAGCCACCACCCCACCCTGCCTCTGTGTTTTGCCTTGGTGTCACATCATTATCTGAAGGGAGAAGAAGAAAAAAAGCTGCTGTAAAATGTCAGGGCCTTTGAATTATAGACAAAATGCAGACACATCAAAATGTATTTTCCTTTTCAATACCTTTTCTTAAATGAAATATAATGGCCAGCTCTAGGCTAGGTGCTGCCACGCTTTGCCAATGGGAAGTGAGAAACAACAGCAGCAAATCCATCTTTCTTTCTGAAGTACTGCTTGCAGCATGAGGCAGCACTAATCAAAGACAAATCACAAAGCTTTGGCTTTCTTCTGTTCAGGACTAACACCTAGGGGCGAGGAGGAGAGGAGAACTGTTTGATACTGAGCAGTCATACTCCCTTCACTCTTTACCACCTCATTTCATGAGAGCTCAGAGGTTTATTTTGTAAGAAATTAGAAGTAGTATTAAATCACAGTGAATCCTATTATTTGTTGGCACTTCTATAGCAGCATAGAGGAGCTGGGAGAGTTGATACCCAAATACGCTGATAAGCATGAAAAGTGTTTTGTTTTTTTTTTCCCCCAGTGCCAAAACAAAGGGTTACACCTATGAGCAAGTATCTACAGGACCTAAGAACCAAACAAGAGGAGACAAACAGCAGGGATACTCCAAGAGTGGAGCAGGCTGCACACAGCATTTCCTTGAAGTATAATTACAGCCCCACTGAAGCATGACTGTAGCCTCCCATCTTTGCAACCACTGTAATCAGTGTAATCATGCTGCCATTTCATTTCCCTCCACACATTCTGTTAAGGCATTAGCACTGCTGGGCAGGCTGCTGGAATGATACAGTTAATACTGTCCATTTATTTCCTTCATGCTGATAAATCGTGTTGTTATTCTGCTGTATTCATACTTCTTTTCTCTGACTCTGAGGCTAAAGCAGCCCATTTGATAGTGCTGCAAAAATGCTGTTTGCAAAAGAAGAATAAAAGGTCTTACCAGATTTTGTTATATTTTCAAAACCTTTACAAGACCTTTCATATCTGCTGTTAATTAGCAGTATTGGGACCAAATAAAAATAACAGATAACTCCCTCTTGTAAAATTATTCCTTCCAGTTGTTATTATTTAGTCACAGTGAAGGAAGTGGGGAAAAAATGAAGCAGAAAAAGACACCAAGAAACCTAAACTTTCTGCCAGCTTACCCTTTCCTGAGTGAGTGCCTTCTTTCTTTAAGCAGGTGCATTAGAAAAATAAAATAATATAACGGGAATTGCCTTGAAGGTATGGAAGGTAATTAAAATAATACACATAGCTAAGTGAAGCAAGGGTAGGGTGCAACATCTGCTCTAGCACACAAAGCCCTTGGAAAGAAGACACAGACTGATTTAGAATACATTATGTTGCTGATTTTTCTTAATGATTATAACCCTTCTTTCTTTCAAATGGTCCTTCAGTGCAGTTTGCATAAAGCATGGACTGAAGTAAAATCACTCCAGTGAAAGAGCAGTGATTTTCCTGCTGATAAGGGCAGGTGTTGATGTTGCTTTTCATTTATTTAACTATTTCTGAGTGTTGCATTTGCCTAATTTTTAAGGAAATATTTGCTGTGATTCTTCCTCTATCAGATCATTAAAAAATGTCAGGGAAAATGGTGGAGTGAGTGTTTAATGAAAATTCTTCACCTTGACATCTATCTAGGAATTTAAACAACTATTTAATAGGCAGACTCACAAGAAGGAAATCTATATAACAATTAAAATAATCTTCTAATCACTTAAGAGCCTAGAGTAGGTATGGAGTTAATCACATCCATTTCCAATTTATATGTTATGCATATCCTCATAAGCATTTTGAAGGAAAGTGGTGCAGAAGACACAGGTGCCTAAATTAATAAACATTAGAAAATCAGCAAGAGATTTAACTACACTGGTTATTGTTTCCAATTATTAAATAATTAGTTTGAACATCTTCGTACACCTGGCCCCAAATCCTGGATTTCAATTACCTTGAATGACTCTGGGCTGCTGTTTGATCACTTAACACTAAATCTGCAAAGTGCTGGGCACTGGGAAGAATATCTGGGGGAGGACATGGGGATTTCCCAGAAGTTTGGTGAGAAACTTCACTAATCAGAACATTTTTGTTTGCAAATTCAAGGCTATAATTAATAATGGAAAAGCTTTATTAAGATTTCTGTGTTTTTAAGAAAACAGATGGCAGGCAGCAGACTGAATCCCAGCATGTCTGTATTCCAACAAAGAAGTGTTTACCTTTCCAGGACATTTGAAAGAGTAATTTCAGAAATGTCATGTGCTCCTCCAACTTTCCCATCTTTTTTGCTTTTTGTACTGACCAACTCAAGTACCCTGGTTCAGTTTGAAGAGCACTGAATTTATCTTTTACTGCAGCTCCAGTAGATGCCTTCTGAGAATTTCTATGCAATAGAAAATTCAGAAAAGCTTTATTTGAATTAAAGTCCTCCAAGAGGCTCTTAAGCAATACACTCAGCCTACTGGTGATATATCTTGAATTCTGTTACTCATTTAAGCAACATGCTGAAACAGTTCGGTATAAAATTTCAGATTAAAAAAAGGATTTAATTAAAAGTTTTGGGAAAAGTTTCACTTTAAATGTCAATGTGTTTGGCATGATGTTTAGAGCATGTAATCATGTTCCTGCAGAAATTGAGGAATGAAAGAAATATTCTTATGACATCCTCTTTTAATAGGTCCAGTAGGATAAATAGAATAACTAAATAAATCTAGAGTTAGGAGTCCAGTACTTCACTTATTTTTTCAGAAAGACATGAAATAGCCAAGTGCCATTTCTGCAAACTCTAAATAATGTATATAATTCCATCAGAAGTTTCAATAGGTCAAAACATCTTTTTCTTTCCAGCTTTTGAACATTCATTGATTGCGAACCCTGTAATTTCACTAGAAAAATACACAGCAAGATATTTTTTCTCTACCTAAAGCCTCACTACAAGAAAATGTCTGTCCCCCCTCCTAAGCAGGAAGGAGAACAGGGGTGGGGAGTTTTTTCTAAACCTTGAAAAGGCCTAATTGAGGAGTAGCTGATTTTCCAGGTGGGAACACAGTAATGTAGCCAGGCTGGCAGACAGAGGTGGCTGAACCTCTGCATTTCTGTTCCTTGTGCCTCTCAGTGACACCAAGCAGGGACAATATTGGTGACAATCACTGGCATTCCCAGATAATCCAAATAAGGGAAACTTCAACAGCATCATCACACATTCCAGGGTATTGTGGCATCGTTTTAAGAGGGTCTGAGACAGCCAAGGATATTTCAGACCTAAATTTTCTACAGCACATGTTTCTGAACATAACTGCTGCCAGGCATGCTGATCATATTCATGAGATGTTAATTCTTGTGAATTATATAATCTGTTACTTGGTTAAGTATTACGTTGTATTGTGATTTCCAAATTGATTATTTGCATTAACTTAAAGAAAATTTACAAGAGGATGTCGGAACTCAGGAAATTCCTCTGGCTGCCCTGGAGGACTCCAGACCCTGGCAGGGGGCTCAGAGACATTGGCACAGAGTTAAAAACACCTGTGCCTTTGATTTTAGCCCTTGGAAACAATTCCCAACTTTGTGTGAAGAGTTACAAGCCACAAGGGTTTGAATAGAATTATTGTGAATTTACCACAGGGTGGAAAAGTAGAATTTTGGGGTTTTTAGAATGGGGGTTCAAGAGGCAAGATGGAGGAATCTGGATGTGTCCTGTCCTTCTCCTTCTTGTTCTTGTCCTCCAGAGGACAGGAGGTGTTTGCTGCCAAACTGGGAAGCACAGGGTAGCAAGACATTGCCACTAAAATTGGATCAGGCTCAGGTCTAAGTTATATTTTTTTCCCTCTGAAGTTTATTCTTAAATCTGAAAAGAAATTGTTGTTTTGATAAAAATAGAAGAGAAAAGGACTGGTTGACCCTTATGACTTCCATGGGGTTAATCTGATGCTGGAGCAACCCCATTCCTTTGGGGCTGAAACCAGAAACCCTAAACTGCTCTAATTTTATGTAGAACTCTTCACCAAACTAATTAAAATGTGTATGAGGAGAAGTCAGAGAGATCCCAAGCCTTAATATTTTAATGTGGAAATGGTGATATAAAGATTAAATGTTTTAAAGATGAAATACAATGACGATCTAGTGAATAACCTTTTTTTTCCATGACATTTTCATTTTGCAGGTTATACCTTTTATTTCTGTTCTTTTTGTGCCTTTGAATTTAGACTACAACACCCTCTTATGCAGTCTGCCCCTTAAAGGGTTTCTTCTGTAGTTATAATCACCCCAAATATACTTTGATAAATTACTTAATTTCTTAAAATGCTTTGAGATACAGTAACTGCCTCAGAATAGGCAAACACAACTAAATGATCACTGCCTGCCATGCAGTTTGTAACCAGCATGGATCACCTGAGAGGATTGAAGGGAACAGCCTGGGATCCTGTCCCAAATCCTTGATTTTCACAGGAAGTGCTACAAGGGAATCTGAGCACCAGGGCAGTTTACAGTGTGTGCAAATCCAGATGGTGGGAGTAGAAAATCAAGATAAGGGTGTAAGAAATAAATTGATTCACCTACAGGTTTGGTTAATGGAGTCCTGTCTCTTCTGGGGTTAACAAATGAGGTCACTTCTCTTTTTTCCATCTCCTATCCCAAATTGACTCGCTGTTTTGCTTTGCTACCTCAGCAGAATCAAACACAAACCAATTTTCTCGTTGCAAGGGTGGCTGTACCAGAGAGTGGGGCTGACATATCAACATTCTCCCCTATCACCTCTCTCCAGCATTTTCCTCAGTGAGGTTTTGCCTCCCCCCTTTTCCACAGCACCCTCCTGATGCCAGGTGAGCACTGAGAGCCAAGGAAAAGAGCAGCTTTAGGGTTTTCTGTGTCGATTTTGCTCCACCTGCCTCGAGCTGTACCTTAAGTGTAAGAAAGGCAGCAGTGACATGAGAGCTGTCCTGGTAAATGCTGGAGACTGCTGCAGGAAGGGATGACACCTGTGTGTCACAGCGTAGCCTGGAGGAAACAGGCTGTGGAAATTGCCTCTAAAGCCAGTGGTGATCCCTTCAGCAGCAGGCTGCTGGCACAGAGAGACAGAGGATGCAGAAAGGAAACAGCAGTGCCTCTTCTTTAAACACAGTCCTGCTGGATGTCTGAGCTTCCTGATGGATTCGGGGGGAGAATAAAAGTGCGGGGATCTGTGCTGCTTCCTAGGACTGAAATAAACTCTTTGTGTGTCTCTGCTCCTGTAAAATGAGGGTAGTGGCTCTGCCACTTTGAACTTGCCAGAGCAGCAGCGAGCATCGGCCAGGAAAGCAGGGAATGTGCAAGGAACTGGAATATGAAACAAAAGGCTCAGGGACTGCTTGTCACCCCATCGTGGGGAAAGTCATCTCACAGGACAAAAACTCTTTTTGTAGGAGCAGTAACAGTGGGCATTAATATCACTGGGAGCTCTTGTGTAGCTCCTGACAATGAGTTCCTTAGAAGGATTTCCTCCCTTTGAAGTGCCTGCCTTGCCTGCACAGCAGACAGCTGCTTTCTGCCTGCTGTCTTGCCTGTCTGCTCCCCTCCGTGCTGCTCTGCTGAAACACCCTGTGTTATTACAGTCACTCTCAGCACCTGGCTGCAGGAGTGAATCAAAGTGTTGTGAAGGCAGCATATCAATTTGGGTTCGTGCCATGTAACACTTACTTGCCGGCTAAGTGGGATCATTTCAAAGACATTTTTTCCTTCCTTTTTCCCTATTTCTCTGTGCCCAGATCACTGCTTGAGCTGCCTTCCCCCTAAACACTACGTGCTCACCTTTTGTGGCTGTCTAAAATAGAGAAGCCTCTGCTCTTGTCAAAAGGATAAACTGAAACAGTCACTTATCCCTGGCTGAGGAATTGCACACTGGAGTGCTCCACCAGCACCTCCCATTTGCACAGTCCCTCTGCCAGCTGTGGACCCTGCAGAGCTGACTGATCCCTCAGCTGTCACATCCCAGAACAACCAGGTGAACACAAATAATCAAAAAATCCATTTGGAATTGTTGGCACTCAGAGAATCCCCCTAAGGCAGAAAAGGTTGGGTTCTGTGGTGCTTGATTTTATGCTGTGCAGGAAGGGCTGTGTTCATGGATAAAATGGTTAGGCTTGGAAGAGACATTAAATATCATTTAGTTCCCTTCTTCTTTTCTTTTCCCCTGCTCTGTGCTGGCTCCCACCTCAGCACACACTTCAGGAGTCAAATGAGCACCTCTCACAGCCCCTGATATCTGCATGGAGACTCCATGGATCCCACAAGTGCAGGTTTGCCTGCCAGCTAACAAGATTTCAGTAAATTCAGAAGACTGGAATGTCCCCGAACACAAGCCAAATTAATTCATATTTTAAAAGATTTCTGTCTACAATACCAGGAGTAAATGCCACATAAACCCCAGCCCTGCTCCCATCAGAGACAATGGGAATTAAGCCACTAACTTCAAAGAGCAGTGCTCTCTCTATAGAGTGTATTTCATGCTTCTGCAGTCTTGGCTAGATTAGTGCAAATTAAACATTGGGTTAAGTTGCCAGAACCCATAAGAGCTCCATTAGGCTCTGGAGGATTTGGCTAATTTTAGTCAAACACTCACCTATTTTACAGAAGCCATGCAAAACTCCTGCACGGGCTGAGCCCACAGAGCCCTGACAGAAGCCACGAATGAATTTGGCCTCACAGCTCCTGTCTCTGCATTTCTGCAGGGCTCAGAATGCAGCTTCATGCACCTTAGGGGATCTTAATAAACAATTATTTTATACCAGAGCACACTAAGGAACTTCAGGAGGGCTGTAAACAAGGGGCTGAGGGACCCAGCCATGGAGTGACTGTGTATTGGAACCCAGAACATCCCTCTGGCTGTCCTGGATTGCCAGGACCCTGCCAGGGGGCTCAGAGACCCTGCACAGAGCCCAAGATGCCCCTGTGGTTTTGATTATGACCCATGGAGCAAATTACCAACCTTAGATGAAGATCAGCAAGCCAAGACAGTGTAAGTAGAATGATTGTGAATTTATCACAAGGTGAAAAATGGATTTTTGGGGTTTTAGAATGGGGGTTCAACAGGCAAGATGGAGGAATCAGGGCACGTCCAGCCTTTCTCCTTCTTCTCCTTGGCCTCCATCTTCTGCTGTGATGGTGGCATTTACAGATTGGTTTAGAGTAGAAGCTCACTATCTGACACAGGTGATAGGTATTGGAAAGTAATTGTAAACATTGTACAGGTATTTTTTAGTATCAAAAGATAACACTGCCCTGGGGGCAGGCAGAGTGCCTCTGACTGTCCTGCTGGATGGACCTAAGCTGGACAGGAGAAAGAATTTTGTAGACAAGGAACAATAAACAACCTTGAGACCGAGAAATTAAGAGCTCTGACTCCTTCTTCGTGTGCCAGGCTGGGAAAAGAGACTTTCCAACACATCTGGGGTCACTGTGAGCAGCAGAATCCCGAGAAATGTGAGAGCACAGGAGGCTCCCCTGGCCTGCAGGGCTGCAGCAGCTCCTCCCCAGCTGCTCACTGTCCTACATCCTTCAGTGGCAAACTGCCCCAGGGAGCTACAAGCTACATTTTTCAATCATCTCTGCTTTATGTTAAATACACTTACAAGCAGCCAAGTAGCATCCCCAGAGGGTCTTACTGCGACAGAGGGATGTTAACAATATACTTCTGCCTTTTTTTTTTCCCTTTCAAATATGCTTCAACTACAGCCATCCCTGAATAATCTCCTAATTAGTGAGGAGGCCTTGAGTTTAGCACAGGCTGCAGAGATGGAGACCTGAGGTGCCATTTCCAAGCTCCACAGTGTAGGATTTTAGGGCCAGCCTGGACAAAGCCTTGCCTGATTTTCAAGCCTCATTTCTCCCCTGGCTGAGCACAGGGAATGCCATCCCTGCTGTGTGTGTCTGTTCCCATCCATCCAGGATGGAGCTGTGGAGGGTTCTGACAGCACCAGAGCTCATTTCCAGCTTTGTACAATGGCTGGAGCCGCTGCCTTTGCAGGCCCTGCCAGGACTTCAGGGTGTTCACACAGATACAAACATCAGACTAATTAGTCATCCTTAAACTTATGACTCAGGCATTTACTAAAAGCATGTGTTCAGATAAAGGTAATAGAGTGCAAAAAATAATACAGCAACATCCTTTGGGAAGGCAGAAAAGGTCAAGTACAGTGCTGCTCTTGGCTGAAGAAGTAATACACAGAATTTGTATGTGGAAACTTGACCACTCAAGCAGCTAATTGCCAGTGGGATGTCTTGCTGTACACATCTTCCGAGGTGCTTTAATTATGCAAACACACCTTGTTGTCACACAGATATAAATAATGTTTAAGGCTCATGTTCTTTTGATGTGCTGTGGGGATTATGGGGGGGTATATTTCATTATGATTCCCCTTTGGGGAGAATATCACGTAATAAACAACACAGCACATCAGCTGAGGGTTTTTTTGCAGGTGTGTTCCCTCCCCCTCTGCTTAAATTATTTTTAAAAAGCTTCTGGCTCTATTTCTGACTGCTGTTGAAAAATTGAGTACTTCAGCAAATTGCTCAGTTGACAAAAGGGAAAAGAATTGTTGCTTCAAAACAAACAATTATGATGACTTTGAAGCATAACATGGAATGTCTCATTGATTTTGTCCCAGAGGACTGGTGCAAAGAATGAGTAACCAAATGTGCAACAGAGCACATAATATCAGTGCATGCCCCATTTCTTGTGCAGTGTTGTTTTAAATCCATTGCCTCACCTTTGCCCTCTGTGATCACCTGCTATCAGCGGGGGAAACACACACGAGCAATCTGAATACTTGATTGCTTGCAAGAGAAAAAATTTCTTCCTATTCAAAGATGAAGTGGCTGAGTAGTGGCAGGAAAATGCACCATTCCTTCCCCACAGCCTCTAAGAGGAGCATTAGAGACAGAGATTATAATTTCAACCTGCGGTGCTTGAATTCCTGGCCACGAGATTTCAGCATTTGTTGTTCTCCTGGTGAATAAACTTTACATTTAAACTCTGATTAGACCATAGAACTGGCACCAAGAAGCATTTTTTCCTTTTCTGCTCTTTATATTTATAATGTTAAGTGCACTCTGAAGGGGCATTGTGCAGGAGGCTCTGGCAAAGGCCAATTCTGGAGACAGCCACTCACGTGGGTGCATTCTGTTCACACAACCCAGCATTCAGGAATTAGAACTTTTGAGTGTTAAAGCCAGAAAAGGGAGCAGTAAATGATCAATTGTAGCAAATGTTCTGCAGTCATTTCTTCAAACACAAGTGATGCAGTATTTTGTCCCTGAGCTGAAATATCAATTCCCTATTAGGCTCAAAAAAAAACTCAGTACAGCTGTTGTGCTACCTTTGGATATGGCTCTTTTCTAGCAGATCAACTTATCTTCAGCCAAGGTGTTTGCTTCTGTGATGGAGAATCTGTGTCCTCTAGGTTTCCTTTCAGCAAAGGAAATTTAAATTGCTTAAAAAATGACATTATTCAGATGGCAAAAAAAAATCGTTGAAAACAATCAAACAGGTGCTGTCAGTCTGCAAGTTTGATTCCTCATGGATTTGGAACTGAAATTCTCTCATTTGTATTTCTCTCTCTAGGTATGTCTGAAATCAGTTTCCACCACTGAAGTGGAACAGGTAATTTATTGTCAGGGGTTTCTCAGCATCTTTTCAGTGCTCAAATATTTCTACATGTATTTCCACTTAGCCTCCCTACTTTGGGATTCTGATCCCTCTGTGAGCCCAGCCTCAGCCTCTTGGACGTGCTGACTGAATCCATTTTTTGGCTGGGAGGACTCTGTTGAGTGACTGCAGCTTCTCCTTTACTCCAAAGATTTAACCATGGTGTGCCACAACCCCTGCCAGACACAAACAGCATTTTTGGGCTACAAGCACACAAACATGACAGAGCCAGGTCCATCCTGCTAGGCCATCCACCAGTTATGGGATGTCGTTGCCTAAATACTTTGGAAGATGTCAGCCTCAGTGTTTTCATCTTTCTGGGCTGCTGGTTGCTCTGCACAACTGCACTAGCTGTGAAAATCACCATTTGCTGGAGAGTGCCTTGCCAGTGCAGTTTTCAGACGTGCAGACTGACAGCAGATATATCTATTCAGCTCTGCCAGGCAGCAGGGCTCAACAGTGAGCTAAATTAGCCCACAACATGTTATTCCAGCCAGACTTCCCAACAACCTGCTCTAAAGGCAAACACACACTCACAGGGCGTATTCAAAGGAGAGAACTGAAATTTTAGCACGTTTTTTTTCCTGGGTTGATTATTCCTCCAATATTCCAGATCCTGCTCTGGGGCAATTAAACCACAGCACCTCACTCCATGCTCAAATCCACCTGTCCTTGCCTCCACAGGGTTATTTGAGCTTCTATAATGAATCAGATCAGAATAAAAAGAAAAAGAAATAATAAATAAGGCTGTGTAGCTCAAGAATGTGCAAGACTGGTAGTTCAAAATAACTGTAATAAGTATTTGTAGAAATGTAGTAATTCAAGTGTATAAATGAAGGGAATTAAATGTCATGGTAAATTTACATTAAATAATGTTTAAAGCAGAAATTGGAATAAATATAATACAGATAAGTAGTAATCCTCTTCCTTCTTAACTAGGCCATTAATAAAAATTTTCAAGGACAGACTAGAAAATATCTTTAAAAATGGAAAGTCATATTAGAGACTAGAAAAGACTCTAGGATCCAGGAAAAACAAATATTTGAGCCTAACTTTTCTTCCAACTCTGCATCCTGAGTGCAGTTGTTCCTGTGGAAGCCTACCTTTCCTGGGAGTCACTATATCCTGAGACAAAATACTGATATCCATTTGCTCTGGTCGTTTTTTCTTCCAGCATTTTCACATTTGTTGGGTTTTTTTGTGTCGTTTTTTAACTAACATTCACTGTGGAATAGCATAAAATACTTGGCCATTGGTTTTTCTCTTTAAGAGTGCAGCAGAACAGACTTTAGAAATAGAAAGAAAATAAGCTATTCAGCTTGGTCCTTTGAAATTAAGCCACTTGCAATTCATAAAGAAGCTATTGGAGATGACATAGCTGACATTTTTGCCTTGTATAAAGCTGCAAAGATAGCTGCTTTACAAAGACAATCACTCCTAAGAGTGGGAGCATTATTAGGTTTTCTCTGCTGATCTTCAAGGTGTAAATGACAGGTAACTTAAATACCCTGCCAAGTGCAAAATTTCTTTGCAAGACACCTCAAAAATATGATTTTCTGTTTTACATAAGACTTCACAATCCATATTATTTCTAATCCTCTAACGTGTATTCTTCTGTTTTCTCTATACCTGCAGGATTTCTCGTGAGCAGTGCATATGGCTTTAAGTATTAAAAAAGTAAATGGTGTCTTGAATAGCAGAATTAAATTCTGAAGCATCCTGCACTGATAGGAAATCACCTCTAAAATATATTTCTGCAGGCAGTTGTTCTGCTAATTCCTGCTGCAGACAAATATTGATCTAATCCCAGAGGTAACAGCTGTCAGGAGAGGGAGGTTTCTGTGCCCCACATCATGGCTCTGTATCTCTGACAAGGCAGGAGAAGAGCTCTCCAGCAGGGAACAGAATCATGCCACTGTTTTCTGACATTTCCTTTGATTTTTTCCTGCCAGCCCCGTTGATCAGCAGGTGAGTGTTAATATAAACCACCCAGCCGAAGCAGCTTCACAATCCCAACACTGTGAAGGTACACGGGGGAAGAGAGAGCGGGTCAGATGGCTTAAATGTGCCTTTTTCTTCTCATGGGAGATCTCCTCAGGCAGAAAGGAAGGAAGGAGGGCTCTGCAGAGAGACTTAGATCAATTGGATGGATGGGCAGAGTCCAACAGGATGAAGTTTAGTAAGTCTAAGTGCTGAGGTATTTTGAGCACAAAATAAGGGTATTTTGGCCACAAAAATATCCTGCAACAAGCTGGGAACAGAGGGGCTGGACAGTGCCCAGGCACAAAGGGACCTGGGGTTGCTGGTCAACACCTGGCTGGACATGAGCCAGCAGAGTGCCTTGGTGAAGGCCACAAGCAGGCCAATGGCTCCTGGCCTGGATCAGGAATGGTGTGGCCAGCAGGAGCAGGGAGATCATCCTTCCCCTGTGCTCAGCACTGCTGAGGGCACACCTCCAGTGCTGTGTCCAGTCTGGGCCCTCAGCTTGGGAAGGACCTTGGGATGTTTGAACATGTCCAGAGGGGGCAACGAGGCTGGAGAGGGGCTGGGAACACAAACCCGGTGAGGAACATTTGAAGGAACTGGGGTTGTTTAGCCTGGAGAAGAGGAGGCTCAGAGGTGACCTTATTGCTCTCTACACCTTCCTGAAGGGAGGTTGCAGACAGGTGGGGTTGGTCTCTGACAGAACCAGAGGACACAGGCTCCAGCTATGTCAGGGAAGGAATCGGTTGGATATTAGGAAAAAAAATTCACTTAAACAATAATAAAGTACTGGAATGCTCTTCCCAGGGAGGTGGTGGAATCACCATCTCTGGATGTGTTTAAAAAAAGAATGAACATGGCATTTGGTACTATGGTCTAGTTGAGATGTTAGGGCATGGGTTGGACGCGATGATCTTAGAGGTCTCTTCCAACCTCATTATTCTGTGATTCTGGGATAAAGGATGATTGTGCCCTCTTCGTGTATGGCAGTGTTTCAGGCAACACCAAACATACATTTATCAAACCAGCCCTTTCCCAGTGCTCTGAGTTTAGCATGCTCACCTGCAAGTAGGGCAGAAAGTAAGAGCTGGTGCTTCCACCTTGTCTAAGCAGTGTTTGGATCCATTTCCCAGAGCAGACAACCCACTCTGCAAGGTCCCAAGGTGCTGTCACCAGGATATTGTCTGGATATAGGACTGTTTGAGTAGGCAACTGAGGCATCCCCTGTGGAAGAGGTTTTACAGCAACTTCTGTGAGCCAGAGAGAAGCCTGATAAGAGGATCCATGTTTACTCCTCAAAGAAATTCCTACAAAGGTCGTTGACAGAGAAACCAAGAAAGAAAGAAGGATAAATAAGAGAAACCTGCAACTGCCTATTCTAATGAGCACTTTGTTTGTCTCTCCTGACCAATGAATAAAATGTAAACTTATGAGTTTGTACGAATGGGTTTGAAGCCTTCTGAAAATGGAGTGTGTTGCTTTGTATTGTGACCATCTCAACTCTGACAATCCCCTGTCTGAAGGATTTGGTTTTTGGAACATCTAAAGCATATCTGAGTCTGTCTGAAAGGAAAAATCCTCCCAAATGAGAGTGAGATGAGGAGGAAGGGCATTCCTCACCCTGTAACCTCAGGGATCTGTGAGGCAGGACCTCAGGCTTCTTTTGCAGCCAGCAAAGAAAAACTTCAGAAGCAGCTGCGCTGGAAGCTCAGCTACACTGAGCAAGGAATCTCAGAAGCCAACCACAACACCTGCAAATCCAAAGTGGGCTGTGTAAATCTGCCTCCTGTCTTCCTGTGCCCCCAGAGCACAAAGAGCACAAAGGCATCTGCTTTGGGATCA
The DNA here is from genome assembly GCF_047830755.1 of Zonotrichia albicollis. Classification (NCBI taxonomy): domain Eukaryota; kingdom Metazoa; phylum Chordata; class Aves; order Passeriformes; family Passerellidae; genus Zonotrichia; species Zonotrichia albicollis. The sequence continues at coordinate 14,952,652 of NC_133831.1, forward strand.
AACCAGGAAAGGTGGCTGTGCTCTCTGAAGTTCACCAGCAGATGGAAGTTAAACTGAGTCAAGCACTGAGTGATATCATCTTGTTTTGGATGAAACACGAGGTGAAATTGAATCTTTCACGTAGCAACTCTTTCAATCACACCAGGAGCCTTGGCTGTGGCTGTGGCACTGATGGGACAGTGGTGACAGCACTGGGAAGTTTTCAGAGAAACTGCCAGATCCAGGATTCCTTATTATTTTCCTGTGCTTCACTCAATGAGATGTACTGATTTACAAGGAGGGCTAGGACTTGAGGGAGAGGGATCAATAGTTCTTTAGTGAATGCTAAGTGCAATTTGTGTCAACTTAGAATATAAAAAAGCCCCATGCTGTCCAGCTCCCACAGAGAGGGAGAGGAGCAAGACTCATCGCCTTGGAGAATGAAAACCTGATGGCAGAATTCCATTTGGGTTGGACTCAGTGGCTGGACTGGGTGATTTGGATGCCTCAGGTTTTAGCTTTTCTATTTTTCAGACTCTGTGCTGCTTTAGTGTGTGGGACTGGGCTTCATATGAGGGGTTGGTGAGCTCTGTGCACAGAGTAGGGAGACAAAACAATTCCTGCTCCAGCTGGGCACCAAGGACAAATGATCCAAATCTCAGCCCAAGAGCACAAACACCGTGGGCTGGAGAGAGAAAAACAAGCAGGGTGGGACTGCATGGGCTAAAGCTGGAATTGGACAATGAACTGCAAGATGCAAATGGAGCAGAATTGATCAAAAGGAGAGACCCCGTGCCCAGTCATGCATTTTGGAACCATTTTGTTTCATCTTTGGTGCAGCCCTGGCTGGGCTCTTGTGCTGCCCAAGGTGGATCTATTAAAAGCTCCTAATAAATCCCTGCTTTATTCTTTACCTCTGCCCAGTCTCTGCTCTAGGTTAGCCTTCTCAAGGCATCAATTGTGCACCCCTGGCCAGAGGCAGAGCCCTGGGAGGTGGGACACTGCTGGAGAAGTCCCAGCTTTGCTCAGGCCTGGCCTGGCTGTTCCAGGGCTCCCCAGGCAGGTTCAGGAAGCATTGTTGAGCATTGTTGAGCATTATTGAGCATTGTTGAGCATTATTGAGCTTGTCCATAAGTCAGGACAAGCAGACAAACCCAGGGAAGGAGCTCAGTGCCCAGCTGGGTGCCTTGCACAGCGCAGCCAGGCCGAGGGCTGGCTCTGTGACTTCAATCAGATTTAGGGGTGCACACCAGGAGCCTGGAGCAGCCTGGGTGCACAGGCACAGCTCCCAGATGAAAATGAGCCTCTCTGCAGCCACACTGCACATTTCAATTACGCACTGGGCCGCTCTGGTGCTCTGCAGGAGTGTCTGACCTGCTTTACAAGTACTTTGTGCTGCACAGCCAATTCTTGGTGGCCCAGCACGCCTTGGACCAAGTGAATCAGAGCAGAGATTTGATTTATGAATGAGATGTAGAAATGCTGCACCCAGTGCCTGCCAGGAATACAGCGCTGTGGGGAGATCTGGTTCATGATAGTTTTGTTTTGTTCAAAAAAGGGCACAATCCCCCTCACATATACAGAATTCATGTTCCCCACAGGAATAAAGGAAGGAAACAAACTCAGGTTTTCCCTTCCTGGGTGCAAAGATATTAATTAAAATAGATTAATTTAATTAACAAGAGCCACATCTTCCTTAGGGGAATTTGAGCAGCATTCCCAAGTAGCTTGTGATTCAGTAAAAACATGTTTGGCAAATAAAAAAATTGAATTGCAGTGATAGATGCTAAAAAGGGGAAATATCTTGTTATAAAAAAGAGAATTATTTGCACTTGAGCCCATCTGTTTCTTATGCTCGTGGAGTTTAGATTAAAGTAATTTATTTCTGTCTACTAATTAGGACTATTTATTAGTGACTTCATCCTACTTTGAATTATAATTCTCACAATACTTATTTTAATATGGTATCAGCACAAATAAAATGTGCCCCTTGAGACTCTCTGGAAAACAAGGAGTAGCATCAAATCCTGATGGAGGTGGTGGCACTTACCTTGTTTTAGAGACACCCTCAGCAAACTGTACAATCAGAGGGTGTCAGCTGAATTCTCATTGCTCAGAAATTGCCAAGCGCTGGGGAGAGCCAACCCAGCAATCATAACTGGGAGATCAGACAAACAGGAAACCTGACAATTCCTGCAAAGTTTGTTCCACAGGCATTAACAGCAAGTGTGGAAATGTTTATCCCTGAAATCTAATTAGAAATTAGCAATTCAGCTGAAGACTATGTAGATATAAAGAGATGATCAAATATTCACCAAATTGCTGTGATGAGTTTTGGAACTGAGCAATTACAGACAAGTGTTTCTTTATGGTTTCTTTATGGTTTCAAACCCACAACATTTTATGTGAGGAAAGCAGAGAGGAAGACAAACACTCAGCTGGGAGAAATCTTTTGGAGCATTAGAGGTGTTTGAGCCAATCCTGCATTGTGGTGCTTCTCAGAGTTGTGACAAGCTAATTGATGCATAATAAAAATAAACTCTAACGATTCTGTGAGGAGCCTTGATGCTGTGAGTTAGGTGGGAGTGACATCACCAGAGAAAAGTACACAAACAGAAAAATTATAAAATAATCTCGGGCCTTTGAAGTAATTTTTCCCAACTTTTTCTGGCTCCTGGTGCCCAACAAAATGTTCTCTCATTGAGGGAGGCACACCAAGGGAAGCCAAAAGGACACAGAATTCAAATGGAGCATGAACCCTGGCCTGGGAAAAAAAGAGATGTGCAGTAAAAGAACACAACATTACATGAGCTGAGATAAAAAAAAAAAAAAAAAAAAAAAAAAAAAATCATTAGAACAAAATATTTGTGAACCAAAATATTATTTTTATTACATCCTGTTTCTAACACTAACTGATCTTCAAATGAAGATCAAATTTCCTAAAATCTGTTGGGTTTTAGGTGAAGAAAAATATTTAGGCTTTTAAAAACAAGTAAAGGAGCAGTAAATAATGGGGATTAGAATATTTTTGTTGAGTTGTGTTTTATAAAAATTCTAGTTCTGTATGGGACTTAAATGAGGCATTTCCTATTGGCAATATGTCATTAGCATCATCCTAATCATTCCCATCTCATCTCTTCTCATTCTCTAAGGACTTTTTCCTCAGGAGTAATTGCAAGTCTCATCCCACCAAGTGGAAATAGTGAATCAGGATAGAGTGTTATCCTACAGCCCTCCAAATAACTCTTGCATCATTTCTTTTTTAATCAGGCTTAGCTTGAACAAATATCCCTGTTTATGGAAATGCATGTATACAACCTCTTACAAATTACCAAACAAGATGCTTATTAGAGGCACAATTGCCATTATTAAAATAAACAGCTATTTTCTGTGGTGTCCTTCAAAGAAAGAGAGCTGGTGGCATTTGTCACCAAACCTGTTAAAGCCTAGAAAACATTTTTTAAGCAGTGTTTCTTATCTCAAATAGAACTGGTAATCTGCAGGTACTAATCTCAACATTGAAGAGCATCACCCTGCAAGGTGAGATGGCAGAAAAATGCATTTTGGTCAGGTGGTGAGGGTGTGAAAGCTCTCACACAGCACTGGATGGAGGAAGGATTCCTAACTGGCCATGCAGGGGGGACATCAGCATTTAGAAATGTGTGTCCCAGGAGTTCAGGGAGTGAGGAGCAGAGTGGGTCAGATCAGAACCTGGAGGAAATCTCAGAGCAGCCCCCATGGAAAATTTAGATCTCAAAGCTGTTTTGGTGAGGGATCCTTCAGAAAATGCAACATCAGGCACGGGAAGGAGATTACAGATCCCACACCCAGCACCTCACACACATCTCATTTACCTTGTGCTGAGCAGGTTTGGAGATCCCTGGAGAAAACAAGGGATTTCGGACTTGTGGCTGCAGCAATCCCCAGGACAGGTGTCATGGCACTGATCTTCCCAGAAATGCCCTCCCAATGCAAACCCCTGCATTTGTTATTTATTTCACACAGTAACTCCACTTGTGCCTTCCCTGGGCAGCTCAGCCTGGCACTGCAGGGTCTGCCAGAATTGGGATATTCCACTGGAAATCACGAGCTCCCTGCTGGAAAAGGTGACCAGAAAAATGTGAGGATTTTATGGCAAAAAACCTATTCCTGACCCACATGCAGGTTTCTCCAAGGACACGCTCCTGTGAAGAGCATTCTCAGGCATTTCCACAGGTGCTGTGTGTGTTAACGGAGAACTCTGTGAGAATGACTTCAGTGCAGCTACAGTCAACCATAGCTGGCACAGAGAGCTCCCAAGCACTCCCCCACACTTTCAACACTCTGCACACAGCAGAGCTGTTCTGATTCAAGCAGTGAGAACATTGCTTTGTAGATGAGGTGCAGTAATGAGTTAAAAAAACTCGATTGATCAGCTTCAGTAAGAGCCCCACGTGCCTTTAAAGAGCTTCTCCTTGCAGTGAGTGCTTCCCCCTCCTGAAGGATGCTGCAGCTCTGATCATGAGACAGCCTTTGCCTGTGGTGGCACAGGGTGCTTTGATCCCCCCTCTCTGTAAATCATGGGGATGGGGGTGGGAGCCTTCTGACAGCACCTTGACATGGGCTCCATGCTGAATTCATACCCAACACTGTCTAACTATAAAACCAGCAGTCCCTGCTCTCCTGACATCCTGTTGAACATCTGTTTTCCAGTCTGGACAGAGGCTGTCAAATCCCAGTTCATTTGCTTTGGGGCTGTTTTTGTCTGGTCTCTCCACATAGGATGAATAACCTTCACTCAACTACTCCAGCTATGAAACACAAGGCAGAGACCCCTTTGATTTCACAGTATATCTGAAAATTTCCACTTTGTGGGTAAGAGGCCTTGAATTTACAACATGATCTGCCTGCCTTAGGAAGAGTTTGTTCTGCTATGGCTTTGACCATGAGACAAGTCCTATTACCAGAGAAGATGGATTTTTTCAGGCAGTTGCTTCATGAGGGCACAGGCAGAGCCTTTGTGGTTAATTCAGTGATTTGGTCCATGTTCCATACCAAGAAGGCAAAGAAAGGTTAGTGCCCACAATCCTTGGCAAGTCTGTACCTGGCAGCATTTTTATGCAACACTTTAGGTATTTCTATGCATGTGATGTGGCAGAGGGCAGAAAGTGTTATAAATTGGACTTAAGCACAAACAGGGTTTAAACTCCTCCCCCATTCAGGAGCAAAACTTTGAGCTGACTGATTTGCCAAAGCTCATACAATGGTTCAGCTGCAGAACCTGACAGTCCAACAGCAAAGCCAAATTTCAGCCTCTGCTTCAAATTGCAGTGGCTACAGGACAGCCCTGAGGGCAGAGCCAGCCCACCTGGGGTTAACTGCAAACACTGATGTGTCCAGAACAGGCATTCACAGAGCCTCATAACCAAAATCCAAGAGACTGATGAACTTCTTATCATTGTCCCCTACCTATTTCATGGTTTGTTTTTCCTTGAATGGGACATTCAAGGAAAACTGCACAACAATTTTGGCCTCATTCAGCATAAATACTCAAGACATAGAACCATAGAATGGTTTGGATTGGAAGAGACTTTAAAGATTATTTATTCCCACCCCAGCCATGGCAGGGACACCTCCCACTGTCCCAGGCTGCTCCAGCCCCAGTGTCCAGCCTGGCCTTGGGCACTGCCAGGGATCCAGGGGCAGCCCCAGCTGCTCTGGGCACCTTCACAGGGAATTTCTGAACCCAATTGTTTCAGCAAATACTATAATGGGAAGGGTGAAAAGACAAAAAAATCTTTTGGCACAAAACGGACACATTTTGGGGTGGGGAGGAAGGAGTGCTGATGGTCCCACCTTTCAGTGTCCATGGGGGGTTTAAACATTCTTGTCTCTGCTCCTTTTAGTAAAAGCATTCCAGGCAAGTTCCAAGCAACATTACACTTCCCTTGGCTTTCTAGGAACATCCCAATGGCTGTACTGGGCTAAAAATGCATCTAACTCACAGTTCCAGCTTTGATGGATATATAAGAAAGCACAGGGTGATGATCCTCCAATACACTTCCCCAGCCGCAGGAAATTACAACTTGTATTAAGAGTCCTAACATAAAGGAGTTTGTCTAGATATTCTTTAAATTCTGTTACAATTCTACTTTGCAGCAATGAGTTCCAGAGTTTAATCAATCTGCTTTTGTGACAAAGGGTTTTCCTTGTTGCATTTTTCATTGTTTTGGGTTTTTTTAACTCCTACCATTGGATAATTCCATTTGATACTGACTTGTTATATCATGATAAAGTGAACACCAGTTTTTGGTTCCCTCTCAAAAAGCACTCAGAGTTTCATCACTGTATTCTGGTGTCAGTGTGTTTTTTCTGGGCTGAAATTATTAATCTATCTCACCTCTCCTAGGACACAAGGCATAGAGTTCTTTGTCCCCCCTGTCTGTACCTGTAGTTCTATTTTAGCTTTCCTGGGATGGGCAAACAAAGTGAATTGAGGATGGAAACAGGCCTGTCTTCTTCATCAGCCAGAGGGGGCTTTTTCCTCAGCTGAACACTTGCAAAGGTAGGATACAAGTCAATCTGGCCATTTAATTTCAATGCCTTCAAAGGGATGGATTTCACCAGCATTCTGAAAATGTGTTCCCTAAGCTTTGAGAAATCTGCTAAGAACCCTTGAACTGCATTATCTTGAGAAAAGCCAGCATCTCACAGGATCAGGCTGTAAAACGTTATCTACATCCACTTACAATGACCCTTTTATTACTCTGCCTTCAGACTGAGAAGAAAACAAAACAGAACTCTGGAGAGTTAATATTTTCAAAACCAGCCCCAGTTGAAGACAATCAGTGCAGCTTTTGATAAAACTGATCAAAGGACAATTCTTGACAGCTTGGAAACATGAAATGCTATTATTTGCCCTCTTTTGGTTTTGCTCTTTCTTCTCAGAAGACCAGTATTTGTTTTGCATAGTAGCAAACATTATTCCTGTGGTGTTTAACTTTTGCACAGGAGCCCTTCTTTCATTACACCAGAGTAAAAGCAGTGTGAGATTAGCAAGAGGTTCTTTGTCTTCTGCTGTAGTAAAACCTTTTTGTAATTTATCTTTCTTTTCTTTCTCTCTCTTTTACCTCTTGGCCACAATTTACACATCAGCGTCTTCTGCTATTGTCTTTTTATTGGATGAGAATCCCCTTAAAATATTCCCACAGAGTTGCTATTTCTCCTCTTTTCATTACTTCAAATTGAAAGTGGTTAAGATAATGTATTTGGCATTAGACTTACAGAGGGAAAAAAAAAAAAAAAGAAAGAAGTAGGGAAAAAAGGCTGCGAATTGCTGTGATCATCTCAAGGACAGTTTGTGTTGGGGCACCAGGGCCAGGGGAAGAGGGCAGATTCCTGATCCCTTTTAAATTGTGGTACTAATCAAGGGATATAGAGGTCCCTGCAGACAAGTGACCAGGAGCAGCTTAAAGCTGCTTCCCCTTAGGCTTAGTACAAAAGCTGCAGGGTGTGTGTCTCAGCTCCTGCCCTCTCGCAGGAGGGATGTGTCATTTGGCCATCCAACCCTCCAGAAAGGCCCACAGGATTCTAATCTCTCTTTCATAATCTCTAATTAGTCACCTCTCCCAGCACCTCTCCTGCCATTTGAAATCAGGATGCTTTGCGGATACTGGCACGGAGATTAAACCAAGCATTAAGCTGGCAGCAGTCCACAGGCAGTGTAAAAAGCTTTTTGGGCACAGTTTCTGCTCTTTTAGACCAGTGAAAAGCTACAGGAAGTCTGAAGGCCTCAGTGTCAAACCTTCCTCGATATTGAAGAATGCTGAGGCTGTAAAGCACAATGCAGCCCTTCTAATTCCTGTAAACCAAAAGTTGACATAACTAATACAGAGAAGCTTAACTGAGGCACCAGCTAATGGAGGTAATTTCTACTCCATCAGATCTTTATATTAGTTATTGCCCTCCGTTTAGTTTAGAATTGCTTTTTAAGCTTCCCTATTTAAGTTAGTAGCTTTAAAATGCAAGTCTCTGCATTCTCAATTCATGTCTTCTTATTGAGCATTTGGGGCATAAAGAAGCAGCATTATCTCCTCATTTTAGTTTAGAATAGGGAGCAAAAATACCTTGCAGAGATTGTTTTTTTGTTCACATTGAGGACCTGAAAAAAGCAGGAAGACCTTTTTGCTCCCCGGTGTAATGGAGTTGAAAACCTTCCCTTTCCCACCCGGGACACTGTGCTTAGGCCAGGGGCTGGTTGGTGTCTGCTTTCAAGGGGAAAAATATATTCCAAATACCAAACATAATCATTCATGAGCATTAATTCCCTGGGCAACACACCTGTGACAGCTCCTTAGGTACCACCCTGCCTCGGAGCACACTGACAGAGGACCTGGCTGGGCACATTTCCTACACAAATGCTATTTATTTGTTTGGCTTTGGCAAGTGGCTGTCTCTGCTCACACCCCAAAGGGATGCAAGGCACAGCTCTGACTGACTGGGGGAAAGCCATTAGTGTCAGTGGCATCCCTGAGGAAAATATCTTCCTTTTCCAAGGAAAAGGGCAGGTCTACCCAGCAGGCAGTGTGTTTTCCCCAGAGCCAAGGACGTGGAGAACTGTGCAAGACTTCATTTTCATTTTTCTTAAAAACCCATCCAAAAGAAAAAAAAATCTTACAATGTTTTTAAATGATTGATTTTTTTTTTTCCTATTGGAACTGGCATTTTTCATTAAAAATGCATTTTGGCAGCACTGTATCTTTCACTTGGAAAGCTTTCCACATGAAAAATCTCAGAAAAGTGTGAGGTAACAAATGCTGCACTGGTACATTCTGTGTGAGACAGAGGGTGATTTCATGGCCAGCAATACCAGGAGAGGGTACTTTTCTAACAGAGTATTGAGTTATTTATAATAACAGCTGTGTGCTTGAGCACATCACATTTTCCAGCATCCTTTTTCACTCCTGAAAATGCTTCCCAAAGGAATACCCTGCTCTGGAGAAATCCAGGAATAAGCTCTTGGTGACCTGTCAGGAAGAACCAAAATAGGCTTTTTACAAATCTCAATAAGCTTATACTTGGGCTTAGTGCTACTGAGTTCCCTTCTGCACATTTGAGACAACTGGAAAATATTACCCAAGGAAAGTGCTCCAGACCCAAAAAGGACTTGAATTCATGTAAATTACAGTAGGTCCAGTTTCTGTGCCCACATTCTGGGAAAAAAATGCTGCATAGCAGGGGCCCAGGATCTTCTCTGATTCCAAGTATTTGCGTTGTTTGTTTTTTTTTTTTTTTTTTTAAGGATCTTTTAGACCATTCCCACAACTTCCTTGCCACCAAATCTGTAGAAGCACTAAAGAGATTCCCATTGACATTGGTGGGACCTGGATCAAACCCTGAGGGTTATGCCTTTTCAGAGGAGGTTGTAATTTCAAGGGACTTAATTTACAAAATGAATGGATTTAGATGCAATTTTCTCCCTCAATACAGAGCGATCCTATGGACCTATGCGATTTTATTTCCTACCAGAATCACCAAAATGGATTAGACTCTATTTGCCTTCTACTGTACCTGGCATCTGAACAAATCCCATCTTAATTCCTTTCTTACTTTGATAGTGGCTTTGGCAATTAAATCCATAGCCCACCTCCACTCTGGCATTTAAAGTCCCTTAGTATGAAAAATAAAAATAAAAATAAACCCCTTCCTTCCTATTTCTTCCTTACCATTCTATAAACTTTACCATTTAATCAACTCCATGATATAATGCAGTGATGTAGATCCAAAAAAGGAGCATTTCATTCTGCAGAGACCAAATTTCTCACAGAGAGTGAGAGATCCATTTAATTACATGCAGGCCTACATGCTTTTGATGTCGTGCTTAAAAACTACTGGTGTCCTCATTTGTCATGCACATATTTATCCATCCTGTGGGCTGCACATTACTCTAATTATTCTGTTTGCTCCAAACACTGCCTATACATCACTTTGTCTTCTCTGGTGACTGAGCTCAGGAAGAGAGGGCTTAAATTTACCTGCTGCAATATTCAGGGGGGCTCAGGACACTTTCAGTTTAGCTCTGTGACCAAGGAACAAATAGTTATTCCATGTTTTAACCCTTCTGCCAACATCCTCCTAAACATTTTCTCTGCCTTGCCAGCTGCCAGGGACAATGGAAACTCCTCATTCCAGACTCCTCATTCCAAACTCCTCGTGTTTATCAGCCTCTCCTGCTGCTGTAAAACCCCAGTCCCTCCCCAGCCTCCCAGGAGCTGCTGCCCTTTAGCATCAGCCCTCTCAGAGCCTGCTCCTCTTGCCCTTCCTGCAACCTCCATGCCTGAGGAGCCTGTTTCTCAGTGCAAGTGCCATTTCTGTGTAATCATTGGTTTAATCCCTTTAAGAGTCTGCAATCTCCTCCCTGGATAGGTATTGAACACCTCTGTGAAAAAGTCAGATTTTCAGATCCACTTTCCCTCTCTAATCTATAGCTGTTAAGGACATTCACTGCTTTGCCTTTCAGCCTCTTGCTTTTCTCAGACCAGAAATTGATGGAGGTGGCCTCTCCTATTTTTTACTTCTGAGCATTGACTTTTTCTGATAAGGCTGGCTCTCCTCACTAGCCCAGGAGGTTGCATAGTCCTGTTACCCAGGTAAAACCTAATCCTTCTCCTTTTGTGCAGCCCTAACTATTAGATTTTTAGCTGATTTTAGCCTGCACAAAGGTGAGCCCATGCACTGGAAAAATGTCTGTGCTTCCCTGCTGTCAAGGGGAGTTTGGATGGATAAGGCTTGGGGGAAAAAACATTTAGAGACCTATTTTTTAGACGTTTTAGTAACCAGGGAAAGAATTCATCTGCTAAAATGCTTGTGACAGGAAAAGGTGTGTTGAGACTGACTTTCAGAGGTCATTTTTGTTTCAAGTCAATTTATTGGGTTTTTTGGACTCACTTTCAATGAATGCCCCAAGTGTATGAGCTTTACTTAATACCAGTACTAATAAAATGTGATATTCAGTTAAAATATTCATATTCCCCCAAAGCAAAATCTGGGCTGCACACCTGATCACAATACCAGGTGATCTGTGAAATCACCAGTCTACAAACAGAACTTGACTCTGTGCTTGGTGTAATCACTCCAAATGTCCAATGGTACTGATGTTTAACCCTGCCCTAAAACACCAGGGCTATGAATTTTAGTGGGGCATAAAAGTCTGCTTGCCCCTATAACACCTTTGGTCACTGTTCTAATCTCAAGGACTTTGTGCGAGTTGCTCCCAATGTGGATCCTTGAGACTAAAATCAAGTTAGAAGGGTGTAATTAATCAGTGCTTCATACACCCAGTTTCAGACACTCACAACAAGCTATTTATAGCTAGCAAAACACAAAGGATGAGGGAAAAAAGGCTGGCATATCTATGGGGTGCTCATGGATATTTCAGGCAAAACAAGGGTGAGAGCGGTTATGTCAATGACTTATAGGATAGCTCATTTTGGTTCAATTCCTCTCATAAATCATAAGGACTTTGCTGGATAATTTCTCTAAGGAGAATGAACTGCTGGCATGACACAGTCCTTCCATGATATTTGCTAATACTCATCTCTGTCAAACTGTGAAGTTAAATGTTTTCATTGTTGAGCTAAAGAAGCTTAACATTAAAAACTTATGGAAATGGCTTTAATACTGAGATTTACTTCTGGAATTCTTTTGAATTGCAATATCCCTAGGTACTTTATAAAAAAGCTAGACTCCATTTTCAATGGCTTTTGCTGAGTTTTTATCTGTATTTCATCCTCCAGAATGTGCCATTATAAATAATTAATCAATCAGCATCTGCTCTGCTCACAAAACACTTATATCTCAAAACTGACTGTTGGCCTGATTCTGCACCTCTGAAGAGGATGAGAACTTTGCTCGTGGCTTCTGTCAGAGGAGGATCCACACTGAGCATCAGCCCCAGCCTTTGGGCCCACATGTGCAGGCACACAGAGAATGAAAGGTGTGCTTCTAAACCGTGTGTGCTGATTGGAAATGTATAAAATAAACAGCAGGGAAATGGGTTGGGGAATATTTCACATCAGTCTGGGTGACACCTCCTGTGGCACACTCAAGCCCTCCCTGCCCTGGTTTGGGCACACTGGAGAACGCTGATCACACACACACAGCTGATCTTTTGCCACTGATAGAGCTGCAGCAAAGCACAACTACCAAATTTCCATGAGCTGAAGCCTCAGGTCTGAGCTTTTCTATTTTTCACATTCTGTGCTGCTTTACTGTGTAGTTCTGAGTTTCATATCAGGGGATGGTGAGCTCTGTGCACAGAGCAGGGAGACAAAACAATTCCTGCTCCAGCTGGGCACCAAGGACAAATGATCCAAATCTCAGCCCAAGAGCACAAACACCATGGGCTGGAGAGAGAAAAACAAGCAGGATGGGACTGCGTGGGCTAAAGCTGGAATGGGACAATGAACTCCAATGTGCAAATGGAGCAGAACTGATCACAGTGACAGACCCTGTGCCCGATCGTGCATTTTGGGACCATTTTGGTTCATCTTGGGTGCAGCCCTGGCTGGGCTCTTGTGCTGCCCAAGGTGCATCCATGGAGGAGATCCTTTTAATAAATCCCTGCTTTATTCTGTAACTCTGTCCAGCCTCTGTTCTAGGGCAGCCTTCTCGAGGCATCAGTCAATAAACATTAATAAAATGTCCTGTACCAAATCTTGCCTCTTTCCAGTCTCTTTGATGCCTTTTCAGCCCTTCATTTAGACATTCTGTCTTTACACTCCAAGTGAAGTTAAACATCCTCTAAAACACAGATGGTTTTTACAGTCTGTTGTGGTAGAAAAAAAGAAAAAAAAAAAAGAAAACCCAGCAGAAATGCTGACTGAACTTGATTGGCTGAGGGAGCAGAAAACAGCACTGCCTTTGTCCAGCCCAAATATCCTGGACATGGAAAGGCCACAAGAGAGCCATGTGACATTGTTAACAGTGAAATGTGGAGTCTAAACTAGTCCTGAAAGTTTTACCACAGAGATAACAACACATGAAGAATATGAGAGTTAATAATAATATTATTATATTTTTATAATAAGACTAGAAGCCAGCACTTACCTTGATGCCATTTCCCCACAGTTAGGCAGATTTCTTTACTTAGATTTTTCCCCCTTTCAGTGCTCTGCCAAGCCCCATCTACCACACTGCCATCACACTTAGGGAAATCTTTTTCTCCATTTTTACAAAGTTTGTATAATTTTCTTTCAAGAAAATACTAGCATTGCATTGACCTGATAATATAATTTACTGCATCCTGGTGAGTCAAAAACCATAGGATTCTTCAATTCTTGGATTCTTCAATTCTTAGATTCTTCAATTCCTGGGATTCCTCAATATAGAGCATGGAAGTGGGAATCTAAGATTTTGAGTGGTTTTGGGGTTTTTTTTAGGCTGAAGATGGCATGGTTGGTTTTACATAAATAAGAAGGAAAAAATATTTCTTAATTCTTTATATAATACAGGTTTGGGGAATTAAAGGCACAGGTAGCACAGAGACCCTTTCTCTCTGACTTTTTCATCCCCAAGGCCTCATTCTGGTTACATTAGGAAGTCTCACTTAGTTTGATTAGCATTTTCCCAAACACTGTTTAATCTTGGTCCTTCTCTACTCCTCATTGCCCACAAATCCTACATTGAAGTGAACACAAGGAATCCTACATTTTCAACAATTCCACTTTCAACAAAATTCTGCTACCTCCATTTACTTACTCAGCAACAACTAATACCCAACTTTGGAATTTATATAGGCAGGAGCTTTGGAACCAAGGCTGCTGCAAAGACATTGCACATTTCTTATCCTTATGCTCCTCATTTTGCTAGTTAGTCACATATTTAATGGCAGCAGGGATCTCTTCAGAATTGCCTTTGCTTATTTTGCTTTGTGCAAGATACTGCATGATCATTATTCAGGGTTGTAAATAATTCCTAATTACATCTCAAGGGGTCCATTTTGCCTACCTAATTCCTGAAGAAACTACTCTCTTCTGTTTATACAAGCTCAGGCCATATATTTAAGCTGTGATGGTACAAGCATTTACCTGTGCAGGAACATCTCATAGGGGGACAGCTCCTGTTTTCACAATGCTCACCTGCATGGGAACACAGGGAATGAAGCCATGGGTATCAGGGCTTCTATCCTTCACCAAAAAAAAAAAATAAAAGGAGTTTAAAAATGATTTTGCCTTCAGCACATAATGCTCACAACGAAGAACATGTGGTTAATGAACAAAAGCCTTTTACTTTTTCCCTTTAACTCAGGCTGTCACTATTTTCATGTTTATTTGCCAGATGCATCCCAGCTGCTAATTAAGCTTGAACAAATTAAGGTGAATTGAATCTTGCCTGAGCATCTGCTGTTCTCCTATTAGTATGGCAGGCAATGAAAAGAAGATGATGCTATGTCTTTAAAAAGGCCATTTATACTTAAAATTACTTCTTACTATATACTAATAGAGAATGTTTTTTCATAACAAAGACTGTTGTAGGACCTGTATTATAGTTCTAGCAGTTTCCTTGCTAGATGCTCAAAATATGTAAAATTAAGAATAGTTTTAAATTAATTTCAGAGGTGAGGAAAGAGCCAGGTCTCAAACACTGCAAGCTGATTGGCTTGATCAGGAGGGATGAAGGTGTGGCTTCAATTTCTCTCTGGTTTTGGCAAATCTCCCAATTAGGAAAAAAAACCCCAAAAAAAAAAAAAAAACCGAAAAACCAAACCCCCCCCCAAAAAACAAAACAAAACAACAAAAACCCCAAACAAACAAAAAACCCAAAACAAAACAAAATAACCCCAAACAAAGTAGAGCCAGGCATTATTATTCTGTGGGACTTCTTTCTTAGACAAAGGAAATGGCTTTTGTGGCGCATGTGTCAAAACAGCCCCTGTGCAGCCCTTAAAATGGGAGGTAGAACAAAACATTGGATGGGATCTGTCTGTGCCAAACACACAGGAACTGCTTAAGGAGCTGCAGAGCCCTGGTTCCTGTAAAGCCAAAGTTAATGTAGTTAAAAAAAAAAAAAAAGAAACAAAAAGAGCACAATATTTAAAATAGTTATGAAAGGGAAGCAAAAAGTAAGTCATTTTGATCCTGGAGACCCTTTAAGGTTATTTTAGATGCAAAGAAAATATCTTCATAAAAGAAATGTAAAAATGATTAAAAACTCTGTGCCTTGAGAAGGTGCAGAGTTTCCTTTTACACAATTTGTAGCAAGTCCTTAAAGTGATAAAATCTTGAATATTAGATGTGCATCCCTTAGGGCTTTCATTTCATTTTTATACTGAAAAAAGGCTAATACAAGTTCACAGTAATCAGAAATTGTGATAATTGCCACTATGAAAATTATCTGTAAAAAGTTAGTGCTGTCTTACAGAAAAGTTAGTGAAAATTCATCAGTTAATAAATTTACTTATTGCACAAGAGACAGTTGGAGAAGGAAGTTTATAAATGTAAATGTGCAGAAAGCAGCAGCACAGTTCCAGCTGTAAGCATGATCCATGTAAGTTTGTAAATGGTGGATTGTGGCAATTAAAACTAAGGATGCACAACAGTAAAACTGCTGAAATAATGTCTCTTGCTGCAAGCCTTCCCACAGGAATACACTGTGCAAGGAAAATCTAGCAGGCTTTATATCCAATAATTAATGTTCTGTTGCTTAACACCAAATGAGAGCCATAGAAGCATTTCCTGTCCAGAGATGATTAATTATTAATGCCCATTGTGCTAAAGAACAAAACAAGAGGTATTGATCCAAAATGGGACAAATGTGTTTGTTTTATTCAGCCTGCCCAAATTTTGCCAGTTTGTAATGGCAAACTCAGCACCATGAGAGGAGCAGTTAATGATAAGGCTCTGGAGATCTTAATGATGCTTGGTTTGCTGGGAGAATTACCTTGAAACACATTTATGTACTTGGATAAATTAATCTTCATCACTAAATTCTGTCTAAGCAAAATAAACCAGGGAAATGGCTTTGGTATGCATGATAAGGGAATCTTAAATACAAGCTGCAGGACTTGAATCTTTCACCTTTGCTTGAATAAAATATGAATATTCCATCAACTTGGAATCCTCCATTTTTTCCACCAGGTAAAATCCAGTGAAAATCTGATTGTTTTTCTCTTCCAAGAGCAAATTCTGAATTAAAATTAGCATGGAAAAGAATATCTAGTCAAAAGTTCCAATTTTCTGTTGAGTCAAGTTTCATTAATTCTTTCTCGTGATTTATTTTTAAAGTTTATTTGGAATGGATCTGACCGTCATCAACAAAGCCATGCAGAATTCCCTAAGCAGACTTCAGGATCCTTTCTCAGGACTGTTTGTGTTGAACCACACAAATGACAAAGACAAGAGCAGCAAGACATTGGTGTGACAAGCAGGAGACAAAGAACAGTACAGGATCCAGAGGTCTGGCTGCAAATGAGCAACACAGAATTAATGCATTTTGGATGTTAAATTTCAAATTTTAAGCTATTCATTAATTCATGAATAATTCATAATTCACACTTCATATCCATGATGAATAATAATTACACATAAAATGGAAAGTGCAGGAAAAGAGATAACAATTGATATTGAAGAGATAACAATTGATACTGAGTTGATGAGAGATGAGAAATATTCAACATCCTCCTTAGTGAGCAGCTAATCTCTAAATTATAGCTTCTTTATGGCTTTCTCAAAAACAAAGCACATTTTCCACTAACACTTCAATGTTTAAATAAGACAGAGACTGTTCATACCTGCCTTCTGCATGGACCACTCCTGGCTAAAAAGCAACATTTCTTTGTGAAATCAAAGCTGTAAAAGAAAGAATTTAAATTCACAACAGAATAAAAGCCATTGTTATTGTAGAAGCTTTATTGTCAGATGAAAGGAAGAAGATGGGACAGTGTAGGAGAGGCAAAGCCTTGTGCAGTTGAAGTTTTGTGCATGGAATGGTTTCAGGGCAAGGATCCCTGGAAGATCTGTACAATGGAGTGCTACAGAGAAATCTGCATGAGGCTTCAATGAGAGAAGGGTGATTTGTCATAATCCTTTTTAGAGTGGCACAATATAAGAGGGGACATCTTACCCTCCTGCCAGGGTAAAGTGAGACTGAAGGCATCAAACTCAGCCTAAAAGTCTGCAGCAATGCAGATTTTACCACATCAGTGCTGCTGATCCACCCTTATCATAACCCTAACTAAAGTTTTACTCTTTAGTGAAGTTTATATGAGTGTTTTCTTATTAGTCTGCCATAAACACAGAGAATAGTTCACAGAGTGAACTTTTGAGGGCAGTTATCAAAGAGACTTCAGAGGAAATCCAGCTGGGATAGAATAATTACACTTGAGGGAAAAAAATTGCTAGAAAATTACTGTGTGTTAGAAAATTATAGCAAAAGTTAAAACTGGCAACTCTGGGGAATTAATTTAGTAATGGGGAACTCATCCAGGCTCAGACATTTGGATGCTTTGCTGGATTGGGCTCTTCAGAGCTACCAGAATCTCTTGGATGCCTTCAGGTGGAGTTCTGAGCCTCACAGAGGAGACCTGGCCATGACAGAAGTCCATGTAAATGGCAAAAAGGCAATTATTTCCCAACACTTTCTAGATATCACATACACAAGAAGGGACAAAATGTAGAACTAAAGAACTAAGAATTAAAGGTGCTCAGTTAAGCAGGACAAACTTCAGAACAGCATCTGAAGTGTTGAGAGAAATTCAGCAGGATACAGAGGGAGATGGAGATGAGGCAGGCAGAAAATGGAAGTGTTCCCTGATAATATAATTTAATTTATCCCCAAAAGGTGTATATATCATCTCAGAAAAAGGTCCGCACCAGATGGGGAATGACATCCCCAAAAGGCAGCCAGTGTGGATGGCATGCAGAGGGTAATCCTGGCAAACAATCACACATCCCTTGACCTGTGTTATCCCTTACAGCAGCCCCATGGTCCCCCTAGCTTCTCCTGTAACAATCCATTTAAAAATAAAGATATTGCTCTTTATTCTTATTTCTCGATGGCCTTATTTGTATCTTGCTCTTACATTCTCTGTCAGTTTTGATAATCTGCTTTAGCAGCCTTGTATCCAGCTGCTTTATGCTTTTATTCTGCCTGGGTTTTAATGTTCTACAAAACAAGCAAGCAAATACAATAAGTAATGTGAACTAAGGGAAAGACCAGCAGTAACTTGTAGGAACAAAAACTTATTTATTCTGCCACTTTTTCAACGCAGTGAGAATGTGTATTTCAGTAATCAGAGATGAGTGAGAGTCAGGTTGTATTCAGAGTCTGAGTCTGTCACTGGGACTTGTGTGTCACTGTGACTGTGACTGTGTGGCTGCTGGGTACAGTCACTGTAAGAAGGAAAATAATGTTCCTTAGCCCATTTTGAGGCATAATAAAAGTTTGTAAAGCATTTTGATGCCCTTCAATGGAGAATGACATTTTGAGGTAACAAACGACTGTTAAATATCACCACCAACTCCAAGACTCCAGCAGCTCCCTATCCCCATCCACCAGATTCAGCAATGGGGTTTGGATGTGTCCATTTCTTTGTCAACCCCAGGGAAACTTTCTTGGCTCTGTCATTGTCAAAGCCCTTTGTGCGAGCCCCTCCTGCCCTTGTGGCAGCTGGACTGGCCAGGCTGTGCCTCCCTTGCCCAGCCCTACCTTTGCTGCTGGGTGATCCACACACACTGGACATCCCAAATTTCCATCCCAGAGAGCTCAGATGGCTCAGGGCCATTTCTGGGCTGCCAATCTTTGCTGGACAAAAGACTTAGAAATTCACTGAAGAGGGAAGAGAATCCTCCCAGTTTCTCCTTCCAGTTTAATGTCAGGTTGTGATAGTGTTCACAGGGGTCTTAGCATGAGGGAAGAGATGAGGATCTGACTCCATGTTTCAGAAGGCTGATTTATTATTTTATCATACATATTATATTAAAACTATACTAAAAGAATAGAAGAAAGGATTTCATCAGAAGGCTGGCTAAAAATAGAAAAAGAAAGAAGGAATGACAACAAAAGCTTCTGTCTCGGACAGAGAGTCTGTGCCAGCAGACTGTGATTGGCCATTAATTAGAAACAACCACGTGAGACCAATCCCAGATGCACCTGTTGCATTCCACAGCAGCAGATAATCATTGTTTGCATTTTGTTCCTGAGGCCTTTCAGCTTCTCAGGAGGGAAAATCCTAAGGAAAGGATTTTTCATAAAAGTTGTCTGTGACAGCAGGTTGTAGCTGGGGTCGGTGGGGGCAGTAAAAGCAGTCGTGTGTTTCCTTCCACTGGGTCTCATCACTGCTATTTCATTTAGTTTATTGGGAATTCTTTTTCCTTACCTTCCTGAAGGCTGGGTCCTTAAGTAAATATTGTGCTTGTTTTTCCTTGAAACTGGCTTTAAGTGTAGACAAAGTAGCAGTTTAGTCTGTCTGCTAAACTAAAATACTCAGAACCCAAAAAACCATCACCAGCATTGCCAAGGATGTCTTCATAGCAGTTTAATTATACCTAAAGGCATTCTCTCCAATACTCAAATTGATGCATGGGTTCAGAATTGGCAATAGCTCCAGCTCAGGATCTTCCCAAACTGACTCTGTCTAATTTTCATTGAATATCAAATCGATTTTAGAATGGCTGCTCAGATGGAAGTGTCAGTGAAGAGAAAGGTATCAGTTTAAAACACAATTTCCCCTGGGCATCCTCCAGTGACAGATATTCTAATGTTACCCTCTTTCTGCTTTTAAATAGGTGGAATTTGCAGTTGAGTTGGAAACAAAGGAGTCATAGGATCCATGGAGCAGCTTGCTGCCTGGCTTTGCAGGTAAAATTGATAATTGAGGGTTCTACAAATAAGTTAATCTAGAAATGAAAGTATATGACTATTTCTTCATTTAACTAATAATAAAAACAATTAAGTAGTCATGTCCAAATAACACAAGCAGTTAGATTCTTTTTGCCATTGAGTAAATAAATGGTATTTGTTTCCGTATCAGTAAATAACTGAAAGCAAATAACAATCCAAAATATTTCTATGAAAATGAATAGGCATTTTATTTAGACATGAGAAGTTTTTATTTCAATTTTTTTCTTGTTAAATTTCAGTGTATCTGTGAATATGTCAAGATGACAGAATCTCATTTAAAAGCTGTGAAGACAGCTGACAGAAAGTGCATTAAAAATTAGATTTTGAATTCAAAGAATGAAAGCTTTAAATCACTACAGGCATGTCTGTAGGACAAGATTGATACCAGATGCTATTTAGTACATGTTATTAACAAACCATTCAAGCCTTGAAGGGACCTTGTCACTACATAACTTCTGTCTATGTAAATAAGATTGAAGCAAGAATTTATATTGCCAGCGATATCGAGCATCCAGTACATCAAAGAAACAGGACACAAAGTATTGCTCACCTTAAAGAAAGTACGAGAGAATACTAAAATCTATGACTTTCTCCTGACTTTGCTTACACACATAAATCTCTCCACAGTGCCACACAAAATCTATCTCATGAAAGCCCTGGCCAGCAGGACAATTTCAACAATTCCAACACCTGCAGATGTCTCTGTGATAAGGAAAAGGTGTTGCATTAACTGAAAGTTGTTGTAGCATCACAAAGCAGCACACATTAATGCAGATTAAGCTGAGCTTTAAACTGAAAATAGATATTCACTACAGGACTCATCAAAAGTCCTTTATTTTCCCTGTCTGCTGTTCTAATGCTATTCACTAATAACTGTGGTATCCAACACTCTGCTCTGGGGAATATTGTGCAGGCAGCCTGAGCAGCTGAATTCTGGTCTTCCCTGATCCTCTGCTGCACAGCCTCCTCTGATACACCCATTCAATGTTAATGTGACTTTCTTGCCTTTTCCTGTGGCCTCCCCAATTTATCAAACCAATTCTCCCTTGCTTTTCACCTCAGTCATTACAGCCTTGCTTATGCATGAGTCTCTTCAGTGGGATTGCCTGTGGTACCAAAGGAGGTGCTAGCATCAGATATATCTGATTCCAATTCTACAAATATTTTCTCAGTTTCATAATTTTATTACCCAAAAAACCACCAGGAGGTCAGTCTGACCTTCTTTCTTAGCCCTTGTTTCTGAAAACAAATAAAGTTTTCAGAAATATTCAGTCTTAGTGAAAGAGAATGCATCATGTCTTTACATAAATTTCTGGCAACATTGTTATCCACAATACTGCTGGGTTTTATTTTCTTTTCTTGGCTTGATTTATCTGACAAAATTATTAAGCATCAAATAAATAGTTATTAGCTATAAGAACCTGAGGAATCCTGGTCATCAGAAGATTTGAAAGCAGAATTTTGATGGGTTTCAATTTGATCTTTAAAGCTCTATATGTTTGGTGTTTTTTTGTCTGTGATAGTGTTTTGTTACTGACCTACATCCATGATAACTACAGTAAAATACCTGAGCTGCAATCCCACTTTCACAAGATGAAACAGCAGCTGGCAGGTCATTCTCTCTATGAGAAAACTTTGAAACTTTCTTGTCTAGAAAAAAACCTGATATTTGTCTCCATTCATTGTCAGAATACCTTACTGAGGTTGTTTGTATTCCACAGGAAAATGATGTGTTTCGGAGCTCATGAAACTGATGGAAATCTCAAGACAAATATTCTGACTGCAGGCAATAGAGCCTTTCCCAGATCACTTTTCTCCTTGGCAGTTCTGCCTCGGTTATCGAGAGACTCTGGGGTCATCCTGACAGAAAAGGTGGAGCCTCTTTTGGCAGGGGCAGCCACAGAAAGGTGGTGATCCTGTGCAGGGATGACTCAGGGTTCTTTCTTGGCTTTTCCAGTACCAAGGGCAATTAAAGATGTGGATCTTGTTCAGGATTTTGCCATTTCATGGCTGGATCAAGGATCCCTTCTTGGCTTTTCCAGCACCAAGGGCAATTAAAGATGTGGATCTTGTTCAGGATTTTGCCATTTCATGGCTGGCTCAGGATCCTTTCTTGGCTTTTTCAGGACCAAGAGCAATTAAAGGTGTGGATTTTCTGCAGGGTTTTGCCATTTCATGGCTAGACCCAGGGCTTTGGCCTCTTGACTTCTCAAGGACAATTAAAGGTGTGGATTTTGTGCAGGGATTTCCCATTTCATGGCTAGTTCAGGGTCCTTTCTTGGCTTTTCCAGCATCAAGGGCAATTAAAGGTGTGGATTTTCTGCAGGATTTTGCCATTTCATGGCTGGGTCAGGATCCTTTCTTGGCTCCTCCAGCACTAA
The DNA here is from genome assembly GCF_047830755.1 of Zonotrichia albicollis. NCBI lineage: Eukaryota > Metazoa > Chordata > Aves > Passeriformes > Passerellidae > Zonotrichia > Zonotrichia albicollis. The sequence continues at coordinate 14,974,890 of NC_133831.1, forward strand.
GGGCAATTAAAGGTGTGGATCTTGTGCAGGATTTTCCCATTTCATGGCTGGGCTCAGGGCTTTGGCCTCTTGGCTTCTCAAGGGCAATTAAAGGTGTGGGTCCTGTGCAGGGATTTGTCATTTCATGGCTGGGCTCCTTTCTTTAGTTCTCCCGGACCAAGGGCAATTAAAATTGTGGATTTTTTTTTTTCAGGATTTTGCCATTTCATGGCTGGCTCAGGGTCCTTTCTTGGCTTCTCCAGGACCAGGGGCAATTAAAGTTGTGGATCCTGTGCAGGGCTTTGCCATTTCATGGCTGGGCTCAGGGGTCCTTTCTTGGCTTTCCAGCACCAAGAGCAATTAAAGGTGCGGATCTTGTACAGGGCTTTGCCATTTCATTGCTGGCTCAGGGATCTTTCTTGGCTTTTCCAGCACCAAGAGCAATTTCCCACCCACCCAGTGGCCTTCTCTGGTGGGCTGACCCCACCAGGAGACAAGGGAAGGGCTACAGATTCATTTATCTGAACTCCTGTAAAGCCTGTGATGTGATTCCACACAGCATCCTCCTCTCTCAACTGGAGGGGATGGATTGGATGGGTGGCTTCAGATGTTTAAGGAGTTCATGGACAGTCACATCCAGAGGTGTCAGTGGCTCCTCTCCATGGACATCAGGGACAGGGGGTGTCCCTGAGGAGCCTGCAGTGGCACCAGTGGTGTTTATTTGATCTCCTCATCAATGACAGAAATGATGAGGACATTTGCAGGTGGCACAGAGCTGAGGTGCAGGGACCCTCCTGAAGGATGGGGCCATCCACAGGGACCTGGACAAGCTCCAGAATCAGCCTGTGGGAACCTCCAGAGGTTTAACAAGACCAAGTGCTGATGTTTGTCATGACAAATAAGGCACTGTTCTTCCATTGAAATTTAAAACTGATAGAAACTCTTCTTGCTGTTTCTTTGCTGAATCTGTACCAGAGATTTCACTTTAACACAGTGCCTACAATCTGGATCTGGTGTAATTCCATAATATCTTCTTTTTAAATTTATTGTTCTTATTTTCTTTTAGCCTCCTACTGATCTGTCAGTTTGGAATTACAATGTTCCTGGATTTGCAGATGTTATTGAAATATGGTGATTTATTGAGAGCTGTGTTAGAAAGGGTGTCAAAACACAGGAAACTAACTTTCCTTGGTAGATGTGGATATATACATGACATGTCTTTTTCTTAAATCACCTTCTGTTTGTAAGTCTATTCATTGTACCATCCTGCCCTTATGTGAATATTATGATCTCATCCCAGGCTTTACTAAAATCTGTATAAATGCCCCTTGTTTTGAACTACATGCAGCAGATTTAAATTCTGCAATAAATTTCAAATGGCAGAATTAGCACTTCAAGTTCTTGTGAGTAACTGAGATTGCAAAGCACAGCTGTGTTTGATCTAGTCAGCCCACAGGCTATGTCCTGAGAGACTGTTTGTAGCTGCATTGAGGGGGAGAGGATTCTCCTGTTTGTTTCCCAAGTACTGAAAAGAATTGAGCATTATTTTGCTAGGAAGGAGAGCTTTGATTAGATTTTTAGGACTGTCATAAAACAAAGATGACCTTTCTAGGAGCACTGATGTCATAAGATCTTAACCCCTTGTGAGAGTCTGTCCGAGTTCTCCCTCATCTGCCTCACGATTGTCATTGGGGGACCACTGAAGAGAAGACCCTCCCTGTCTAGAATCTCTGGCTCTGATGGAGAAAATCACACACCAAAGGCCCTGAGACCCGAAAGCTCAGTGTTAAGCTATTTGTTTTCACAGGTGTGTTTGCTGTATGCTAAGAAGGGGGCACTGTGCCCTTTGTGCAATAACATCCTTGGGAGCTGTCCCACCTCTCGGCCTGGCTGGACTCCTCCTGAGTTTCAGGTGGTCTCCCACAAAAGACCCTCACCTGTTTTACAACCACCATGACAGAAAGACTGAGATGTAAGGAGCCTCTCCATCAAGGCCTGAGACATGGAACTCCCATGTGAAAAGGCCCCTCTGCTCCTTCCAAGGCCTGAGACATGGATCCCCCATGTGCAAAGGCCCCTCTGCTCCTTCCAAGGCCTGGGACTGAAACCCCCAGCCCGGGGCAGGTGTGTGGGGGACCAAAGCTGACCAAAGCGAGATGTTTGCCTGCAGATTTTGACCACTGCAGCAAGAAAACAATGGCTCTCATTTACTTCTGAGAGCATGGACTGCCTGTTACATCTATGCCTTATTACATCTGTTTCCCCCCCTCACAATTTCCAATAGAGTTATCATAATAAAAACCTCTGAGTTAGCTAGAGACTTCAAGATCTCCCCGATGTAACAGGCAGATCCTCGACTGGACTGGACCAAAGGATTTTGTCTCTACATTTGGTAGGTCTATCCCCCTCTTTCTCTCTCTCTTTTCTCTCTTTTTCTCTATCTTTTTCTCTCCCTTAATCTCTCTATCGCATTTTGCTGTGGTCATTCAATAAAGTAGCATTTGTTTTGATTATTACTGCAAATCCCCTATGCTGTGTTGGCCTTTTTTGCACCCTGAGATCAACCCACGAACCATCATGAAACCCATTCGTGAGGACGGATCGTGACACCCCTGAACGCTGATGCAGAAGTGCTTCCCCTGCCCTCCCCTGATGAAGAAAAGGCTCAGGGGTTCCTGGCTGGGTTTAAAAACCATTTCCCAGCTGCTGGCCGGGCCAGGGGCTGGTGCTGCAGGCAGGTGTGGGCAGATTGCAGATCCATCCCCACCTCATTGGCATTCCTCTCGTGGCATTGCTGCCTTGAGACACCACCACAGGCTGAACTTTCCCTGCTCCTGGCAGGGGGTGAGCTCTGTCCTGGGTAATTCACACGCTGCTTTGTGCTGCTGGAGCACGGGGTGGCTTCTGTGCCCCACTGGCTCAGTGAAAACCTGGCAATTTGTGGCATTTGCTGGATCTCTGATCAGATGCCCTGCCTGGCTGAATTACGGCTGCAACCGACAATGAACTTAAAGCACCAACTTAAAGCTCATGAGCTCAAATAGCCTCGCATGGTTCATGCAAAAATTAGAATCAGTGAAATGAAAATATTCAGAGCCAGACCTCCTCCCCTGAGTGATGTTATTAAGCAGAGATTTACAGCCAAAGCCCCAACGTGGTGAGGCTGGATGCACTTTTCAGCTAACAAATATTTCAGCCATTAAATGATATACTTTACAACCTATGGAAAGATTGCTCTAATATGCTGGTAATATATATTTCATTGGAAAAGAATAAATTCCTTTTTGACAGAAGTTTTAAATTCCAAACTGCTGAAATAAAACTTTGAGTACTGGCATCTTTTTATTGATGGCAGGTTTTTTGATAAGATGGTATGGTTCTTAATATTTTCTATAAAATAATGAGAATCTCATTGCTTGGGAAACTTTCCAAACAAAGTTGAATCTAAATTATGCAACACCAACTTGAAATTGGCACACAGTCTTTTCTATATGATAGGGGACAATTAAATCAGAGATAATGGAAGGAATAAAATAATCCAAGCACAAATCACTAGAGAAATTACTGAAGAAATGTAGCATACCAAAACAGGTGAGAATGAGCAAATAAATATTATAACTTCAATTAAAAAATAGAGTATTTAATGGACTGGAAAGGGATGTGGGAATTAACATTGGCTGATATATTTCAAACCACTGAATTAAATCCATAATATCTGTTGTGTTGCTATATTTTAATATCTGTTGTTGCCTGAAAGTCATCTTCTAGGAAACAACACCCCCCCCAGAAAGATATATATTTGTCAGTAAGACTAAAAAAGTGCTATTTGCTGCTTCCAGAATCTAATTGGAACCATTTTGTGCAGCCACACACATCAGCCAGGAAAAACACTTCCAGAACAACAATTTTGGTTAAAAATCCTGCCCTGTGGGGGGAACAGAGCTGCTGCACCTTGGGGTTTGCACGTGGGGAGGGATGAACAGACCTGGGAAAATTCACAGATTTCTGTAGCAGGTCAGAGTGGAGCTGGGAGGTGTTGGAAGAGCTGCTGAGGAGCCTGGCTGAGGCTGTGAGGGGTCTCTGATAACAGGGGGGTCTCTGATAACAGGGGGGTCTCTGATAACAGGGGCTCTGGGGTGTCCCTGCTGCTGGCGTGGATCTCTGCAGAGTGGGGTTGTGGAGCACCAGCTCTCTGAGCAGGCAGCTTTTCCTTCAAATCACTTCAACTACAACAAAATACCTTCTCATCTAAACAAAAAAAAATTCCACAGGAGCATTTGAATAGCAGGGGGATTTAACTCCACAGCAAATTGATGGAAAATATTCACTGGTGAGCATCAAGCACTCACAGGTGGAGAGGGGTATTTGTTTTGTCTCATTTATTCCAATTGCTAAAATATTCCCCAGGTGCACATCCTGTGCACTGGGTGGCTTTTCCAACACTTAGAGTGAAAACACAGAGCCACACACCAGAAATGAGTGTGCCTCCCCTCTTTGGGGTATTGCAGAACAATGCTCATTTTCCCCCTGAGAACACAATGCTGAGCCCGGTGGAGAGAAATAACAAACTCTGGGAGCTGCTGAATTCCATCATGTGGACTTAAGTTCCATATTTCAAATACAGTTTATATCTAGTATGGTGATATTTTTTGGTTATAAATACTGATTTTCTTTACAAGAGCCAAAGTTATCTACATACACTTATAGAATTGCCATTAAACTATTTTTTTCAGTGCCTCCATATATTGCACACCACTTGTCGGGTTTTCCTCAGCTGTTTGAGGGGCCTGGAAAGGCCCGAAGTGGCCTTGGGACAGCCCGCGTATCGAAGGACGAGAAGAGGCTTCAGTTCTTCTTTCGGTTTTTATGTTTATTAATTGTTTATCTAAAAGATGTTCTTTCAGCCGAACAGAGATCTGCTCAGCAGTCAGCCATGAGCACACTGTCCGTCCTCCGGGGCAGCCACCTATCTTTATACCCATTGTTACGTGTACAATGTTTATCATTTTTCCCCAATACCATTTATTCTTATTGCTGGGTGCACTTTCAGTAATAACCAATCCAAAGGTGCCACCATGGCCAAAGAAGATGGAGGAGAAGAAGAAGAAGAAGAAGAACAGGACACACCCCAATTCCTCCATCTTACTTCTCTAAACCCCCCTGTACATAAATCCTAAACCCTGTGTCTCACCCTCTAATTAACTAATCCCTTCACCATTCATCCCGGTGAAGTCCTCCTATCCTCATACAGGTCGTCTCCTGTGTAGGTCAAAGTGCAGCCACCAGACACTTCTGGCAACATTCCAGGACTCCCGAGCCCCCCAAGGTGGTCTCGGTGGCTCAGCACCTCAGGACTGATTTCCTGAGATCCGACAACCACTGAAAATCTGAAGTTTTCTTTTGTCTAATTTCTGAATGTCTCCCAGACCTTACTGACTACTCTTGTATGTCCAGTCTGCAGAAGCAATTAGCACTTGTTTAAGAGCATAATGTGATAATGAGGAATTTTGGTATTATTTGGATGCCATTTCTCCTCTAAAGCACCTGGTCCATATGAGGAGAAAAAACTTAACAAAAAGAAAAGATCATTCAAGAAGAGTTTGGAACCACAGTAGATCTGATTGCATTTTTTAGAATAAGGAAAAAAAAATTCATGACCTCTCACCTTGGAAAGCGTTTGTAGCCCACCAGCTTTCCTTAGATTAATGTGAGATTTATACTGATCAGCAAACCTGGTAAATATATCTTACCTTGCACACTCAGGACACTTCACTTTTTACTGGTATGTATCTTTTTTTGCACTTTTATTTTTCTTTTAAGACTTGCTTGCTGATCTCAAACAATGTATTGTTGTGCTGCTTTTTTTTTGCATTTTAACTTGTCTTGAAAAATAACCAGAAGTTGAGTGCAACTCAAACATTCACTTTCCAAAGCTTGACCAAATTACATTGCTCATTCAATTCCTTTTACCTTCCAGAACAAGCAAATTAAATGTGATGTGTTTTGAGAGGAATAAGCTCAGCACTTCTATAAACTTCAATATTTTTCTGTTACCAAACCACCAAGTTGTTAATTAGAGAATGATGGAATCATGGGGACTGGAGCAGTGTGGAGAAACTCAGCTACTTGTACATGACCTGGAATTAAAACAGTAGCAGGAAAAAGGAGCTGGAGGGGAAAGACATAATTCAAAATTACTATATTATATTATATTATATTATATTATATTATATTATATTATATTATTCATTATTATATTCATTATTATATTGTAGTCTATTCTGTTAATCATATAATAAATAAATCCCCAACACTCAGCATTTTTATTTTGGACATGGAAAATAATTTGTTTAATTTCCTAATTAATTGTTGATAAAATGATTTTAGGGAGTCCTGACACTTTTGAGTGAAGGGCATGGAGTGAGTTTCCAAACGGAATTTCAGCTCCTGTGGTTGGAATACAGCTGTTCAGCCACCTGAAATCTCTGCACCTGTCCAGAAATGCTGTGTAGTTAAAAGATATATTAAAGGTGTTCTGTTCTGGATGTACCTCCCCTCCTCAGGCACTCCTTTGACCCCTATTTCTGAATTATCAAAGCACATCCCAATCTTTGGGCTTTATCTCCACAACCCCCCTGCGAGGGCTTGCTGTTATCTCCGTGCTCACGCTGACACTTTATGTTTCAAGGAAGTACAAAATCAAACTGATTCAAATGTAATAGTTTCCCTTTGGCCTTGGAGGCCCAAGGCAGCTCTTTCTAAACATGGTTTCAATCATGTTTCACAGATTAAATGAATTATTCAGGTCTTTAAATCTACATTTTGCAGAAGATTTTGCTCAGCTTGAAGATCAAGTTATAAAAAGTCATCAATTCTCTAAACTGCCTCTTAATGGTGGTTTTGATTAAAAAGTCATGTAGGAAGTACACACCTTTTTAAATACATGGTGGTTTTACAATGAGTAAACCTGGTTTTCTTCTGTTCTTTAGGGGAAAAACCATCACCAGTTCAAAGAAGGACAATGTGTAATTATAATTGAAAGGAGAGGCCAAACTTGTAGATCTGATGGCAAAATGGAAGTTGCAGGAAGGATTTCCTATTCCCAGGTTTTCATTCCTCTCTTATGGATTTATTTCATCCACAGGCTGAACACACATTACACACAGGAGTTGGTAAACTTGAAAAGAATCCAATATTTTAGGTATGAAAAGAAAGAAGAGGAGAGGAGAAGAATGAAGTATGAAGAATAATTATGATATCCAAGATGAGAATGTTTGGAGACAGTAATTCTTCCAAAAGGCACTGGAATGAACACAGATTTTTTTTTTTTTTTTTTTTTGTCTCCAGAGTAAAAGCACTTTCAGTGGAGTAAAACAAAAACCAGGGTGTAAAATGACAGAGAAGTTGGAAAACAAATCAGCTGGATATGTCAACTCTTCAATATTAACAGTGGTTGCTGTTTTACCCTTTTCAGGCTGAACATTGATGGGTGTTTTCCTCAGGGGAAGGGTTGGCTTTGGCTGTCCCTGGTGTTACACGTGGATTTCTGTGTGCTGTGCCCTCGGCTGGATCAGGGAGGGGACAAAGCCAGGAGGGAAAAGGAGGAGGAGAAGAAGAAGAAGGAGAAGAAGAAGGAGAAGGAGAAGGAGAAGGAGAAGGAGAAGGAGAAGGAGAAGGAGAAGGAGAAGGAGAAGGAGAAGGAGAAGGAGAAGGAGAAGGAAAAGGAAGAGGAGAAGAAGGAGAAGAAGAAGAAGAAGAAGAAGAAGGAGAAGAAGAAGAAGAAGAAGAAGAAGAAGAAGAAGAAGAGAGAAGGAGAAGGAGAAGGAGAAGGAGAAGGAGAAGGAGAAGGAGAAGGAGAAGGAGAAGGAGAAGGAGAAGGAGAAGGAGAAGGAGAAGGAGAAGGAGAAGGAGAAGGAGAAGGAGAAGGAGAAGGAAAAGGAAGAGGAGAAGAAGGAGAAGAAGAAGAAGAAGAAGAAGAAGGAGAAGAAGAAGAAGAAGAAGAAGAAGAAGAAGAAGAAGAGAGAAGGAGAAGGAGAAGGAGAAGGAGAAGGAGAAGGAGAAGGAGAAGGAGAAGGAGAAGGAGAAGGAGAAGGAGAAAGAAGGAGAAGGAGAAGGAGAAGGAGAAGGAGAAGGAGAAGGAGAAGGAGAAGGAGAAGGAGAAGGAGAAGGAGAAGGAGAAGGAGAAGAACAACGACAACAGCAACAACGAGAGAACAACAAGAACAAGAACAAGAACAAGAACAAGAACAAGAAGTTGTTGTTGTTATTATTTTTATTATTATTATTCCAGTTCCCCATTTCCCTTCACTGCTCAGACTCCTTGAGTGCACACAGAAGCAGGGTTTAATCAGCAAAGGGACAAAAGACACCCAGCTGGGTGGCTGGGCTTGCCTGGGGAGCCCTCCCAGAGGAAGGAAGGAAAAGGAAAAGGAAAAGGAAAAGAAAAGGGAAAGGGAAAGGGAAAGGGAAAGGGAAAGGGAAAGGGAAAGGGAAAGGGAAAGGGAAAGGGAAAGGGAAAGGGAAAGGGAAAGGGAAAGGGAAAGGGAAAGGGAAAGGAAGGAGCAGTCTACTTGGGGCTCTCCACACATCTTTCAGGGACAAATTTAAGTATTTTCTGTTCTGTCACCATCTGGGAGGGCTCCTTGCATTTCAGAACTAGCACCACATCCAACTGTGTGCCTTGGCCTTTGTTTTGCTCCCAAGGAGGGTTTGAATCCCCAGTTTTCCTGCAGCAGTCAACTGGCTGGGGGCTTCAGCAGGCATTTGAAACAGCTTCATTTGGAAGGCTCCTTTAGCTGACAGCTGAGCAACAACCTGCCAGTTCACAATTTCACTTGCTGCTCGGTGTTTAGCTGCTGGTAGGAAAAAAGAAAGAAGAAAACATAAATATTTTATCAACATTTTTAGTCGTAAAATATGGTTTTAGGGAAAGCTCTGATTTACTCTCTTACTAAAAAGAAATGGATGGGGGAATTCTTTATCTGCAAAGCTCATGATGGGGCATGGCCCAAGCAGCACCAGGCAAGAACTGCTTCTCCTGATTGCCCACTGCATAGGAAGAGTTAGAACTGCTTGTTATTCTAAGTGTCTGCTCACACCACTCAGTTTGTCACATCCTGGTTTTCTGTGTTTTACCTACAAAATGCCCCAAGATATAATTTTGCAAGTGTAGTTTGAAAATCATGGTAGAAAAAACACTGAGTAAACTATTTAATATTACTCCTGTTTCTTCTAGCTCTGTTTATGTTGTTACCATTTATCCTAAGAGGCAATTAAGGCATTTGTTTCAAATTATAGTCACAAATGTGACTTCTTTTTAGGCAGTGACTTGATTAACCTGTCAATCCTGATTATTATTAAGCAAACTATTCATTTTGTGTGTTTGTTGCTGCTCATGCTCTCCATCCCTGCTCCCCAAAGGGAGCTGCTGCTCCCTGAGTGGAAAATTCTCAAATATGGAGCCATCCAAAAATTGACACTAATAGTGAAATAATGTTTTTATTTCATAAATATTAGCATTTTGGAGTATTTTCACAGACACACAGCTGTTGGTTGAGCACTCCTGAAGAGCACAGGAGTGTTATTTGCAGCAGCCTGAACTCTGTGCTTTGCTCATCCAGGGAATTCATGTCAATCCTTTGGCTCTTTGTTGTCTGCTCCTTCACATCTCAGAACAGTTCTGCTCAGTTCTTTGTGCTGAAACCCTGCATTGGAGTCTGCTGGACAATACATTTGGGATCCTTTCTGCTACTGCACTGCAAAGTCATCACACCGAGTGTTTGAGGGATCTCCTTTTGCATTTAATTCTTTTCTGGCTTAGTTTTTGCTCTATTAATAGTAACAATTAAAATTAAGAAAATAGAACAAGACACAGAAAGTGTATCCACCTGAACAAAACTGGAAATTGGAAATATTTCCTTTAAAGATCCTGGATTTTGGAAGAAGTTTGCCATATTGCTCCCCACATGGCTGTAAGACAAGGTTATTAAAAAGTGCTCATTCACACGAGATGTTTTGCACCCAACTGCTTACAATCAGTTAGTTGACTATGAAACTGCCCAATTTCTGTGTGTAATCAAAGTAACTGTGTACACATTTGGCATGTAATTACGTTTCTAAATTGATTAAAATCCAGCCCTGAAACGACTGCAAGCGAAGCCTTGGCTCCAATGATTAGTTCTTAAAACTTCTTTCACAAGCTTGAGCAAATAACACACTTGCCAAAAAATGCTGCCAACTGTGAAAGTTAATTATGATAAATGTAACACAGTTCTCTCATCACCAGTTCACAGAGAGAGGATTTTGCCTCTCCCAACGTTATCGTCCATCAAGACAAAGATGGCGCTTCAGGAATTTTTCCCTTTAACAAGGACAGATATGCCATGAGTGACAGTTAAATTTGTTGGAGGTATTAAATTGCTAATGCTAATGCATTTTACAATCTTCTGAACTGATTTAATATATTAGACTGTCACTCAAAGTCTTAATAAACAATTCCACACTCTTAGTTTAAAATCATCCTGTCAGACCTGGAGGTTTTCTCAATTGGCCTCCATTGTTAATGTGATAGTAGTTTACAAACAAATGCCTTTTTTTCTTCATAGGTTGGTTCATATGAAACTTTAATGGGTTTTTCTCTTGCTTCTCTTTTTTATTTATTACAAAACAGATGTGCCAGAACTTAATAGGGTAGATTTGTGCTTTAAAGCACCTGTGCTTGTAGCTAAACTCCCTCTCTTGCAGATATCTCTCACTTATTCATATTTGAAGAGATCTTTCTTCTCATTTTAGAGTATTGCAAACTCAGCCTTATGCAACTTAATATACTTTTGAAGAACGATTTCATTATGTTTATCTTAATATTGTGTAATCCTCCATGGAGTGCCACTTTTGCTTCAGAGACCCATTAGAAGCTCAACAAGTATCAAAGTTTCATGTTTGCAGATGTGAAAAACACAGGTACTCATTACAGTTAATAGACTGTCAGAGGAAAGTCATTACAACTAAAATACTTTTTCTAATTTTGTAGAAAAAAACCAAGACAACTCATGAATTCATTTTGCTGAAGTTAATTTATGGAGCAAACAACCTTGATATTTTTGATTTTGAGGCTCTCAAACATGGGAGCAGCACTGGCATCAAAGGGTTTGGATTATTGTTTGGATAAGTGTCCAGATTTTGATACTTTTGCTGTCTGAGTGTTAAATCAATATATCAGATTGCTGCCAAAGAAAAACTTGCTGAGAATTCTACCTCAAACTGGTATTAATAAAACCTCCTTCTGTTTTGTTTGTTTTTCCTTATCTGTGTGATGATGGTAGATTTCTTCTGTGAATAGATGCATAAATTATTTGTAGTAGTATCTAAAATCACAGCAACAAATACAAATTTCTCTGACAGCTCACTCCATAATGTGCTGCTACTCATTTAAGAAAGCTTCATCTCCAACCCTCACAATTTTCATTATAGACTTTTTAAACTTAGTTATCCTGAGAGTGTTCCCTAAGGTATTCTTTTTTTTTCACAGCTGGCTTTCAGGGTTTGGACTGGGAGTGGATCATAGGAGAAGGGAGTGGATCATAGGAGAAACAGAACCAGTCAAAAACAGCAAGTACCAGTAACTCAGCCACCTCAGGTTTTTTTTTTTTATTTGTGTGTATTTGGTTTTGTTTGTTTTTATTTGATGGATCAAACCTCCCTTTTGCTAATGCATGTAATTAACCCAAATGTCCACATGTGAAACTACCTGGTAATTACCACGTCACTTATTCAGAGGACCAAAACTATGATATTTAAACTGAGTTTCCAGCTGGCCTAGGATCCTGAAGTTTACCAGAGCTTGTCCTACCTCTGTCCCAAAGCCTGCCTTGCAAGGTTTCTGATGCTGCCAGAAAACAGTCTGTCTTTGTTCAGTGAATTGCTATTTTTTACGTTATTGTTTACTTGCTCACAAATGCAGTAAAATCAAGACTAAATGTATTAAACAGCAGAAAACCCGAGGATATTGGGCTGATTCAGTCTTTTGTCGGAATAATTCAATATAATGGCATGTACAATACATTCCTACGTCGTGTTTGTTTTTTCTCCCTATTCAGATCATCAAGGCTATAATATATATGAAATATTTGGATGCTTAAGTCAATGGTTATTGAAAATTGAGGGCTGGCTCTTCTAGTTTGTGTTAGAGTCAGCGTCAGTGGAGCTGCATCAGACTCTGACAGCTGAGGATCTGTCTCTCTCTCTATTTGTATGCTTGAGCAGGCTTCTCCAAAATATGAACTGAAAAGTTACATCCTATGTGGAACTAGATTCTTAGCAAATATGAATACGACATAGCTGGCCTTTTTCAGAACATCAAATAAAAAAAATATTTTTTGAAAGTTCCAATTTGTTTTTTCTTTCTTACACTGACATGTCTGAACCTGTCATACCAGCTTGTGAGCTGCCACATCTGGCTGAATCAGGCACATCACTTTATATTAACCTTACCAAGCAAAACACAGCATTACTGATGTTACTGGGCAAGATATTTTTATAAATGTTGTGATTTTGAATTTGGTGGGATTTTTAGGAAGGGCACAGTTATCATCAGTTCTGGCTTTTTCCTGAGGTTTAACATGAGCAGAGAAGATTCTGACTCCTGGTACTGGAAACTGTGTGATGGTGGCTGCAGGAATGGGTGGTCTGGACAAGCAGAGCAGTCACTGATATTTGTTGACCACCCAACATACACAGAAATTATTTATTATATAAAATAATATATAATATCTATTATATAATATGTAGTATATAACATATAACATATAACATATAATATATAATATATAGTATATAATATATAATATATAATATATTGCAAAATTATTATTATATATTATATGTTTATATATTTATTATTATATATTTATTATATATTATAATAATTATAATGTGTTTGAATAGCTATCTCTCAGCCTATTTGCTCCAGATGAGGATTTAAGGAGTTCATTTCTGCTGGACAAAGCATCCTTCACCTCCTACCCTTCCAGGAGCCAGTAAAGCTTTCTTTAAAACACTGGCCTGGTTTAATTAGCAGTGATTTTTGCCTTTGCCATCACAGACTCAGTTCCAGAGATCTGAGAAGCTGTGGGTGATTTTAACCCCTGTCTGTCATCCCTGTAATTAGATCCAGTGCAAGTGGAGTGACCAGAGATCAGTTCTTACTCCTGACCTGCTCCACTGCAAGCTGACAGTTCCTAAACATTGGTAGGAAGTGTAGGAGACATTACATGCTGTAGAGATCAAGATAATTTTATGTTAAAAGATGAAATGCCATAAATGTACTTTAGAAAACTCATGAACTTCATGCCAAGAACGTGTTTGTGATGAAACAGGTATTTATCTAATGAATATTATTCCAGGAGCAGTTACAGAAAAGATAGTGACAGGCACAAATGTAAGAAATGGGCAGAAGCTGGCTGAGACAGAATAGAAAAATTCAATCAAGATAATACCTCTCTATTTTTAATGCTGGATTCCATTGTCCTGGTTCCCATTTTCTTCATTTCAGCATTACAAACCCAGAGAATTTTGATTCTAAAAAGAGGATGCCAAGTGTTTCTTTCTTGTGTTCGATTTGCAATTCTATGAACCCCGCAGAGGGTCTGCAGTAATAAAAGATAACGATTATGAACTGGTGTAATTCTCATTACATGGCTGAGCTTGCATATATTTTAAACTATAACAGCACTGGCCTGCCATTAGTGTGGGACATGGGGGAAGCTGCTGGAAACAGGGATGGCTTTGCTGGGACAGGAGCTGGAGCAGCTCCTCATTCCTTGTGGGAACCATCCTGCAGCCTCACTCTGCGCAGAAATCCCAGAGCAGCCCTTGAGCAGGAGCGGAATTGGGCCCTGGTGCCCAGCTGAGCACATTTGGTTTCATTGCCATGTTTGCAGTCTCTCTTTGGGGGGTGTCACCGATGCATTGCCACAGCCATCATTCATATTCCTCCTTGAAACAATAATTTAGCAATTATTTCCCCCCCTGTGTGTGTGTTTTAGGGAGCACCTCGGCCACATTACAGAACAGAACTCAGAGTCAGCACCTTCCTACAGTGTTTAAAACCTCTGGTACCTCTAAACCTTTATGAAGTGGCAAAAATGGGCTCTCCTTTCAGACTTTGAGGCAGCTGAAAATAATAAGCACATCTTTCCACAGAGAAGTCATTTTTACACAAAATCATCACTAAATTTATTAGAAATGATGGCTGGCAGTTCAGTAGACTTTTCTGGTTTAAACATGACAATTTTTATCTTGGTTTTTTAATTTAGAGGAAGTGTATACTAAAAATTACATATAGCAGCTCTTCATATGCATTCCATGTGAAATCTTAAAATATAGTCTTTGAAAATATCACTAGTAAGTGTTAAGGGAAAGAGATTTATCCCATATCTTTCTTTCATTGAAAACTAACCCATATATTATTATTATTTTTGATTGAATCAGTAGTTAATGAGAAATATTTGCAGGCAGCACACAGCAAATCAATATCTTTGTTTCTCCTGCTAATCTTCACTCTACAGATAATCAGCCTTTGGAGGACTGAGAATTTGAGACTATTAGAAGGTAAGGATGAAGCACTGACAGCTCACTCATTTCCTCAGGCAAAAATATGTTAGGTCATTTCTTGCATGTGAAATATGATAGGGATATATCATCAACATTTGGTAAATAGAGAGGGTTTTAAAAATTGCATCTGAAATACTTGACATTCAGCACGTTTTTTTGAAAATGATACAATCATAATTGTAAAAAAGACCTGCAGTATTGCCAATCAGACAGTGCTGTGCTGAGCACCCTGGCACATACATCTCAGTGTCCCCCTGCAGAAGGAGGAAGGAGCAGAAAGAAAAGAGCAATTTTCCTGCTGTAAATTGGAAAGTCTGCCAAGCAGCTATGTGATCTACCATCAATCAGTGTTAAATTCTCCTTAGCTGCAGAAAACTCAAGAACTAACTATCACTGAGAGATTTCACACGGTGACTAATGGTATATGACAAACACATTTAAAATCTGCATAGACCAGCAGCAGTTTCAAATATAACATGAATAATAAACAATCCTGAAGATATCCCAGTGTGCAAAATAAGACATGATCTCCTCAGACACATATTGTACATAGGAGATTACCATTCCAGGAGTGCACTCAATATCAATCCAGCAGCGAGTCATGCACACAATATGACTTTATTTGGAATAGAATCTTTCAGGCAGCGCATGCTGCAGTGTCGTGAGGCTGTGCAGCAGGATGGGATAAAGGGGAATGACAGCTGAGTAAAACACTGGGCAGAATCCACAATTACTCTGCTCACATGAGGAGCCCCATTAAGTAATAGTGAAATCTTGAGGTGAGGAAGGTCTTCTCCTCCACCATGTCATTACTGGAGCCACAACTAATGCATCTGCTCCAGATGGCAAGTGTGCAGAGGAATGGGACACAGTGCTGTCCCTTGCATACTAAGCTGGTCATTTCTCAGTGCAAAGATTCCACTCATTCCTGTTTAGTTTCCCATTAAAAACATATTATCTAGCTGCATAGTATGGAAAAATATTTATAAGAAAGGAATATACTAGTTATGAAAAGTGCCTGCACTTCTAGCTGAAGAATAGTTCATAAAACTGGAGACACTTGTCCTAGGTTTGGGTTTTCAAGCAATCAGGCATTTTAGTTTATTTCAATTCCAGATTTGTATTTTTTATTTAGAACACAAAACTCTATAATCCATCGTAAATTCCATCATTTTGACAATGTCCATTGTGGACACTACAGTGTTTTGGGGTTTTTAATTTCTTTCTTTCTGGCAAGAACAGGTTGCCACAGAACTCAGGGGGAGAATAATTTTTTATTGTATTGGGAATAGGGTCTGTATTTGGGTTTGGTGAAGCTGAGCAGGAGCCACAACCACTTAGGTCAAGAAAGGATCAGAAATTGGGAAGTCAGAGCACCCAGGGCAAGGTGGGTGAACCTGGGACCACAAGAGTTTCTAATAATTACCAAAGTGAGATGGCAAACCCTGAATAAATGTAATGACACCAAACAGTTTCAGGCTGAAGTGCAGCTTCCCCTGTCCCAGCAGGAATAAAAGAAGCTAGAGGGAAATATAACAGAGTAGTTTAAATGTGGTTAGGTGCAGTGTTTGCAAGTTGTGGTGCGCTCTCAAATACTAGTCTGTCACTATGTCTCCTCATCATCTTTTTGCCTTTCCAAATGTAAGGATTCACAGGCAGTTTGCTTAAAAATTTTAAATGCTGAGATTACCTGCCTCTGAATTGCAGCTTTCTGAGTCTGAGGGATCACTTAATCTAATTTTGTCTCCTCTCATATTTAAATGGTATAAAGTGCTGTATATGTTAAAGACAGAACAGCAGAGGCACAAGAAGTCTGTTTCAATGAAAATCACAGGAAACACAATAAACACAAAAATATCTTATGCTGGAGCTGCTTCTATACCAGCAAAGGGACTCTGCTCCTCCACCTTAATTCTACAAGAGCAAACAGTCTGCACATAATACTCAGAAAGCAGAGACTAGGGCAGTCAGAACAAACAAGAGTAATTAAATAATCATCCCATTAGCTGAACTATAGTAATGTCTCAGTGAATTGACCCTGCTTTAGAGCAGCATTTCCATTTGCAGAATTGCTAACAAGGGATCAGGACCAGGGCAAAAACTATTTGGTGCCACTCTGGCGAACTCTGAGCAAGCACAGAGCACCCATTTGGGATGAAGATGCAGGGAAGGGGGAGCTTGGAAATGATGTCAGAACAGATTCCAGGGCCCTGGATGCCACTGAAGACCTGCCTGCGCTGCTCCAGCACCTTGAGGAACTGTTCTGAAGGTTATGGAACCTCTTGTAGGGAAAGTAGGGGCAAGTACAGAAAGAAAAATGGCCAAAATCCATTTCTGATAGAATACTAAGTCTGATAGAACACTAAGTGTTGAAAGAAGCCATAAAGTTTATCAGATAAATTGTATTTCCAATTATTGACTTCCCCCCCCCCAAAAAAAAAATTTAAAAACTCAGACTAAAGTGAAAGAATGTGTGTAGCAAGAGAGATGAGCGGGCAGAAGGATATTTGCCATCTCTCCTTTGTGCTCTCCTCTACTGTTAGCAAAGGCCTCTGATGTATTATCATCATATTATCTTCCATTGTTTTTAATAAGGTTTTTTATGAGTAAGGAATTTACAGCTGTATGCAAATATTCTGTGAAGCTAGCAGCAAAAGAAAATGCTATTTACACTGAAATTCATGTACTGACTAAAAAACATTAACAATAGCAATTAACAAAAATGGAGATTGTGCTGTTTCCATCTGTATTTTGCAATTCACAGCAAATGATAGTCACTCAGCAAGGCATTAACTTGCTAACGTTCTTCAGTTAAAATATAGAGTTTCTATTTATTTTAAAGCATTTTTTATCAAAGGACTCCAAACCCCCAAATCCTGTCTGCAAATAATTAGAAATCATTAAGAACTTGAGAATATGCAGCCCTAAGCAAAGTGTTACTTCCCCAGGAGGAGTTCCAGAGAGGACTCAGGGGAGGCACTTTGGATTTTCTGTTATCCCAGATGGAATACGAAGGAGCCCTGGTTTGCATCAAGGCCACCAGCAGATTCAGGTGCTCCTCTCATGCTGTTCTGATGTGCAAACACTGCCCAGGTACCACTTTTCATGGTGGGACACAGGGAAAGGAAGTGCTGAGGGATGGTGTGTCACACTGACATTTTAAGTTTTTCTAAGCCTTCTGATGTTTACATTCTTGTGATCAACTTTCTCACACACTTTATGTAATAACTCATTGTTTTGCATTCTTTTATGGAGGAGGAGAAATTTGATGCACTGTTGGTTTGTCCAGTGTCATTGGAGAGGTGGCACTGTCACCCTCCAATCCACTGTCACTTGTGGAAATCTATAAATGTTGGAGTCAGAAATTACAAACTCTCTTTTTACCTTGATAGAACTGTGTGACCACATTGTGCTATTTTATGTTCTATAGTGACAGTGGTGGTGGAGAGACACAGAGCTGCAGAGAGAGCCTTCCCCTCCCACCCTCCTCCTCTATAAACACAAGTAGAGGTGTGTGCAGGGAGTTCTAACGCGTCTTTTCCCTGCAGCTCAAATATATTCATCAGCTGGACACGTTTTTCACAAAATGCTGAACGCAGAGAATCGAATTGTACAAACACATTTTGCTTATTTTTAAATCATCAGTTCAATTCTACTGAGCAATCAGAGAAATCTCTAAATCTGTGATGACATGACAGCTCTCTCTCCAACACTTTGCATACCTGCCTCATGTCCACCTATGGAGCAGCATCCAGGTGGATAAAAGTATCTTTATCTCCGTCCCAAGTGACCTTGCAGATCCCATTTTCCTGATTGAGATCAGTGAGAGCACGCTGGCTTTGGCAGCTGCAGCCCCAGCAGCAGCCCTCCCTATGAAAGGAGCCTGTGGAAGAGAATGAGCCTGGCTTTGGAGTTTTGAAGATGATCACAACGACATATGGTATCTGAATTTGTGAATATGCCAGAGCCAGGCTGGCATAAGGACACATATCAAAAACTGGAAAAAGCCTCTGTGAAGAAGGCACAATTTCATGTTCATTTTTATTATACACTGCCACTGTTTACACAGAAGCCTCTCATCCACGAAAGTGAAGTTTATTACTATCAATCACAGAAACAGCAAACAAAAATGCTGAGATTTTATGTACAGTGCTTCAGTCTAAGGGTTTTACCACTTCTGTAGGCAGCAGTAGTTATTTTACTGGCAAATGGTGTCATTGGGAATATGTTGATCATCTGGCAGTGTTGTAACATTCATAAAATATCAGCATCCCAGCTGAGAAACAGCCACAACAACACAATGGGGCAGCTTTTCCTTTGAACCTGGTTAAATATGTATGCTGGGGTACCTGTTGCCACTGGGGACACTAATCCATGAATGAAATTGCAAGATCACTGTTAGTTTAAAATCCAGCTACCAGCACAGATTTTATTCTCCAAGTAACTTTCTCTGGTCAAGAAGGTGCTGTGGATGCAACTGTGCTTTGTGTACTTTGAAAGAATTTGAGAAAATATTTTTAAAAACGTCAGTTGCTATCTCACTATAATAAACTGCAAAGGACAGCAGATGCCCAAACCTCTCATATGGTGAGGGAAGAAAAAGGCACCTTCAGAAAGCAGTGGAACCACTTCTGAGTGCTTTGAAGATGTCTGGTTCCTTCCTTTGTGCCCAAGAGTCCTTGCTGAAACACTCATGGTACTTATAGAAGGTTGGGCTTAATCTAGAACTTTGTCCATGAAATAGCATCATGAACAATGTCTCACCAAAATCCCAGGCAGTGAATGGATATGACAGCAGCCATCACACCAGTCTGGGTGTAAAGCACCACCTGCAAGTGAAAATGTTGGATTAAAGGGCTTTCCTTTAAAGGAGCAGGAGGCACACGGAGTTGATGACAGCTTCTAATGCACTAATCACGGGGCTGCAGTGTAATCTGCATTCTTGTTCTCTTTCTCTGGGACTTACTGAGTATTTAATTATTCTGTGTAAAGTGAAATAGCTTCACCAGAATGGAGAGCAAGATGAAAATCAATCCTGTAAGTCCTTAATGGTAGGGTAGGTTCAAATGTTGTCAGGCAGAGGGAGAAGCTGAAATTAGAGCTGCTAGGAATGGATCAGTTCTCTGGTCAGCTCATTTAAGTGGAGAGCTATGGAGAGCTCTCCTCCTCTTCTGAAAGCACCTATGGGATGTGGCAGGCAACTTTTATGGAAAATCCTTTCCTTAGGATTTTTCCTCCTGAGAAGCTGAAAGGCCTCAGGAACAAAATGTAAACAATGATTATCTGCTGCTGTGGAATGCAACAGGTGCATCTGGGATTGGTCTCATAGAGTTGTTTCTAATTAATGGCCAATCACAGTTCGGACTCTCTGTCTGAGACAGAAGCTTTTGTTATCATTCCTTTCTATTCTTAGCTTAGCTAGCCTTCTGATGAAATCCTTTCTTCTATTCTTTTAGTATACTTTTAATGTAATATATATCATAAAATAATAAATCAGCCTTCTGAAACAGGGAGTCAGATGCTCATCTCTCCTGTCATCCAAGAACCCCTATGAACACCATCACAATGGGATCACATCAGAGAAGGGGACATCTCTTTTCTTTGGGAATCCAACTAGGTTCTGCCTTTCCTTCCAACTATGGGAAAATGTGTTGGAATATCTTTTATGACCCATCTGAGTTTGCAAACACAAAATAAGAAGCGCCATACGGTGTCCAGCTAGCTCAGATCTGTAACAGATTTTGTTATCTCTCAGGGCACCTCTGAGGCTGCCAAATGCTTGATAAGCACCAGTGCATTTCCAGGCTGGGCTGCAGAGCTGTGCATGGCACTGCTGGGCTCTGCGGGTGATGGCCTCCCTTCCAAGAGGCAGTTTGGTGTTTGCCTCAAGCAGGTAGGGGCTGGTTGGAGATGTCTCTACCAAAACCAGCAGCAGCACATCCAGTGCTTTTTTCATCGGTGGGTATCCCCACAGAGATACAGTGAGAAGGGAGAGGAGCAGACATCTTTCAGCTGCCAGCACGATGGCCAGTGAGGCTGGTGAGGCTGGCTCCTCTCCTGGTTCTGCTCACAGCTCTGAGAGAGGCCTGCTGGCTCTGCTCTGGAGGTATCTGCTTCCCAATTTATCTGACAGGTGGTTAGCTATTAACATGAATAAAAGTTGTGACCTGTCTGCCACTTCCAATAACTCAAGTGCTATATCCCCAATCTGTCATGTCCTTGGCAGCCCTTTTGTTTATTAGGAAATGAATTATTCATTAGGAAAATTTGTTAGAAAAATGTGCCTTAATTTCCATCATTTTCACTGTAATCCACTCTTATCCCTTCAGTGGCACTTGCCTTTGCTGAAGCCTGGCTGGGCACTTTGTCACAGGCTTGTGCAAGTTCAAGAAGTGCAGGGATAAAACACATTGTACAACTAAATCCTTTTAGGATGGAGAAGTGGGTGAGGGAGAAAAGGGAGGACAGAAATACACATGCATTTACCACACACTACAGCCAAATTAACCCTGCCTGTTTAAATCTGAAGGAAAAATAACACCTTTGGGAGTTTAGAGAGGCACAGTGACTCACACACCCTTCTCTTTTCTGAGGCTGCTTACTCACTGCTCCATACTCAAAATGTCCTTCTTGTTTCTTCCTCTCTCCACTGCAAAAATTGATTTTTCCCTAACAAGGAATAATGACTACCTTGTTTCCCACAACCACAAAACCCTGTATTTATACTCTATTTGCAGTATAAAATTTAATCTCAGAATTTTTGATGGTTCTTACAGCAGCAGCAGCCTTTGAACCAGGTGCTAACCCTCCATCCGTTCTGGAACCAGTAAAAGACCCTAAGGAAATGCACCAAGAACAGATCCTGTTTCCATGAGTTAGCATTGGGGTGGCCATGCTGTCCTTATGTTAGGTTGGAAATTTCTTATGTAAATTGGACTGCAGCACTCACAACACCTGTTACTATGGCAGCATTTATCCAGGTTCATAAAACAGCAAAGTCACTAATCAGATATTATCCTATAATGCTGAAAAAGGAAATTAGCATTATAAAATTTCATCAAATGGACATGATGGAAGTTAGGAAGCAGCTCTTCCACACTGGAGGTGGGCAGACAAACAAGGATATGTATGCAAGGCTGACCCTGCTGTGTGTGGGATCAGATGAGGCAGAACAACTCAGCCATCCAAGTTATTCCAACCCCAGTTTCCTTCCCAAGCAGCCATCTATCTTCCATGCAGTTCAGATCACATTATTTTAACCTCAGAGTTCACCCTTTGGATTGATAAGTCTGCCTACCTGAGGGGCTTGGAAGGGGAGTAATTTGTTGTAACCATCTTCCAGATAGTTTTTGAAATAGTCTTTATACAGGTGAACTCTGTGTGCTGTACATTTTTCACTCCTGGGCTGTCCATTTGTTTGCTCCCGTTTTCCAAGTCTGTGTGGCTTTGCAAAGAAAGTGTCAGAGACTAATGGCACAAGTCCTTGCTAATTACTGCTAAAACTCCCATGTCTAAAGTCACTTAAGGCACAGAAAACTTGTGGGACATGAGACAAATTAGGAGGTAAATCTGCCAGATCTTAATTGAGGGATATTTTTTTTTTCTGCAGGCTTTGCTGTGCTTTAAGTGAATTCTGGAGAACAGAATTTCCAGTGGCTGTGCAAACTGTCACACTGAGAAAGATCATCTGCTGCACTCCAGCCTCAGCTCCACAGAATAGCAGCCCATTTGTCATGATTGCAGCTCTGTGTTAGCTGCACCAGGGAGATGTTCTTCTGGCACATTATTCAGGAAGATGTTACTGGACAGGTAAGAATGTTGAGGTTAAATTCAGAGTTAAAGGAAGAGAGAGAGAGGCAGAAACTTTTTCATACCAGTTGTATAAAGAACCCAAAAACTCATTTGACATTAGATGAATGGAAAAAGAAGAAAGTTAAAAGGATGTGGGATAGAAATGCAGTTCTCAAGTATTGTTCCTGCTCAGCCCAAGCACTGTAAACGCATGTCAATTGTCAATTAACCTTGCCTGTTTAAATACAGAGATGGGCAGATGACTCTTCTTTAATTTCTGCTTTTTTCCCTAGTTCAATTTCAGAAGCTGATTTTCAATGTATGAACATAATGGGAGCTACATGGGGACAAAGCAAAGGTCTTCCTAAGCCAGTGTCCCATCCCTGTAAGCAGCTGACACAGAGCAGGCTCACAGCAGTGCTTTCCCTGATATTTTTCAGCCTCAAATGATTTTAGCTCAGCAGTGCCCCACAACAGGGGTCTGCTGCTTTCAGTAAACTGGCATCATTTTTTATCCCACTTTGTTTTGCCTGCTGCCTTTAACATCCATTCAGATGTTTAGCTTTCCTCTGGATGCTGTCATTTCCCACCCAGGGCAGTGCCTGGGACAATTGTCTGGCAAGGATAAAGCAAGAGCATGGCCTCAGCCTCACCTGTTTTGTGGGAGCAGAGAATCTGAGGGGAACTCCTGCAGCTTTTTCTGCATGGGGGAGCAGCTGCACCTTGTCCCCAAGTCAGCCCTTGCTACATTTGAAGAAAATAACCTTTAACATGGAGACAAAGCAAGACAGCAGTGGAAAGGTGACTGTGTTTTCTATGAGGCTGCAGATCAGGTCACAGATAAAGAATAAACAAAGAATTATGAAGCACCAAAAACATGCCTCAAAAGTTACCAGATGGTACCAGCTGTAACTTAACTTTTCAGCAGTCCTGCCAAGAGCTAGAGTGAATACAACACAGTACAATATCATTTGTAGAAAAACAAAAACCAGAGAATTCCTGCCATAATTGTTCCATGATTCAGCAATTCACCCTGCTAACTGCTCCCAATCACACATAAACTCCCATCAATTTGAGGAGAGATTCACACACATGCCATATGTTAGGATGGATGCAAAAACCCCAAGGATGTCATTGGGGAGCTCACGAGGCCTCTGCAGAACTCAGGAAGGGTAAGAGTGAATACAAATTGGCAATATGTGTTTTTAAGAGGAAGGGCATGGGGAGTAGGGTTTTTAAGCTCACAATTAACTCGCAGCAAGCGAATGCACAGCTCTTCCTCCCCAGGACTGCCATAAAGCAGAGGAGCAGCTGCCTAATCCATGGGCAGGGACAAACCAGGAAATCTTAAAAATGAGACAGGTTAATGCTCCAGATTTGTGTAACCAGCTACCTGAGGGGTCACTCAGGGGATACTTCTCTTCCCCAGCACAACACTCTGCAGCTCACAGAGCCCAAACCTGAGTTACACTTTGTGAAATGAGGATTCACCACTTTTGGCTCCTTTGAGTCACTCTGTAGCTACAGTGGCATCACAGATCAGAACCTGGCCCCTCACTGTTTAGTACCTGCTGGATTTAGACAGTAAATGAGCTTTAGCTGCAGACAAGAGCTATTAATTCCCACCTTTGTTCACACAGAAAGGCTGATAAATGCCTTTGTGCATTTATGTACTAGATAATGCAGCTAAAAAGTATTCAGCATGTGCATAAAACTGCAGAGAGGGATAGCAGATGATTTTCAATTCCTTCTTAATAATTATAATTAAGCACACAACTATATTATGATATACAGTGTATTATTTCCCTGTTTTTCTCTTTCCCCAGTTTTTTACAAAAGCTTAAGGGGATAATTGTTCTTTGGGTGCATGTATTAAATGTTACTAGTGGTTTGATTTTGAGACTATTCATTCCCTGCAGTCTTCAACACTGGATTTTTAAAAAGCAATATAAAATAATTATAAATTCCCCACATAATTAAGTTCATTATAGCACTATTCTCAGCTGATTTAGTCCTCTGTTAGCCCTCTTGCTTTCCATGTTTCAGGTTCTGAATTCTGTTTAAATGCTACTATTGAGGAAGGGACAGCTTTTTCTCTTTCACAAAGTATTGCATGGAACAAAAGATTAAAAAAGAACATTCATGGATAACTACTGGCTCCAGAGGAAACATATTTTAACTGCAAACCTCTGATGGTAATTCACACCTTCATATGGCAAGTGCAATTCTGTTAAAAAAAGTATTTATTTTTTTTAAATTCTCCTCCTCATCCCTTTACAAGTGGTTGTGAGACTCCCAAAAGATGCTGACCAACAACTTGAAAACCACTGCTGGTCCAAAATCCTGTGTTTTGTTCTGCTCACTGCTTTCCCTTTTCTTCCAAGACCCAAGCTCTGGTTGCATCCCTAGTTTCACTGACAACAGGAAAAAGGAGTATTAATTACTGTGTTTGGAGTATTAGAATTTTGAAAGCTCTGTTGGAAATGCAACAACCACCTTTTATTAATAGCTAAATTCAGCCACCAAATAAATACAAGGAAGAACGTTCTGACTTAAAAATTGCTAACCCTGCAGCTCTCCCAGCAGGAATTCCAGCACCGTGGAGCCCAGGAAAGTGAGAGGTGCTCTATAATGAGGACGCTCTCCGATTGCAAGGTGAGCCACGGCACTCTCAGCTATTTAGAAGCAATTAACCTTTTTTTTGTGGATGCTGCAGCTGGTCCGACCTGTTCTCCCTGTTTGCACACAGCTCCGAGGGCCAGAGGGGGCAGTGACCTGTCTGCAGCAGCGTGTGGGCTCCAGGAAAGCCTCAGCCAAGAATTCTGCATTAGCCTTTACCTACATTTTCCCTTGTGAGGAATGGAAAAATGTAAAGACACCAGGCAGGGTCTGCAAACATCACAAGTGCACTAGGAAGGAGAGTGAGCCAGCCAGGGCCAGATCTCTGCTTCATTCAAATAAAGCAGCTGATCCCTCAGGCTGTTCTGACCTGATGTTATTCAGAATCTGCCAAACTAAAAATAAAAAAAAAGAAAACATCCCAAACTGGAAATAAAAGATTAGAGAAAAAAAAATCAGGCTTCATTGCTCAGATTTTTACCAAAAATTACCTTTTAAGTCATGCTGCAGAGCTAATGTGACTGCCACTTGTCAATGCACTGCTTTTGGGGGTTGAATTCCCTGTGTACAGAAAGCCATGAGAGCTGGAAACACCTGCACCATGGAGAAATAAAACAAGATCTGGGCTTGCATTCAGAGAGCTGCAGTTGGGCAAACTGCTCGCCAAAGACATGATTTAATTCTGACATTGTCATCCTGCCAGAGAGAAAGAGAAGCTAAAGGGCATAATATGGAGCCAGAGATTACCACTAAACTGACATTTTCTTGAATTAAGATGGATTAAATTTTTAAGTGGAAGAACTGTTATTGCAGTAGGACAGATAGAAAATATAACTCTCAAATTAGAGTGAGATTCAAGAATGATGGGACTGCTTGAACCAAATTTCAAGTGGAGGATTGAAACCATATTTGTGGGAATTTGGGCCATTTATAAAAACATCAGTTGATATTCTTATTTAAGTAATATATCACTTGTTCTATCTAGCAACCAGTACCTTGTCACCCTCTCCATTCTCAATCACAGGTAGAGTACTTGTCAGGAATCAAAATATTATCTGCACCTCTGAAAACGAAAGAAAACAAGGGAATATTTATACTTCCAAGGACCCTAGAAGACAAGTTAAAAAATGGCATTTATGGGCATCATTAAGCACAAACATTTTGCCATCAATACTGAACAGGCCATCACTGACATGACAAAATCAGTCTGTCATTCTACCTGGTAAAAACACAGTCATAATGCTCAGGGCACAAGTGAATTTTCTTTATCTGCACATTCAGAAGGTGTCTGGGTGCAAGTTCCATGATCAGTTTCTGCTGTTCCAGGCAGGGTTCTGGGCAGAATGAATGAGTATTAGAATCGTCAGAGGATGTCGTATTTTGCATCCTTCAAAATGAGAGCTCTCTGGACAACATCATCCCACTGGCTTCCTTTCAAGGGGAAAGTTCACTGGAGGCTGGATTATCGGAGTCAGATTTAAAGCTGGATGTGAGCAGATGCATCTAAATGTAAAATTTTAAAGCAGGATTTTTTCATTCAGCTGCCACTAACCCTGGAAATGCCTCATTTCTTCAGATGAATCTCCTTCTAAACTTTCATTTCTTTCATTGAAAGCCCAGAATTGCTGTGACTTGATTTCTGCCCCTAAATTTTACATGAAGCCCCATCAAAACACAAGCCCAGTCTTTTAGATTTTGCAAAGTCCCAGAGAAGACTGAAAATTTAGAGGCACTTCTAGAATCAGCCAAGGAAGCCAACAGTGACTATTTCCTTCTAAAATGTGCTGATACACATTGCATGCCCATGTCCATATGGATGAGGCCACCACCAGCCTGGAGTTCCTTTTAGGAGAACAAAATGCTAAAGAAATTGTTTCAGGAAACTGAGATGATGTTCTAAAAGAAAATACTGAAATGGCTTGTTATAATAAGGAAAAAAAACCCAAAAATCCAAAAACCCTTTTGGATTTTTACAGTTAATTGTTGCCACATTTCTGTTCAACATAACCAAAACTGAATTTCTTGGCCTGAAGGGATTGTAGTATTCCAATGTCCTGGAATTAAATTTCTCAAAAATGTTCCTCTTGCAAAAAATATTATTTATGTTCAGAAGCCATTCAAAATAAACCAGGTTTTTAAACTAAGTAAAAATAGAGAGGGTTTTGCACCATGCTCTTAAAGAACTGCAGAAATGTTACACTTGTGAGAAGTGCCTTTAATTTCAGTGGGTGGGAAGAGTTTACAACAGCAAATATGATTTGAGTGCCTCTGACACTTTTAATGCTCAGCTGTTTAGCTCAGAAGATTGACTGTGGCTGCTGTGGGTTGCTCCTGCTCCACATTAATACCGCCTTGCTCTGCTCCTTCCCTGAATTCTCCATGCACCTCCCATCCTTCACTTGCAGGGGAGCCTTACACTAATTACACTTCTCAGAGCATTAAGGAGATCAAGATGGATTTATTGAGTGAGCAGGCTCAAGGAAAAAACAGTTGGGGATGGCTTGCAGTTGTCAATTTTTTTCCAATTATTAAGAGCAGGTGATCAATTTGTTTCTCTGAATTCAAGGTTGGATTCTCCAGAAGATTGTATAGGGCATCTTAATGTCGTTGCCATCCTTTTAAAAATGTAAACAGAAAGTAAAGAAAAATGTCTGTGATAATATAAATAAAAAGCAATGTCACAACATAAATAAGCAGATGTGGTAACAAAACAAACCTTAATGTAACACGCCTGACTGCCTTCAGCAAAGCACAAATGCAGGTAAAAGGGAATTTTCCCATCTTAATTATACAGATATAGAATTTTGTTTCTTTCTTATGCCCACTGAATCAAGAAGCATTGTTGATTTAACTACCACTAAGTCACTTTTTGTAATACTTTGACCACAATATCACAAGCTTCCTGTAAAATCCTAATAAGGATACAATTTTCCAGAAATTAGGTTATTATTCTCTTGGAAAACAAACAACTTTTGTGGTACTGATCTTTAAGATTTATTATAGCATCGGTATGGGAATTAGGCAACTATTTTATCCCTTGCAGTAGAATTATCCTCAGAAACAGAACAATGTATTATGACTATTTCAGCTTTCCTTTTTTCACTCCAAGCAGCCAAGACTGGTACTGTTTGTGTAAGGTGAACACTCAAGCCATGGAGCTGGCATGGCCAGAAAGAGGAATCTGCCAAATATAGGAGTAAAATGGGATGTGAAATAAAATGATATTTCCAAATCAAGCTGAAATCATGTAAGTAAATAAATACCTGTATGTACACAAAGAATAACATCTGGGTATCTAAATAGCATCCATCCACTCTGGTATTAATCAGTTCACCTGAGCTTTTAGATGCAAAGGGAAATGGAAAACAAAAAGCTTTTATATCTACTAATGGTATTTGCAAATCTCATCCTAACACATCAGGAATATGAAGCTGAGTCAGAGGTATTTAAAATTTGTAGCCACTTTAATCACTTTATACAGGTTCATATTATTTGTTGTTTTATTGCCTAAAGTTGAATGTGTCACTTGTGTACTATTTACAGTCACCAGAAACTTGTCATGTTTAGAAATAATAAAGTATCCCAGAGCACATCTCTAATTGAATATTCTTTCTGATACTCATGAATGATTAATGGCAAGCCCCCTGCCACTTACTGCTGAATTGTAGATTCCTGAAAGAAAAAGAAGTTATGTTTTCCTGATTTAAAAGATCAAGTTCTGTGTGGCAATCAAAATTTGATCTAAGAAATAGACATTCTCTGGAGACAGGCCTGCTTCATACCTGAGGTATGGCCTGACTGGGCAGTAAAATCATTCAAAAAACCCCCAAAATGAAAAATCCACGATGCTCCCACCACACAAAAGCTGAATGCTGTTAACAGGTGTGTTTTACACTGCCAATATAATACAGATATACCAAAGTGAGAAAAAATGTTGAAAAATCTGAGAGAAGCTTCAATAAAAGGGCATCAGCTGGACACCAAGGAAAGGTACCCAGATTGCAATATTGTGCATCCTGTGCAGATTTTGACACCTCATTTCATCTGTTCGTTGTCCTCCCTTTGGGAAGGACAGCTGCTATGGCCTTAAGGTTTCCTCATCACTTGCACTGTGCTCATTTCTTGAGCTCTGCTGACAAAATGTGGCTTCCTCAGTGAGATTTCCACTGTGATACAGAAATTACTCTGTTAAATGTCATAGATAAAACACTCTCTTGCCATTTCCCAGCACAGAACAAACATGGAAACATTGTGCCTGGCACAGATCTTCCCAGACATCGATATCTATCTTCCTTGCACTTTTATATCCTCATTTTTAAGCTGCTGGGCAGGATGGTGAAGAAGACAGCTGAGTACTCTGGACTCTAATTCACAACTTATTGTGTTCTTCAAAGGAAGAGCCCTTTGTATTCCTGCTCCTGTACACAAGTGAGACATTTGTACCCTTTCTGTCATCCCTTTCTGCAAAATGTATCAAAGCAAGGCTGTCCTATAGAAGGAATGACTAAATCAGGGCTCATAGGATGGGAATACTGAGATGTGCACATGGAATAATTCAGTTTCACAGAATGGCCTGCGTTGGAAGGGACCTTAAAGCCCACCCATGCCACCCCTGCCACGGCAGGGACACCTCCCACTGTCCCAGGCTGCTCCAGCCCCAGTGTCCAGCCTGGCCTTGGGCACTGCCAGGGATCCAGGGGCAGCCCCAGCTGCTCTGGGCACCCTGTGCCAGGGCCTGCCCACCCTCACAGGGAACAATTCCTCATTCCCAAGATCCCACCCAGCCCTGCCCTCTGGCACTGGCAGCCATTCCCTGGCTCCTGTCCCTCCAGCCCTTGGCAATAGTCTCTCCAACTTCACTCTAAAAGGAAATATCATAACTTCGCTTTAGAAAAAAAGAAAGTGACAGTTTTGGTGCATTTTATGTTTACAGAGAGACTCCAGAAATCTTATTAAATTACAGCATCCTGGGAACCTTTCAAACTACTGGGTGTCCAGACATGGCAGTTTTACAAATAGTTTGCCACTGACCCTAATTCTTTTCATGCCTTTAAGGTTATCTTCAAGTACCCTAAAATGTTCCTGGTTGTTACTTTTCTTGAGCTTGCAATAAATGGGAGGGAAAGGACACTTAGATATTGACTTCCTGAAAACACTTTCCCTCTGTTAGTGCATCTCTGAGGCTCTCATGTAAATATATAAATTTAAGCTCTTTCTATTCAGAAGTTTG
The DNA here is from genome assembly GCF_047830755.1 of Zonotrichia albicollis. Taxonomy (NCBI): domain Eukaryota; kingdom Metazoa; phylum Chordata; class Aves; order Passeriformes; family Passerellidae; genus Zonotrichia; species Zonotrichia albicollis. The sequence continues at coordinate 15,005,119 of NC_133831.1, forward strand.
CTGAACTGATGAAAAGGAGTTACTTTTTATGAACATCATTAAATGTGTGAAAAAATAGAGACCTTTCCATTTGCTGAAGCCAAAGGTATGACCACTGTTAAGAGACTTAAGGTGTTTATGCCTGGAAGACAAAAATCCTCCACACAAGAAGATTTTAGGAGTCAAGACTGCAATCTATTTACTAAACAAGTATTTTTGAACTCAAACTTTTGCTGTGATCTGGAAGACCCACAAAAATGTGGTGGATTTGGGTTGGTTTTTTGTTCTGGTTTAGTTAGGTTTTCTGGCTTTTGGTTTTGGTTTTTGGTGGGGGTTTTTTGGTTATTTGTTATTTTTGTTGGTTTTGTTTTTGGTGGTTTTTTGTTAAATTCTGGTACTTTCCATGCTCCACAAGTCCAAGCATAAGGTGACGTTGGTTATGACTGCATGGTAAGCAATATGTTTTACTGACACAGTATGTAACTTACTAAGTATAAGTTTTCATTTATGGCATTTTAGAATTATCTAGCAAATTACTGACTTAAAAATTGAGTAAACAAAGCTGAGGAACAACGTAGAATTGACAGGAAATTCCCAAAAACACAATGGAATAAGCCCACTCCTTGTAAGGTGACCACATTCTACACATTTTTATTCCCATCCCCTTAACAAGGTGCAGCAGGTAAGTATAGAATTATAATTCTACAAGCAGTCCTGTTGTTTTTAAGCCTGAAAAGTATTTAATTAAATCTAATTTAAACAATATTAGATGTGTGGGAGCAAATTCCAAAAATTAATCTCCTCTCAAGATCCATTTTGCCCAGGCAGTGGCTTAGAGGTGTCAGATTAGAAAATGCTTTGCTAAAGCATTCGAAAATCTTCTTTTAATTTAGATGTGTATTTATTCCACTGTCCTGGTTTTGATCTAGGCTAGAATTGTCACACAAATACAATAAAATCTGCACTTCATCTTGTTATGATCAGGGAATGTGTGTGTAAGAGACACAGGGAGAATGGTCTTGATCCCCTTAGGCTAAAGTACATTCCCTAACATTTATTAGGCCTTTATAATGTACTTTGCTGGATTTATTATCTCCACCTCCATCTACTTCTGCCTGAAGAGAACAGTCCTAAAATTGCCCTTAAAAGAAGACAATCATGATTCTTAAAATAGAGCATCCTTTCACAGCAAATCAAAAGTGGAGAACAATAGCGAGGGGGCTGTCTTCCCAACCTTGCTGTGTGAAGTTTTCCTGCTGGAAGTTTTAAATGAAATAAAAATCAGCCTTTACAATGAGCCTTTACAGATAATAGTGTTGGGCAAGGACTTTGTTGGGTTGCCTCTTTTTAACTTGTCTCTTACCAGGCTAAATGAAGAAATAGCCTGGGTGAGGGAGAACTAACTTTATCCAGGTTACAAGCAGAAAACCACATCTAACAATCAGCAGAAGAAGGCAGTGGCACAGAGCCTGAATTATTTTTCCATCTCTCCATGTGAACATGTCCTTTTCTCTCACCCCAGAGTCACCCAGATGACTCCCAGGGGAAAGAAGCCTGGGTCACTTGGAAACTTACTTATTGTCATCACTGCTTCCTGCCCTCCAAGGCTCCTCAGGGTTTAGCTGAAGATTCTCAATTTCAGCAATGAAGCCATGAACAAAAGTTTCATGGACTTGCCGAAGGAAGAAAAAATAATTGATCACATACAGGGTCTAGTATTTACACATCTAAGAATGTCAGTCTAACAATAGTTCTCCCCTGAAAGTGAAGTAAAAAATATTATTCAACTTAATTTGGTGTTGCTTTGGTTTTGAGGTTTTGTTTGGGGTTTTTATGTTTATTTTTTTCAGATCAGTAAGCATGTAGTTCATAGGAAATAATGGATTTTTTAGAGGTTCATTCTATGTTCACTCTCTCTAGTGCTGAAAGAAACAAAGTAAATAAGTTTCTGCTCTTGGAAATACTAGACTTCAATTGGTTTGCCCTGAAGCTTCTCAAAACTTACAAGTGTATTCTGTAAAACATCTCAGATTAATTCCCCTCTTGCTGACATGGGATCAGTTAGAAAGATGCTGAAATCAGTGGGCCAGTATCCTCATATTGCCATCCCATTTCCACATTATTCTCTTCATTTGGTTTATCTTGAATGAGTGTGATCAAAAATTTGACTCAAAGATTAGTTTTATTCCTTTCCTGCACTTTCCTCATGTGCAGCCACCCAAAAAGTGTTGGCCAGCTCCCTGCAGGAAAGTTGTACACAGTCCAAAATCTAAGGGCAGGTAAAGATCCTCACATTCTGCTTTTAGCCAGGAAATCTGCATTTCCACATCCCAGTGCACTGGGTAGGTCATGCTGTCCTACATGATCTCAAGTTTCTGTTTGCAGTGCCCAGACAATTCCCACAATTTATTGGACCTGGGAATAGTCTCCAGAAACAGCACATTTGGAGTGCAGAAATACTAAAGAACTTCCTTTAACACCTAATTTTCAGCTTATTGCTCTCACATTATCAAGCCACATATCTCATCATTATCAAGTACATCTTCAAATTAGTTTGAAAACCTCCATTTTTAGGTTATCCCTGGCCCTGCCTCTTCTAACAGAGGAGCTTTCTTTGGAATTCCAGCTTAGATTTATTCATGGCCAGTGTAAACAAAGCTGTGTCTATGCCTTAGGCAGCTCCTTCAGTACTGCTCATCACTTTTGCAGCCAGATGATGAACTTACACACCATGTTATAAAACATTATATTTGCATTTACAAAAATAAGCAAAGGTCCCCATGTATCAGGGAAATGGAGAGGCCACAACTGTCTCAGCATCTTCACCTGCCAGAGCTCATCAGATAAATCAGACACTCAACTGTTATTAAAGCTGGCTTGAAATTGGCAACTGCTTAAATTTAGCAAAAATATTCAGATTTTGTGGAGTGACCTTTGGAAGTGAAGCCTGCTCCTCTTTTTCTGAGTGAGCAGCAAAGAGTTGACAAAGAACAAGAGGGAAGGCACAGTGAGGCCAGGAGATGAGCAGAGGCGGCCCCACAAAACAGTGGCCCCCCAAAATAGGTACCTTCACAGAATAGGTGCCTTCGCCTGCAGTAAAACAGTGGAGAGGCTGCAGCACCCTGGAGTTCCATGACATTATCCAGGAATACTGGTGCATTTTTAGGCAGAAGTACATTTGGAAGGAATATCTGCCACGGAGCCTTGAGTAGCATATTGAAAACATATGAGAGTTCTCTGGAGAGCTTTGAGAGTTCTGCTCAGCGAGGCTAAATGACGTCTGGAGCCCCCACAAGCTGGTTCCTCGTGATTCCAATGCTGGCAAACTGTTCCCCCTAGAATTAGCTGCAGAAGCTCCAGAATTTACAGTCATTTTCCTTCCAGGCTACAGATAAATCGAAAATCTGAGAACTCTTTTCTTCTCCTCAGAAATTCAAATGTCTTAGGAGAAGGTGAGGCTAACAGCAGGATAGGAACTGTACTTGTGTGTGACATTCCTGGGGACAAATTCAGAGACAGGTAAGGAAAACAATAGAGAGTGGGATTCACACATCTAGGGGATTGGTATAAAGACAGAAGTCTTGGCTGTGTACAGAAGACCATACAAATTTAATCACTGATTCCAAAGGCCATGGCTTTTATCCAATGTCTGTGTCCCAACTAATTCACAGATAAACCCACAGAGGGAATAAAATGCTTCATAAACCTCCTAACCTGTCTCAGAACAGGAAAATCCTCTGGAAAAGCATGTTCCTGGTGCACAGTGGCAGATGTGGCAGAGGACTTTTGTTAGCACAGGAAATTTCTAGGGCTTTACTACTTCCTTTCTCTCCAGCTCCTTTTGGTTCAATATAATGACCAAATTTGCATCCAAACAAGTTTGCATATTCTTGAATTTTCCATTCTGTCTTCAGTGTTGCCGTATTCCACGGAGGTCTCATCTTGCACTGTGACACATTTATTACCAGATGATAATTGAAAAATAGAAGAAATGGCTTGGAGAGTAAATGGAAGAGAGGCAGATAATTTTAGGATTCAATTTTCTCTGCATTTTTTACTGGTAGGCATAGCATAATATCGCAATAGAATCCAATCAGAAGTTCTCTTCTGTCACATTTCAGTGAGCTAACAGTGGCATGTCAAAACAGCTACAAATCTGGAAGACTTGTTTTTGCTGGAATTAACAATAGGACAACCAAAACTGTGAAGAACAAATATAAAGAGAAGGCAAAAAAATAATTGTTAAACAAGTAAAGGATTTCAATTATGCTTATTGCCACCTTAATTTGCTTTTCTTCCTGTGTAGCAAAACCCTCAATATCATACTATACACAATTAGTTCAACTGCTGTAATGAAATTAAACAGATTTCTATAATTTGTATGTTGGGAGAAAGCAGTAGCATTAATATTGTCTGTCATTTGGCAAACAGATAATAAAGCCCAAATCCAGTTAGGAAACTCAATAAAGTCTTTATATGGTAACAATGAACTGGGCAAGTGAGATGCTGTTTGCATGGTCAGGGGGAACTCAGTGAGCAGGGTACAAACAAGGAGAAAGCCCCAGAAAGTGTATGGGGGGATTTCTTATCATTCTCCAAAGAGAACAGGTAAGAAAATCCACTTTCTTGTTTCTTTCACAGTGAATTTCCCAGCAGACTTCAATTCACTACCTCTTTATTAAGGTTATGATGGAACTTGGCCTTGGCTTCGCACGCCACACCAGAGGGGTCTATGCAGCCCTGGGGAGCAGGAGACTGAGTCAGGATTTACCTGGACAAGCTGCTCTGAAGGGCACCTGGAAAAAGTCACACAGGGTGCAAAGACTGTGAAACACAACTGTGGGGTGGGAGCATAAATGTTCCTCTCCCTTCTCTGCTCTGCTCTGAGCATCCATGTGTGTCACCTCCACCAGCCAAGCCACAGCAAGGGCTGGGCTTTCAGGACTTCACACATTTGCAGTTCTTCCAAATCGCAGTAGAAACTCTGAAAAAATTCCATCCACTGTTAGTGTGGGCCCAGAGGAGGCTCCAGGGTGAGCAGAGGGATGGAGCAGCTCTGCTGGGAGGAAAGGCTGGCACAGCTGCCATTGCTCACCTGCACAGGAGAAGCTTTGGCTGAGCTCAGGGTGGCCTTGAAGGGCCTGAAGGAGCTGCAGGAAAGATGGAGAGAGACAATTGCCAAGGGCTGCAGGGACAGGAGCCAGGGAATGGCTCCCAGTGCCAGAGGGCAGGGCTGGGTGGGATGTTGGCAATGAGGAATTGTTCCCTGTGAGGGTGGGCAGGCCCTGGCACAGGGTGTCCAGAGCAGCTGGGGCTGCCCCTGGATCCCTGGCAGTGCCCAAGGCCAGGCTGGACACTGGGGCTGGAGCAGGGACAGTGGGAGGTGTCCCTGCCATGGCAGAGGTGGAATCAGATGATCTTTAAGGTCCCCTCCTACCCACCCCTTTCAGTGACTGTGATTGCTGATTTGATGTACTTCACTGTGCACACCCACTTCATGTACAGACTCAAGGTACAGGCACTTTGATCATGGGATGGTGTGGCTTAGAAATGCAAAAATATGATTTCAAGGAAGAAAAGGTCATCATTTAGAAATCCAGCTTGGGCTGCTTGCCAGCCATGTCTTATCCCAGGGTTCCCTAGGCTCATCTATTCTTCATTTGCCTTTCCTATAATTCTACCTATGATCTCTCTTGTAAACATTTATAAGCAGACATTTCAGAAGCTTCATATTTTCTTTAACAAATGGTTTATATCATCTTTGTGAAGAGTGCTACATAACGATGCAACATCATACATTAATATTTAAAACCGAATGAAATAACACCTCAACAAGGATAATTTTTTCTCAGTTTGCTAGCTGTCTTAAATTTATTTGTGAAATGAATTAGAACAAGGAAACCAGAGAGATAAAGTTTCCTTGCATTTTTATGAATAGACAGCAAATTAATTTTTAGAAGAAATATTTGCATAAATGTCATTTTTTTTTTCCTTCTGAAAGGGCACCTGTTTCCACAAATTATAATCTGAAGCTCATTAGATGATTAGATGTTCTGGAAATATGATTTATAGGCCAGATCTCCCAATCAAGAGAGAAAAACAACACTGCACAAAATATATTCTTGAACAAAATTCTGCAGAATTGTAGAACGCAGAAATTGAATATTCCATAATTGCTGTTGCAAGCAGACACCACTTTCAAAGGCAGCACTGCAGAAGCAGTGAGCTGAAATAAAATTCAACAAATGGCACGAAATGCAAATTGAGAACCAAAAGGGGTTTGGAGGTCACATCCTGCATCAGGCCATGGCAAGTTGTACATCAGGGGCCTCCGTGGGCTCATGTCTGGAGCTGCCCTGCTTTGGATGCACTCCTGGAGCCTTGGGGATGTGTTTAACTCTGACTCTCAGGTGTTGGAGGAGTCTGTGCCGTGCCCAGCTGAGCCAGCCCTTGCTCCCAGCCCTGGCTGGAGCTGCACTGTCCCTGTGCTGAGCTGGCAGAGCCAGGACACTTTTCCTGCGTGGTCACATCTGTGTCTGCCTCCACGTCCAAAGGAGGGGCCCTCTCGTGCTTTGCCTGCTGCCCCCTTCCAATTCTGTCACATCTCGTTTTCTTGTTCTCCTGTCACAGGTCCCCCTACTCCAGGACCTTTCTGATGTTTGCAGAGGTGCTGAGAATGCCCACAGTGATGGACATTTATTTTTATATGCAGACATTCCAGAAATTTCTTTTCACCCTTAACCCATTCCTCTCAACTCTTTATTATTTTCCCTATTGAATATTTCTCACGCCAATTTTTCTTTCCATTTCCCTTAGGTTTTCCAGCAGGATCACTAAACCACAATTTACAGTTCTGAAAACTGAAGGTACTTTCCTCCACTCTCACTTAGCTGCTTTGGGATTTGTAACTTATTGCCTCCTTTTTTATTTCCTTACAAAAAGCAACGTGTCCCTTACATGATGGCCTACATAAAACAGTTTTTTATAGACCTGGGGTCAGCATACAGCTTTTTAGAAGGCATTCAAATTTGGCTTGGAAACTGAAATACTTGTATGCTTCATTTTTAAGAAAGGGAAAAAGCATCGGTCCTCATGCTTAAGAGAAAATTGGTTCAAATCAACAAGCCCAGGCTTGGAAGTTCAGAGAGCTTTGTGACAGTGAAAATAAAAAAAAAAAAAAAAAATCTCATCTTGCTTCTTTACTTTTGAAGAACTGAGCGAAGATCCCTCATAGAAGTTGACAGGGTCTGCATGAATTGGAGACTATCAAAGTCTGTAGGATACTTTTATACTGTTACTTGTCCTTATATACACAATGGCACATCCCAGGAATCCCAGCTCTTGTCCTTGTCATGGTACAAACCTCTGAAGGTACAATCTAGCTGGATAAAACAAATAAATCACAGAAATGGGCAACAGCATTAGGATGGTGAGGTGGCTTATACAGCATCATGCAAAATCAAGGGGAAAACTCAGCTTACCTGGATCCTACCTGGTTTAGTGCTCTCTTTAGTGGACAATCCTATCCCCAAACTTTTTCCAGCCCCTCTGGATTTACCTCTGCTTCCCACACAGCTATAACACAGAAGGAGAGTGCAAACTTGCATGTTCACTCCTTCATGATACAACTGAAAATAGTGTAGGCTCCTTAGCTTAACATCATGTTTAATAAGAGTTACACTTTAATAGGTCTGATATTAAGTGCCGAGTGACAGCAATAAGATTTGACAAATATATTTTGAGCCTGAGAGACAAGACTGTTCTGTATGTCACCTGCATTACTGTTATGTATAAGGATGCAAATAGTTGGTGACATTGGGTAACACATGGGTGATACTTAGTAAAATTATGTCAAGGTAAATTTGATTAAGTGAGAGTGACACAGCCTGATTTATGGATTCCATTGACACGCTATTTCTTTCCTGACTGTGGGAAGAATATTATTTATTTCTGCTGAATATAACTTTCCCCATTTACCACATTCTGACTCTTGTATTAAATGGGCTCCATTATAATATTATTTATATTACATCAGTACCTGAAAGGCCCAGTTAGGTCTTCTCTGGGGCATGCATAGTAAAGTACTACTGCCAAGAATCGTTCGTTGCTGAAGTACTCAAGTGAGGCAAAGGGAGGTTAAAACAAATGGATTTTCATGTTCTACAGTCAAAGACACACTGACATCTTCATGCATGATTTCTTCATCTGCTCAAGTAGCTCTGGAAGAGTTTTTCGTCATGAGTGACATGCAAGGTTCAATCTGTGACTGGTCGTGCTCCCTTTATTTTGGCACTGTTTGTATCAGCACTGATTTCTCTGTGCTGCAGCCTCCTGATGTTTCCTTCACACAGTGTGGCACAGCCTGGCACTAATGATGCCCCAGCCTGGGAAAAACACAACAGGGCATGTCTTCTTATCACCAAATAAACCTGCTCTCAGATTCTGTTCCACTAAACAATTTTTAATGAGACCAAGCTGTGTTATAATGTATTTTATGCTTATATGTGGGAAAGAAATAATTAGTACTGAACAGGACTTTGAACACAGCTCTAGAAGAATTTCACAAGGTGGGGATTTTGGAGGTCTCAAAACAGGGCCATATTCCAGGGACGGGCACTCTAAAGCTCCCTGGGCAGCCCCTGCCAAGGCCTGAGCAGCCTTTCCATGGGCAAATTCCTGCTGTGCCCACCCTGAGCCCAGCCTGAGGCCGTTCCCTCTGCTTCTGTCCCTGGGAGCACAGCCCGGCCCCCGGCTGTCCCCTCCTGGCAGGGAGCTGTGCAGAGCCACAAGGGCCCCCTGAGCCTCCTTTGCTCCAGGCTGAGCCCCTTCCCAGCTAACTCAGCCCCTGCTGGGGCTCCAGCCCCTTGCCCAGCTCTGTTCCCTGCCCTGGACACACTGCAGCCCCTGCAGGGCCCTGGTGGCCATGACAGGCCCAGCAGTGGCCGCAGCCCTCGAGGTCCCTCAGCAGGGCCAGCCCAGGGGCCGGGCCCTGCCCTGGGCCTGCTGCCACCCCAGGGTTGGCACAGCCCAGGTGCCACTGGCCTCTGGCACTGCTGCCTTTGTGCCCAGCCCTGTCACAGCACCGCCAGGGCCTTTGCCACCAGCAGCTTTGCAGCCCGTCTTTGCCAGCCCAGCTCCATGGGGTTGGGGTGACCCCAGGGCAGGAGCTGGCACTTGGCCCTGCTGTCCCTCAGACCATGGGTCCAGCCTGGCCAGATCCCTCTGCAGAGCCTGTAGAGATGGTGCAGTCTGTCAGTGTTAGCTCATTTCAGATGTTAAAATAACACTTGACATCCTGGGCTGGTGCACACCCTCAAGTGAGGAAGGGTTCCCTCACTGGGGTGGAAGATGACAGTAGACAATCAGCCAGAACTTCCAGCTGCTGTCTCCATCCAGACCCTGTCCCAAAGAGTGACAGGTTGAAGAGGAGTAACCATAGTTTGGCACTCTGAGAGCTCTGCTTGCTCTCACAGTGTGCAGGAGAGCAGGGCAGCATCACTAATGAGAAGCCCCAGAACAAAATGACCAGCCTCATGTCCCTGTGACACCCTGTGAGTTGCACGTGGAGCAGAGAGGGACAGCAAATCTGTCCCAGCACAGCCACTGCCACCTCTGACCCTTCCAACAGAATGGATTTGGCAGGAAAGGCTGGCCACTGCTGGTGCACCAGCTATCAATATATTCTTAATAGAAATGGCTCCACCAGCAGCTGAGCCCACCCCTGCTACCACAGAGAACTGTGCAGCACTTCACCCACAAAAACCTGCTGTAAAAAATGTGCTGATATATATTGTAAATAAGAGGTTTAGTGGCAGCTGTCAGATTACCTCTGTTGTAAAGTTGCTCCTTTAAATTTACATCACTGCAATCACAAAAACTGTAATTAAAAGCCAAGTAAATTACTGTTTGCATTTCTAATGGAACAGCAATTTCAAAACAATGTGTCAATACAGAGCAACAAAGAAATTGTCTATTTTCAAAACCAGGCAGAAGATATTTTATTCTGTGATACATGTGTGTTTCCCAGTATGAGTTTTCTGTTAATGACACCTCATAGCAAAATAGTCCACTCTACTTACTGATCATGTTAAGCTGTTGCCATGGAAATATGAAGACCTTACTATACTCAGATGTTAACTCTTAAAGCACAGCTTTACACTCCTTTAATATCAATTTTTGTTTCAAAAGAGACTTCTTTGAAATGCAGAATTCAGTTATTTTCCAGCTGTCTAGCACAATGGCTGTGTTAAAAAGACAATGGCAAGAGCTTGTTTCAGAGGTGTTGTAGGAGAGCACAGCCATTCAGAAATATCCCCCCACATCATTTCCCTATGAATAGGGAATTATGAGAGAAGTGACAAACAGCTCCACAGACAATGGCAGGAGTACTTAATCATCCAAGTTCATTAAAGAGCAGAAGAAACTGAGGTATGACTAAATACTGCTACAGCTTTGTCTGGCACCTTATTCCTAAGGATAAAAGAGTGATTAGAGAACATTTTCTCCTTCCCCTCCTAGATTCACAATTTCTTTTAGAAACAAAAATCAAAGTCATAAGGAAACAACCATTTAAAAACATGTTCATATTGTCTCTCTCTGGGATTTTAGTAGGGATTTTTTTCTTTTGTTTTGGGATGACATTTGTGTATTTATAGGTTGGGTTGTGTTGGGTTGAGGCTTTTTTTTGAGAAGTTTTTGGTCTTCAAGGCATTGAAACAAGAGCAGCTGTAAAGTTGGGGAAATGAAAGACAGCCAGGCTGTGATTCCAGCCACAACTCCTCCTGCCATCCTCCAGAGACTGCAGCTCTGCTCCAGCAGGCTGCTACAGCCAAGGCAGATATTTGGGCTTGAGTCATCATGGCAAGGTATTCTGTACAGCAGCTAAATAAATCTCACAATTCAGACAACTTTTCAATTTAAATAGCCAAAATGGCATAGTCATTTTACCTTTTTCCACAGCTCCTGCTTATTTCCAGGCAAATATTTCTGAAGAAATAATTCTCATGCACGCAAATGCAACTGAGTTGTGAAGAAAGTCATCCCAGACATCCAGTTCCAGTCAGCTGGAGAGCCACCTGACTCTTCAACACCCCCTTACAAAGGCACAGCAAATGCACCCTGTTCTTGGTAAGACATCCTGATCTACACAGGTAATATCATTACTATGAAGAATGCTTCAACAGGCATTTTTCTAGGAATTGACAACCTAAGAATAATAGCTTTTTGTTCCTGGTACCTTTAATAATTTCTAACATTTCTGTTTGCCTGTGGCTCTTCCTTGCCTTACAAAAAGCAAGAACATGCTCATATTACTTCATTTAAACTTGCACCAAGCAAATACCCAGATAATTCTGAAAATGTGCACCAGCTTGGTGATTTATAAGTGAATTACACATCTACTGTATGTAGCAGGTATAAATCAATGCAGTAGTCCTCCTGATGCTCAGATAACTTGTTTTACAATCTTTATCTTCCCAAAGCTAAAGAAGTTGATTTAAATGGCTCTAAAATCTTAAATGAAATACAGCCCAGGTAGGTAGCTTCTAATAACATACATCAAATCTTTATACATGGTAAGATGACTAAATCTCAAGTCTACACCTTTTTCTGTGATAAATGCATTGCATTTCTCTTCAGCAGTGGCAGATGCAGGCCAGGCCTCTTGCTTCTTGCAAAGAAGTTCAAGTGCTTGTGATTTGGTGTTGGATTTCTTTAAAAAACAGCAATACCTAGTGGGGCTGGCAACTGCACTGTGCCTTCACTATGATTGATATCATCAATATCCCAAACACAGCACTGGGGGCCAGGAAGCCTCCTGTGCCCTGTAAACCTGGATTTGTCACAAATTCTCTCTGAAGACAGAGGCAAAGTGACGTGTGTGTCTTTGCAGCCCCCTGAGTGAGATAAGGGTCGATTATGTTGCACAAGTAGGTAGGGGTTTGGTTGACTAAATAATTGTCTCAATAAATGTCAAGTGTCCTTAGAACACATCCCTACTTGGTGTGTATCAGCTGAAGATGACAAGCTTTAAATGCACTCCCTGAAGAGATATCTGAATATATCAATGGCCCACTGCATGCCCAGCTGAAAATCTGACCACTGCTTTTCTGATATTTATTATTATTATTATTATTATTATTATTATTATTATTATTATTATTATTATTATTATTATTATTATTATTATTATTATATTTTGCCTGGTTTATTCCTATGATGTATTTCAGATATATCCTCCTTCCTCTCCCCAAGACAGAAGAATGCTCTTGCTTCCTTCCATCAAAGGTGAGTGGCAGAAGATCAAAAAGGCCAAATTACCTGTGCAGCCATTATGAAGTCTGGCAAATCATGGGCAGGAGCTCAGATATTTCAAAAATTAGTTCAATTTTTCAATCAATTGTTAGATGTCATCCCCTTCCTGGGCTGTCATCCCCTGAAATCATCACAGAAATATTTGATAAATATAGGAGGGCTATCACAGGAAGGATGAGATTGCAGTTTTAATAAGCAACTTTATATCCAACTGATAGCCAGTGGAGCTGAGGACCAGAGCAATAAAAAGCTGGAAGATGCATTTAAGTTTCTCAGCTGCTTTGCAACATCATCAGAACTCATAAATTTGGCTTCTTAAACATGTCTCTAAAAAAACTGATTTCTGCACTGTGAGCTTTTATGATCACTTTAAAATAAATCCAAATCACCAGACAGGTCACTAAATAGGCTCTTAAATTTATCTGGCAATCCCATCCCATGTGTTTAGATTTTCTTTTAGCATTCATAGCAGCGATGCCCTGCCCAGCTCTGTGTGAATGAGCTGGGGTTTGGCTCCATGTCTGCAGTTCCTGCTGGCCCCAGGAGGGCTCTGTCCCTCCCCTCTCCCCAGGAAAAATGCCAAAAGTTGGGATGGAGCTGGGTAAAGGCACACACACTCCTCCAGCTGCAGCCTTAGGGGACTTTGGAGCCCACAGGACAGACACAGTGGTACAAGGGGTGATGATACTAAGGTTACTTCCCAATGAAATCTGAGTCACTTTTACTCAAATATTCCAGTAAAAGCAGAACTGCTGAACAAGGGGAAAAATTAAGACCTAAACTAAATTTTGGACCCCTACTCATTAAAACATGCATTCATTAAACTCTGGTATCTTTAAAAGAGGATCCCAAGTGATAACTGTAATATTTGGGTTTGTCTGGGAAAAGTAATACAGAAATAAGGATTTCTTAGACTCCTGAATTATCTCACAAAAAGGGTTATTTATTGCAGAGGATCATCTAACATTTTGGTAGAAGTCATTGAAAATTCAGTCTATTTGAACAAGAAGAGAACATAAATCCTTTAAAATATATTTAATTAACAAAAAAATACCCTAGCCCAAAATCTCATTTTGAAAATAAACCCTGCAGCAACTCTAGCATACAAATCAATTACCACATATACTCCTTAAGAGTTAGTCTAGATGCCAAGTGAAAATCAATGTAATTATTTGACTTTACTATAGGACAGCAGAGCTTTATGAAAGTTCAACTGAAATTTTGCTATTATTTGTACTTTCAGAGTCAAAAGAGATAAACCAAATACATTTGAATAGGATCTCGTTATCAAGGAGTTAAATACAACTCAATGTAAATAAGTGAAATTAAAGATACATAGTGTCACCTAATCCCAGAATAATGCAAGTGGGAAGGGACAGCACCTCAGTTTAGTGAAAGGGAAACCTTTCTGCTTTATTTTATCCCTGCATGACAGAAAAAATGAACAAAATATATATGGAAAAGTGTGAGAATTTCTCAGAACGAACAGATAACCATGCTTCCAGACTGCACATTCTCATGTACAGCTCTAACTCAGCCTGTGTTTGTTTTGAGGTGTGCAAAGGTCCTTTGGGTCAATATTTTCAGAAGAGGAAGATACACGTACAATGATATAAGGACAAGACTCTGCATAATCTTGGAGTCTGGAGGTATCTTCAGTGAGAAGTAAAAATATTTTCATTTGCATTTTCAGGTCTCTCAAGTTGGAGGACTGGAGAGATACTTAGGATATTTTATTTTAGAAAGAAGGTGTAGAATATACATCCAAGGCATATTAAAATTGGGGATTTTATGGAAAGGATATAATTAAGCACACCAGCAGTAAGATAATGTGGATTGAGGAGCAGATGTGTGCATATATGTGCAGGATTTTCCAACAAAGAAAAATATATTCCGAGTGAAATGCAAGTGACTGATGCAGACATGCCTTTATCCTCACCTGCACTTATCAGCTGCCAACATTTCAAATTGCACTGCTCTTACTCAGTGAAACTTCCCTCTTCTTACACTGACTGGGGCTTATCTACAGCACCAAGACACAAAGGGTCTGCTTGAAAGATGCAGATCCTCCTTTAACATTTCTTAATTCTGTTGGATTTAAGTCAAACCCTCAGGGTGAGCACCTGTTTTTACAGCTCATCAAGGATGAAGTAACACCCCTGTAGCATCAGCAGGCTCATATATGAACTGTGCAAGAGGCTGATATTTTGGCAGGGTGTTTAAACAAAAAAGGACACATTTCCAAGTGGCTTTTCAGCAGAATTGACCAAGACAGGCACCTCCTGAATGGAGGGGAAATGTGCTCTGCAGTGAAAGGGAAATTAGCTGGAGAAGTGCCTGAGCAGGCTCGGCTTCAGCGGGAGATCCACTCCAGAGCCTCTCCCATTAAACCCTTCTGGGTCAGAAGAGTGAGGAGCCCTTAGGAAGCAGCCCCCCGTGGCCTGAGCTGTACTTTGCTAGGAGTCTGCTTTTAGATTTTCGTGCTGTGATTATTGAGAGCAAGTCTGACAAGGCAGACTTCTTAAAAACCTCCTCATTTTTGGTGATGTCCGGGCTGCAGCCTGCAGGCAGGTCCCCAGGGGATGGAAAGACAAAAAGCACTCATCCTACCCCAAGGAGATGAGTTCCCCAGGACAGGAATCAGGCACTGTCTGCCCTTTGTACCGGGAGCAGAGGAAGCAGCTTGAATATGTAGCTTGGGCTCAGAGTTTCTTACACAGCAGGGCTCAGTGCCCTCAGCATTGCCTCATCTCCCTGGAAAATGCAAATCCAGCAATGTTCCTCTTTGGCACTGACCTCCAGGCTGACAGCTGAACAGTGCCTGAGGTACATTTCCAGGAGCTGATATCACATTACAGCGAGCAATACCTATGCTGTGGAGTTGCTTCAGTGTTTTCAAATCATTCTGACACACTGGATGAAAGAATTTCCGTAATTATAAATCAAAACACGATGGATTTCACTGTGTACTGCTCTAATTCAGGCATACAGCCTTTTCTCTGCTTGCTCTCTCCAGCACACTGGCTACAGCTGTGTAACACTGGAACTGAGCACAGCAGTTCAGCACAGAACAGCAAAACTGTCTCAAACAACACAAGTAATTGTCTATTTTGTATGGCAGGACAATAATGGGGACAATGGCCCACCTTACTCCCTCCTTTTAACTTGGGCAAGAACAGCGTCTGCAGAGTGAACTGACATTTGCCTTGCATTTGCCTTTTTGCCCTGTTAATCTGATTGATGTAATGCATCCTTCTCTTTCCTTCTGTTGCTGAAAAATATTGCAAGAATATGTCAAGGCTGATGCACTCTCAGTCAATCAGAGCAGATTTCTGCACGTAACTTCCCTGACAATGCCTTGTTTGCCCTCTCTGCAAACTTGCAGTGTTGGGAATGTAGGCACAGGCTAATTAAAGTTTAATTATTCACTCGATCTATTAGGATGGAATTCAGGTTAGTGCACAAGGCTGCCTGTGCCATTTCAGCACATCACAAGGGAGGCTGCAGAGGTAGAAGTGGATTTGGCCAGATAAAATTATCCTGTCCAGAGATTTCTGCACAACAGAAAGCACAATTTCTCTGCCTGCATTTCTAATGGATAAAGACTATTTATCTACTGCAGATGATCCAGTGCACAAAGGGAGGCATCACTGAACACAAGGTCTCTGCCAGAAGCTTCCATGTCACTCTAATGGTCAAAACTTCTCACTGCTGGGAATTCAGGCTGCTGACAGAAAATATCTGTCCCTGCATATTCCTCCTTCCTGCCCTCAAGCACATTCTGCTTGTTTCCACATTCTCTCAGGGCAACTTCCATAACCTCTTCCTCACCCCCAAACTTCAGTCAGACTTGATCTCACAACATTAATGAGGGTATCCTGATTTCAACAACAGTAAAAAGCCTTTGGGACTTAGATGAAGACAGACATGTTTCCTCTCCTGAGGATCCCACCAATCTTTTGGAGACCTCTTTCCCCATGGCTGATTTTTCACCACTTGCTCTGTTATGGCTCTGGACTTCCAGATGGTGCTGCAGAGGGGACTGATGGCCTGTTATCAGCCTGCTGAAAATAGTAACATTTCCAAGTCCTTCAGCTCTCCAAAATGAACCAGTGGATTGAGCACTGTTTGTGTGACTTGAGGCCATTTTGTTTCAGCTGTTGCATTTCTGTGAAAGTCAAGGGAGCTGCACCAGCATCAAACCAGTGCAGTGGAATGGTGAATTGGGCCCTTAAAGTTGGATTCCACATGGACAAAGTGCAGGAGAGTGGCCATGACAACTCCTACCACACCTGTAAGACCATTTGAACAACAACATTTATTATTTCTCAGACTTTGTCATCTCCCCTCAGATACATTTATCTTGATATTCCCTAAAACCATGGACCAAAGCTGAGTGTGTATCAATAAAGCACACAAGAGGTGTTTTAATTAGGACTGATCAGCAGTGGCCCTCAGTCATCTCTAAATGCAGCTTCATGTTCTGCAGTGCTTGGGGTACAAGGGCAAAGGGAAAGGCACTAAAAACAATATTGCAGGTTTCAAATGACTTGTGCTGCAGGTAATATCTCAGGCCATTACAGCTGAAAAAACATTTTGAAATGAAATATATTTCATGATTGACCTTTTATTTTTTGACATGGCTTTGCTGTGATTCTGTGTTGTATAAGTATTTTATATGCCATTGGTCTTTCCCAAATCACATCTGTAGATTTTTTTTTTTTTGGTTTATTGTGGAGTTTTCCTGTGTGGTTCTATACTCCAGCAATTATTTTGTGGGAAATGATAACATTAAAGCAGAGAACTGAGAAATGGTTTAGGCCTATCCCCAGCAATTTTGCAACAATTTTTTAAGAACGATCAAGCAGATACTTAACCCAAAGCAACACATAATAGGAGCAATTTCTGATCTTGATCCTGTTTGACCATACCAGAGCGGCTTTCAAGTTAACAGGCTAAAAAGGCAGAATGTAATATATCCAGCTGAGAAATACATGCACACATAAACAAGGAAATGCAGGGGGTTTGTGCCCAGCTGGCCTGGTCTTACCTTTGTGAACTTCTGAAAATTGTTAAGGACCCCATGTAAAAAATTCCCACTAAACTTTATTTCCTCTCTTGGAGGTTTGAAACATTCAACACACACTGACAGCCAGACTTAATGCCCCTGAAATTAAGTGTTAAGGGTGTCAAGTTAAACTTTCAGACAAAAACAATCCTTAACCTGAAACAGGTATTTGAAATTGTACCTGTTGGCCTCCTGAGTTCATCAGACCTCTAAGTGTGGGTTGTGAGAATTGCACCAAGGATTCATACACAAATCCTCAGAGCATGCCAGGACATCTCTGCTTGTAAGCAATAAACTCGTACAATGTAATTTTAGTGGCACAGCAGGGTGCTAGTATTGCTCCTTTCCTTTAAAAATAAACAGAAAACAAATATAAAAGTGTTGAATAAACATTAAAACAAAGATTAATTTTGGGATTCTCTGAGTTCCTGTCAAAACTGTATTCATATGTATTCAAACATCATCTGATAAATAACTTAACTGGAAATTATCAACAACGAAAAACAAAAGGAATGGGAAAAATAAAGATACCTGGAAAGATTTCAGCAAAGATCTAACTCTTGGAGTGTTTCCAAGAGGCAGCCTTGATTTTGATTAATATTATAATACAGCCTGCTAAAACAGCACCTCATAAATATCCATGAAACGGTTTATTAGAGATGGTTGTAAATACTTAAAATCTTGTCTTGCAGCCCATCAGATTTCAGGAAAAAAAAGGCAGTTGAGAACATCAAAAGGTGAAAATAAGAAGAATTCTTAGAAGATGTTTTCTTCCTCCTAAATATTACAATATATCGGTCCAAAAAATATTATCCTGGAGAGTGGAAATACTGCTGGAAAATGTGTGGGCTGCTTTATAAGCACAAATAACAGAGATTTTGAGAGAGAGACAGACTGCTGGGGGAAAAGAAAACCAGAAAAATATGACATGGAGAATATATGAAAATTACTCTTACTACAGCCTTCAATTTTCTCATTTCAAAACCAAAACAAAATAACTACTTGTAAGAAAATGAACTTGGTATGTATGTAAGGAAAGGGTGGAAACCAGAGAGCTGAGAAAGGAACCAGGGAAATATTGGGGCATAAGCAATTTCCTTCTGCAATCTTTTCATCTTGCAAATCTGTTTTTACACATAGCATCTTGCAGTTGTAGAATAAAACCATTTTAATTTAAGCTCTGTTATATCTGAGATTTCAATCTTCTACCCTCCCTCTTTTTGTCTTCCATCCAGTGTCAATGTGTTCATAGCCAAGGCCATTCCAGGCAGCACTTGTGCTGCTTTCCAGCATTCTCCTTCCCTCAGAATGGATTTTAGCTTGTGAAGCCTCTAAGGCAGAAAACTGAAGTCATGCATTTAGAGAGCAACAGGAAGGAGAACAGCATTATAAAATGTGGCACTAATGTGGCACCACAGCCATGTCATCCTTGCAGGGGGGCAGACACCACTTTTCTGCTGCATTCTGCATCTCCTGAAGGCAGGATCCCGGTGGGGATGCTGGAGATAGAGCTGTGCTGTAGGACAGGAGCTCTGGGCACACACTGAGACATCTGTCCTGAGGGAATGGTCAGGAATGGGAAGCAGCACAAGCTACGAGTGACCACAGACAAGCTCCTGCAGAAAGGGCAGGCTGTGATTGCTGTTCCAGCTCAGCTCCTGTCCCAGCTGCTCCCTGTGGGCAGGCTGGAGTCACAGTGCAGGTTCAGGAGAGAGTGGCAGCCTAGCAGCTTGCTTTCAATTCCCAGTGCCTTTGCTGTGATGAGAATTTCCCATGTAACCAGCCCAGTGGTACAAGTCCCCTGTCCCCCTGACTCGGTGGCAGACACAGGTCCCCAGGCAGGGCACAGCTCTGCCTGCAGCCACAAGACATGGCAGCAGGATGTGACAATGGGGTGAGTTCTTTTCCTGAATCCAAACTGGGGCTGCCTGTGCCCCTGGGAAAGAATGAAACAAAAGAAAAATTAAAGGAAAATTATATTTGGCTGATTCCGCCCTCCTTCTCACTTCCCAGCCTGGCGAGTCCCCACGGAACCATTTGTCGTGCGTGTCCAACTCCCGATGCTGCCAGGGGGGAGCTGCTGTTCTGCAGGAAAGGTTGCACAAAGAAGGAGACCTTGGCCTCACAGAGAGAGTTCTGAGTGGGAAACAGTGCCAGATTGGATCACAGTGCCACAGTTCAGAAGCTGGATGATGTTTCTTACTCTTAGTGCTGTGTTACTTCCATCTCTCTTGCATCTCCCTTCCACTCTGGGAGTTCATGGCATTTTGGAAGACATTTTTCTGCTTCATTGGCATTTGGAACATGTTTGTTTCCATCATTTAGCTTTAAAGGCAAAATGCACCAGTTAATAAGGTAGTTTTCTGCAAAACAAGAATTTTGGTCAGAGATAGGAGGCAGGTGAATCATGGAGAGCAAAAGGCTAAATACAGAAAACAGACACTCAGAGGATGAAACAAAAATGTGGGGAGGGAATAGAACACACCACCACAGAAAGAATTTATTCATTGCTTTTCATAAATAATATAAACTCCAGTAATATTCTCATTGCCAGGTCAACACAGGGGTCAGTGATGCTTCTGGAAGTGACTTTATGCTCACTAAATTGCTGAAATCCAGATTAGACACAGCCTTTTTGTGAAAGCACCAGTGAGGCATAGTTGGCTGGAACAAATTTTTGTGCCTCAACTTCATATAGATCCCACTCTAAACTTCATCTCCTCCTCCTCAAACCCTGATTCTCCAGGCCCAAAGGTGCATCCCTGCCTTCCCAGAAAGCCATTCTAGGGCAGGGCAGCACCTTGGCAATGCTTTCTCTCACAGTATAAATGATCACAAACTGAAAGAACATTATTTACTTGCTCTCGGATTCTATGGGTACAAATAGATTAATGGACCATTTACAGTATGATTCCCCATATGAAAATAATAAATACCTCTGTAATTAACTAATTAATTACATGTCATAATTATGTTGTTTTCCATAAATGGCACAGTAACCATTTGAGACTGTTGAAATGCATGTTTACTTCCCCCTCTCCTCTTTTTTTATAATACTACATTTTTTCATTCAGATAAAAATGTAAGTATTTTTCCAACTTGTCAAATTTCAGGCTACTCCATTTCCAGGTGAAGTCTCCTTCAATACTAATAAAAATCCCTCAGGGAGATGAGCAGTAACTGAACACACCAGCTAAAGAGAAATGATGCGCTACAAAAATATACTTGCACGGTGTGGATGTGCAAGGAAATCTTATGCTGCTCTCCAGCTTGCACACAACCCTTATTTCCCATTGAATTGTATGATGCAGCTCTTCTCCCACCCCACTTCCTTCCCCTAGGAGTAATCATTCATTTTCAGCAGTACAGCTATTTTGATTGAAGTATTTTTTTCCTCCTCCTCACTGAATGTACTTTCTATAATCTGGTGCACTAACCCTCTGTTAAAAAGGGAAAACAGGGAAGAGCTCATTCCTTACCTGCACAGCTGACACACTTCTAAGAGAATATTTGGTATGGATACACAGCATCAGATATCATTTATTATAGAAGGAAACCCAAAGAGAATAAACTCTTAGAAACCATCTTTATCTGAAATTAAAGGAGAAAAATTATGGAAATGATACTGAAAACTCATCTTCATGGGCCCAATCCTAGATGTGCTACCAAAACCTAATAAGTGCAATTTCACTAACCCAAAATATTCTAATATTCCGAGATGCTACTACGGCTGGTAAAAGCTCTATTTTGGCAAGCTCCGGGGCTCTGTGATATTCTGAGCATTTCATTCAAAAATTACTTTGAAGATAATGGGATTGTAAAAAGTCAACACCTGTAAAACTCCAACCACTAATTCAACTTTTAAACAAGAAATTGTTGACTATATTCTTAAAGCACTAAAGCTTGACAGTTCTTTCCTGGGAAACAGAAGCCTGTTACAGCCCATCCTTAAAGTCAAGAAATTCAGAGTCTAAGGCAGCAGGCTAGGAAATGGCTCCTAAATCCATGAATCCCCTTGGGGAAGTGTTCTGCTACCAGCTACTTCCCATTTAACTCAGAGATTGCCAATTCAAGCCATTTCTTTCATAAAGCTGTGGTACAATTACATAGAAAATGAGAGAATTTTTCTCCAGCAAGCCCTGAGAGTCAGAAACACCATGTTTGAAAAAAAACATCTAAATAACTGATCTGATACAAAGCAGGGATGAACAATTTTAAGGCACACACCACAAAAGTGCACTCACGTCTCAGGAGCTCCAGTTTGACCTGGGCACACGGTTTGAGAGGCATTCACAGCTCTGTACTGCAAAGCCTCAATGATCTGGAGATGTTTTCCTACCTCTGTCTCTTAAAATAGGGGCTGTACACCCCCAAAGCCCTATTCCAGTGTTGCACAACCAGGTTTGCCTCCCAGGAGTAGCAGCATTGGCAGGAGGTTCTCAGACTTTCTATGGTAAAATCCACAGGACTGGATCAGATGGATACAGAAATATCCGGCTAAAAGCCACTTGGCCGTTTCTCCCCAAAAAATTATCACTATCCAGAAATGTGTCCCATTCACAGCATATACAAGATTGGGGAATATTTATTTAGACATAGTTTAGATAAACAGCCCAGGCATGATCTGCTGGGACAGAAATGAGCTCCCAAATCCACTATGCTTTGTGTGTGGTTGCACAGGAATTCCAGCCAAGGGCAGGGTGTCCACTTAGCTTTGTGTACTGACATGAGGCCTTCTGAGAATGTCTAAATATCCAGGATTTATACAATATTACTCTACCTTTTAGTGATTAAAAAGTTTCTGTGTTTTTATCTTGCCTAAATGAGAAACTTGCACCTTTTAGAACCATGAAAGAGTAGATATTTGAAGGCTGATACAAATTCTCATATTTAAAATAAATCCACATACAGGAGATTTTGTCTGAAATTCGTGCCAAGTGTCTGAATATAAAGACTGTGACACTGTAAGGTTTATTACATAAATGAGAAATCTTAATCATTTTAATCTCTCTGTGCAGTTCTATAGCCTAGCCTTCATAACTTCCTGTAAGTAAATCTAAAACCTAACATCCTTTCCCTTATTAAAGCAAATTAAAACTTGTCACAACTAGGGGACTGTGCCTTGAAGAACAGAGAAGGGCAAGAGCATATCCTCCCTTGCATTTAGAAGAGTTTACTAGAAACAGGATTAAAACCTTTTAGTCAGGTTAAGATTGGTCCCAAGCTGGTTGGTTCCTTCCATGAGGGCAATATCTTCAGTGGAAGATCAGGTGAGGAACATGGTTAAATTTTGGCACAATAGCTGTGGATCAGGCAAGAACTGATTCACGTGCATGGAATCCAAATTAGAACTGACATAATAGTTGAAAATATGTCCTCCTTTCTTAATAAACAATATTCAGGGAAAGTTTTGTACATGGCAGATGGTTTCTCAGGACATGAGGGAAGGTTTCAGAAAATCATCTTTATTGGAGAATGGAAAAAACTCATGGCATGGGATGAGTTAAGTCAGGCTTTTAGAGCATTGTAATCTACCAGACTGTTAAACAGTGAGAGGGAATTAAGTGACCTGAAAATGGCATAACTAATTGCAGAGTCTTGAAAAAATAACGGCAACGTGGAGGTTCATGAAATGTGTATGAACTGTATCACATATTCATGCCCTATTACTGTGAATTCTGAAGTGTCTTACTGTTCAAGATAATAGACCTTGATTCAATTCAGTCTGATGTAGGATGAATTTCATGTGCTAATTAGTAAAGCATTTCTTAATGATTAGGAAAAAGTAGATAACATCTGATTGAAAACCTAACTGTCAGAGATAAAACAACGATACAACTCGGGTGGAAGAAATGCCAGTCAGGCTGAATTCAGGTGTCTTAATTATGATAATTAATGATTGTATTCCCTATATAGATAAACTCAACCAACATGAAAAGCATATTGTAATTAAAGTGCTTTTGAAAAGCAACATTTAAAGAAATGCCATTGGTAATAATAATTACTTTTCTCATTTTCCATTTCACATTTGATTGCATTGGTTCAGTATGGAGCTAAAAAGGAAAGACTTTGAGCTACTGCAGTTCCTACTGAAATAAGAACTTAGCACTACACAGAAAGAGGGTTTAAGAGACCCTGAACTTTTACCACTGCACATAATCAGCGATTTTTCTCACAAAATGAAAACATACTCTCCATTAACAAATTGCTGCATCATGTTTTCCGCTTCCAAGATGCCACATTGATGGATTCCCTTGCAGAAAAAAGCCAAACTACAAGTGGATGTGGTTTTGGAGAGACCAGAAGAAATAGCAGGTAAAAGAAAAAGCTTTTTGGGGTTAGATCTATCTAAGAAAGGTAATTTGTGTCCTAAAAGAGACAAGAATTTTGCTTTTTTCTATTTTAGCTCTTCAGTTGCAGTGCTGAGATTAAACTAAAGCTTTCTCGTGATTTGATTTTGGGTTTTGTTTGGTTCTTTTTCTGAAGAGCCAACACCTTCCCAGGAAAAGCTTGAATTAATTCACAATGATAGTAGAGTTTTTTAAAATAAAAACAACAGCCATTTATCTTTTGGGCGCCCTAGGCTTGTTTGTCATCAGCTCTGTGAAAAATATCTGCTTGTCTCCAGGATTCCTGCTGCTCTAAAACACAGGGTGCATTCAGACATCCCTGAATAATGCTTATCCTGATGCCATCTTGTAGAGGCCCTGTGGAATCTACACATGACAACAGATCAAAATTATATTTTGGGATAGGTAAGAGGTATTTCAACATGATCTCTTCATCTACACCTGCTATACCCTGAGAAATGCTCAGTGACAGGACTTCTCAAAGTAGTGTAAAGTCAGCATATTAAGGGTAATTTAGCCTGATAATAACATGGTAAGTACAGATTAGCTCCCCTGGAAGCCAATCCTGTACTGATTACAATTCTACATAGGAGATAAAACATAAGTTAGAAAAAGTTTCACAGCTGCAGAGCAAAGTGACAAAATAGAAGAGCAAAGAGGTCAGTGATAATGGATAAAATCCTGGCCTCAGTAAGGTCAAGAGCCAACTCCCATTGATTTTAATGATGCTTGATATTTCTAATGCATCACCTTTGAAGTGATAAATATACAAATATCAGTCAGTACAGAGAGGTGGCCTGCTAAATCACACCTCCAAAAATGGGGGATTTTTGCTGTTTGTAGTCAGCCACCCAAGAAATTTGCCAGCAGGCTTTGAATGTATACTTTGAAGTGATTCAATTCCATTAAAGTGTAACTTGCTCATTTCACATTTTTGAGCTTCTTAAAAAAGCCATCTGTAGTTATTCTTCCAGTCAGAATAACCATTTGCAGTAATGGAAAAATGAATTATCTAGGGAAAGCCTGGAAATGTCACTGTTCTGGATAAATACTATGTGTTCCTTCCCCCTGCCTCTTCTCTCTCCTGCCCTTTGCCATTCTCATTATTAAACCCTGTTTCAGTGGCTGAATCTCTCCTTGTTTTCACTCTAACCCTGAGCCATGAGAACACCAAGAGCTGATACCACCAAGAGTAGCCCAACAGGCAGAGTTTTCACTCTTTGTGAGGTAATTGCTGGCTCTGCATGAACCTGTATGGTTTTAGAAAAGAAGGGATCCAAAAGAGCAGTTTATTCTCCTACACGAAGAGACAGCAGCTTGAAAAGTCGCAATTTTTCTGTCAAAATCTCTGTCCCCCACCACTCAAACTCTCAGGCAGTTTCTCCTGTGCTCATCTGGACAGTTGGCATCCCCACAGTTACCCAGAGTGCTGTTTCTAACTCACCCTCCCTATTCTCCCAGCACAATGGATGAAAATTCAATTCCATTAATAGCCAGGCCAGCACTCCTGTCAGCTTCCACCAGGCTGAAGTTCTGCTTAATAAGCACAACCAGAGTGTGAGTCTTTCCTGGAACTAATTGCTGTGACTTCAGCACAAGGACAGGGACATCTTCCAGATGTGAGGAGCCTCAAGCACTGCTTTGCCCTCTGGCCAAGCTGTGACAAACGAGTGGAACACTCTGGGGTGGGACAGGGTGGCACCATGGAGCTCCCTTGGTGTTCTGAGACACCTGGGACAAGGACTGCACAGGACCATGCTGATTGTGCCCCAAATCCTTCTAGAATTTGTCTCTGGAGCGGTCAAAAGAAAACCAAACAAAATCAAACTGAACCAAACACACACACAACTCATCTCAGAGAGATCTGCCTTCTATAGAATTTTTTTTTACTTACTTCTTTAGTTTAGTGTTTTCCTTCTTCATATTTTTCTTTTTTCAATGTGATTTTTTGGTGGTTTTGTTTTTTTTCCTCAAGATTCATTTGTGAGAAGAATTATACAAAGATTTAAATGAAGACAATTAAGGGCAAACTCAAGTTACTCACAGCACCGTGGGAGCAGGTTGTGAACTCTTAAATCAGGCACTTTTAGCGATGACCTGAGGGCACAGCATTGTCCCAGCTGCTTTCACTGCAGGGAACACCTTCCCTCACCTCTGTTTTAAGGAGGCTAATGTGACCCCTTTTATATTTAGCACAAATACAACAGAAGTTATACATGAGAACACTGCACAGCTCACAGCAAAGGGACAGACAAGGAAACATTTCCTGCAGAGAAAGATTCCTTTTCAGTTTTAGCTCCCCACCAGTAAAACAATCTTTCCCCTTCCCTCTAAGCTGTTGATGCTCACTGAGGTTATTAACATTCCTTGTTTGCAGCCTGAATCCCAATTGTATGGTACAAATTATGGCAAATCTATCTCCTAATGTAATGGTTACCAATTAAATATCACCCAAGACTCAACATTTAATCAACCTCTGCCTTTTTTTCCATAAATCCGATAAAATAATTTAAGTTCATCAACGATTTGCATTTTAGAAGTGCTTCAGTGCCTTCAAAAGCACAAATGCCAATCTTATTGTTCACACACACTTCCAAGGTTCAAAAAAATTCAAGAGACAATTAATCATGCTGGATGCATTTAAAAAAAAAAAGAAAGAAAAAGAAAAAAGGAACTAGAGGATGCATTGCAGGTTATTATCTTGATTTACAGATTTAGTGTGCTCTGCCTTTGAAAGTGGAGTGTCCTCTGCCCTTTTCCTCTACCCTTGTCCAAGGTGAATCGTTTTGAGCAGTGAGTAGATTCAACAACAAGAAAGAATCTCTGAGCTCTGGCACTCTGGTATGCAATTCAGACTACCTCTGCATATCCCTTCTTTCCTGTTGTGATGTGAAAATTGAGCCAAATCTCTTGAATTTTTTGATTTGGAATCCAGAAGTGGTTGTGATGAGTTACAGGCACTGAATGATGCCATGTGCACAGCCCTTCTGAGAGGGGACTGAGGCACGGTGCTGTGCAGTGCTTTGCCCTCACCATGGCCACTGCACCTTTTGAAACCACACAGTTGATAAGATTTTAACTCTCAGATTTGCTCTCAGACCATGGTGCTGATAACACCAAAGCTGTGGGCTCAATCCCTGTGTGGGCCATTCACTCAAGAGCTGGACTCCATGATCCTTGTGAGTCCCTTCTGTTATAGATGAGTAAATGGCTGGCTCTCACAATTAAGGGGTAAACATTATATAGATGGTAAAGGAAGTTTCATAATTGTATAGTTATGTGTCTGCAATGTTCTCCCCCAGTATGTGTTATCATGGGATGGTCTTGGTGACCCAGAGATTTGAGAGGGTTGGATTGTTACTTTGGCAGCACCTGACCTGCAATCAGAATGTAAGAAAGTGATTTCTACCACTGGACAGCAGCGAAGGAGTTGACTGAAAAGACTCTAGGAGGGGCTAGAGATATAAAAGGCAAAACAGCCATTTAAGGATGAGCCAGCCATGAGGGCAGTTCTCGTGCCTGCTGTTCCTTATTTAATCCTTTTGTTGTATTTTTCTTAAGGTTTAATAAGCCCTTTACATTTTTTAAGTGAGCAGTCATTTCTCACACTTCCAACTCAGAATATTCTGGGATTCTGTAATTTGTCCCCTTTAAATCCATCAGCTCCACTTCCATTTCAGCACCCATTTCCTGTGCTGCCTGTCCTTGAGCATCCCCCCTCACCACTCCATCACTCCTCTGGGCACCCTGGCATTGCAGGGGCTGGGAGCAGCTCTGTGCCTGGTGTGCCTTGTCCCCATCCCTCCAGCAGGCTGGAGCAGAGCTGCTGGTGCTGGCTGTCACTATCATATTTTCTGAAAAATCCTCTTTGCCCAGGATTCTTCTCCTGTGAAGATGAGAGGCCTCAGAGAAAAAGGAAAACAATATTATATCATTTGCTTCTCCTGTGTTTTGCTGGTTTGGAATGTGGTCTGGAGATTGTTTATCCAAAAGGTGATTGGTTGTTTGATTGGTTTCATATGAATTGTTTTAACTTAATGACCAATCACAGTTAAGATGTGTCAGACTCTGGGGAGAGTCATGAGATTCATTATCATTCTTTGTAGCCTTCTGTAAGTATCCTTTCTCTATTCTTTAGTATAGATTTATTATAATATAATATAATATATTTATAATATACAACATATACATTTATAACATATATTTTTATATTTTATTCATTGTATATAATATATATTCATACCTATTATATATAATGAATATATAATAATATATATAATAAATATATAATGATAATATTATAATATAATAAATATATAACATATTATCTATAAACTATATGTCATATTAATTATATTAATTAACGTATATATAGTATATATTATATTAATTACAGTATATATTATGTTACATATAATTATATTAATTATATTAATTATAGTATATATTATATATATATTTATATATAGATATATACTATAATTAATATAATAAATTAGCCTTCTAAGAACATGGAGTCCAGTACATTCCTTCCTGCCACGGAGGACCCCAGAAAATACCCCATATGGCCTGGGTGCTCAGAGCTGCTCAGCCCCCATGCCTGTGCTCCCATCTGTTGTTGTGGCAGCTCAAGTCTGGCTCTTTCAGAGGGAGCCCAGGGGTGGCTTGTCACCTTCAGGAGGTGCCATGGTAACAGGCTGGGGACAGAGCCTGCTCAGCACCCACAGCATCACACACACACTCTGGGGCTGCAGATGGCCAGCACTGACCAGCTCTGTGCCAGCCTTCAGCCCCACCTCAGCCTCCTGCTGCAGGTCACATTTCAGTGGGTTTGTCAGTGGGCTGGCAGAGATGATTTAACAGCGAGGAGTGGCAGCCTCCTGTACCACTCGTTTCAGGAGTGCCCTCCCTGAACATGATCTTATTGACAGATTTCTTCAGCAGCCCCAATAGCCTGCCTACACACAGACAGACTTTTTTACACTTTGGTGTTAAAAGATGATTTGTGTGTTTAGGAGATGCATGCATTCATTGAGAGTCACTCTAGGCAGAGTGGAGGACTGACTGAAATTAATTTATACACCTAGCAAACCTTTTTGAAAAGTCCATACTTCTGGAATAGGAAATAATATTTTTTTTGCATATTTCACTCTAATAATAAAAGTGTCACAGACCCTCTAAATAGAAATCAAAGATATATAGGCATGAACTTCAAAAATAATTAAGTCTGAAAGGATTATAGCATGCATGCTCCTAAGGAGATGTTCTCTACTTATAATATCTTATTTTCTGAGGCAAATATTAAATTAGTTACTGGCTGGTACATGAGGAAAATGCAGAATGGAATAACAGTGATAAACTTTATGTCATTTCTGAGATGAGATCTTCATTGTAACAAAGAACTTGTTTCAAACTAATCATGGAAGAATGTTTAGTATGTGCTAGAAGATATAAATCTGAGCAGTGTTCAGGATCCTAGTGTGTAAAAGCCCCAAAGGTTAAAAATTCAAAACTAAAGCCTGGTCATTTCTATTTCTAAGTTACTGCCATGGATGTCTCAAAGATGCAGAATTCAATTGCCCAGCAAATCTTATCAAGATGATATTTAGAATGTCAAAAGATGCACTCAGAAAGATAAGGAGGATTTAACAAGCACTATCAATCACCTGCTAACAGCTGTAAGCCCAGCTGATATCAGAAGGTTATGCAGGGGGAGCTAATGAAGATATGGATTTCATTTGGTTTGCAGAGCTATTTCCTTTTCTGTTATTAATTTGGGACACGACTTTATGTTCAAAGAAATTTTTGCATACAAACTCAAATAAGATCCTGGTCTGTGTGATGTTACCTCTTTAAAAACCCTGTCATTTGAGATTGTGCAGGAATTGAATGACCAGGATTTCTCTGATCCCCAGAGCCTGCCCTGCAGCTTTGGATGGTAATTTTCCTTCTTTTTTTTTTTTTTTTTTTTTTTTTTTAAACATTATGATCTTACTTGCTATAGAACTGTTTTCAACTACTATGTTTTATAATTAAAAAATGTGTTTATGTACCCCAGTCCTCCCACTAAGGCTCTGGTAATGGAACAGAGGCGTTGAAAATGGTCCATGCCCTCCTTCAATTGCCGGGAATGGGAGAGCAGGGCTGAACAGCACAGCGAGAGGGATATTGCTTTGGTGCTCCTGTGTGCAGGCTGGGGCCCTGATCCTGCAGACATTTAGGCAGTTGAGCAATTTTACACAAGTGAATAATCTGATTTAGTTCAAAGGGAGTACTCACATATGTTAAATGTCTCACCTGCTGCGGTGGTTTAACCCCAGCAGGCAGCTAAATACCACAGCCACACATCCCCTGCCCTGGGATGGCAGCAGAGCAGGGAAACAAAGGTAAGGATTGTGGGCTGAGGCAATAACAGTTTAATAATTGAAATAAAATAAAACAGAATCATCTTCACTGTAAAATGTAATAATTATTATTTTAATGGCAAGAGAGACAACAAAAAAAAGAATATAAAAAGAGGAATAAAACCCAAGAAAGACAAATTATTGACAGTAGAGTTGCTCACCACCCCCTGACTGACGGAATATCCCTGGGGCCAGTTCAGATCAGCTGTCTTGGCTTTGATCCCTCCTGGCTCCCTGTGTCCCTCCTGGCTGGCAGGCTTGGGGACACTGAGCAGTCCTTCACCACTCAGCATCACCCAACCATCACTGGGTTATCAACATTATTCTCTTTCTAAACCAGCACCACAGCACTGTGGCAGATACTAGGAAGAAAATTAACTCTACCCCAACCAAAAGCAAATTAACTCTATCCCATCCCTCCTTGTTCCTGAGCTGGAGACCTGCACTGCACCCAGGCTGTGGCTTCCCCTGCAGGGAGCTTCACTGGATGAAACCCTGGTTTTTCATTTTCTCTTAATGGTTGCCAAAGGAACAGTATCACATTCCCTGATCTGCTTTTATGAAATACAGAACAAGAGTTTGCATTACTAGAGTGCACATGAAGCTTAATTGGAAAGGGTATCTGGGCTTCAATGTCAGGAAAAGAAAACAGGGCTCAAAAGCAAAATAAAACTGTTAGGATGCAGCAAAATATTTTCTGTTCCATGATGCATACATTCTGCTCATATGGGGTTTGGTCACACCTAAAGGTAATGTGAAAGTGGGATGTCATCAAAAAATTACTCTGAATATGTAAGTTCCAACAGCAAAAGCTCTCCCTGTTATTTACTACCCTTGCCATCTATAATGTGTGCATATTTGCCATCACAGAACTGTGATTCCATATGAATTTCCATAGCAAAATTCCATAAGCAGATAACAGATAAAACACTTTGCCATAATTAGCAGATATTATGGGAAGACACAAGATTTGTGACTGCAATCAAAAGGCAGACAGACATTTACTTTGGAGAGTTTACCTCTGAATTCTTGATCCTGATACTTTGATGAGTTAAATACTTCAAGGAAAATGCTGCATAAATACAGTGCAGGCCTCCTGTCTTCTAACAGGAATTAAAAAACACCCCGCACAATGCTGAATTTTAAATTTTAATATGCTACTGTAACACTCCTTCAGCAAGAATCAGCTGCTCCTCTTCAGAGAGTCTCAAGGGCCTCTGATGTGACCCAAACTAAACCATCATTATTTAGGTATTCCCCTTTTCAAACACAACAGTGAAATCCTTTGCCTTCTGTTACAATTTGCATTCTCTGCTCTATGGGAACAACTTCACTTATTAACTGCAGAGTCTCAGACACAAGGAACCCTCTTTAATGTCCTCAGCATTTTGTCCAAAGAGCATCAGAGTTTGTACTCTGGCCAGACATCACTGCGAAAAGCACTGGTCAAATGGAAGGGCACCAAGAAACCCCACAGCTCCATGGACATAAAACAGGAGTGAGCTTTGTACACTAAACAGAATTATCCTTGCCTGAGATGGGGTAAAGAAAGGGAAGTATTACAGTACATACAATATGTTCAGTATTATAGGGAATAATTAAATATAGCTAAGTCGATACTGAAAAGAATATTCTGAAATCAAGACCAGTGTATTAAAATAACAATTATGCTGATTATGCTGATTAAAATAACAATACTTTGAATATACTTCAATATGCAAAAGCCAGGCTGATTCTGGATGGAAGGTGTCTCTGATTCTGTGTTGCTCCCAGAAGAGCAATGATGCCTTTTGTCCATTTGTTTTGGTTATAGGGGTGGTACTTTGCCCTGGCATTCAGCCTATACAAGATTTTGTGCTCAGACACCCTTCTGTAGCCATTTTCTGGTTAATTGTTTAGGTTGGAAAAGCCCTTTGAGATCATCAAGTCCAACCATTCCCCCAGCAGTGCCAAGCCCAGCACTGACCCTGTCCCCAGGTGCCACAAGTGCAGGGATTTTAAATTATTCCAGGAACAGGGACTCCAGCACTGCCAGGGCTGCACAGAGGTGGCCCATCACTTCCTTGGGCAGCCCATTCCAATGCTGGAAAACCTTTCCATTAAAAAAATTTCCCTAATATCCACCCTGAGCCTGCCCTGGCCCAGCCTGAGGCCATTACCGATATATTTGTGGAAGTTATTTTTGTCCAAACGGAGAGTTTTGTGTCTGTGGAATGTTGAGGCTGAAGGCTTTCTCCTCACTTCTGCTGTCAGCAGCGTGTCAGACCTAATCAGAGCTGCTTGGGAAGCCCTCCCAGCCCTCTCCATGGGCTGGTTTTTAGCCAGGCTATGGCAAAGAGAAGGAGGCCAGGAGACCGAGATTGCTCCTTCCAGCAGGAGCCCTGCAGCTCCAACAGCTTAAGCAGACCATGAAGCTGCACCCTGAGGTAGACACTTTGAATTCTGCCAAGGGAAACTATAATGTGTTTTCTGCTAAATAATTTTTTATGGTTATAAAAATATGTTTAAAAAAAATTTCCACGTGTCTACGAAAATTTCCTGAATTTAACAGTTGAACCATAGTTTTAAAGTCACCTCATTTCATTAAGGTTTTTTTAAAATATAAATATTAATTTAACAGATAAGTAAAACCAGAAAAAATACATTCAATTAATATGAGGGTCATAATCTTATTGCCCTCAGAAATGCCATCCCCTATCACATATCTTTTATGTTTTTTTCCTTATAACATGCTTATTTCTGAAGTGGAATTACACTTATTTGGGGTTGTTGTTTTATTAAGTCCATTGTAGCACCTTTGAAAGTAAGTCTGGTAAAACATAATATAACATACATATATATGGCATAATATAAAAAAAAGTCACTACCTCAATAATTTTGGGCTGGAGTAAATAATGCAAAAAGCTTTCCTTCCTTCCTTCCTTCCTTCCTTCCTTCCTTCCTTCCTTCCTTCCTTCCTTCCTTCCTTCCTTCTTCAGTTCAGATAGTTCTCCCTATACTTTGAAAAATTTAGATTTTAATCCACACTCAAACTTTAGGTTCCCAGCTCTGGCCATATCACCTTATTTTGTATTATCTGGGACATATCTTTAAAAGGAAGTCTGAAATGTATGAAAGAATATTCTTGCAATTTTCTTTTTCCCTTCATCCTCATAAAATGGAATTTTTTACCTATCAGTATATTTCTTAATTCTAGAATTACACCTAGATAGATTCTACTATGTGTTTTATATACAACCTATAAAACACTTTTTGTAATTACACCAAATTGATATATTAAAATGATCTTCTCCTCAAAACCAATAATCTTTCCTTTCTTTTAAATGAAAGTTTTCTCCTTCCATAGCCTTTTTTTCCCCACCACAAATTTCTCCCAAGTTTCTAAATCCAGCTCCTCCATTTCCAATTTCCAGTGTGAGATGTGAAGCCTGGAGAGAGGGAGGTCCTGTTCACCTGCAATTGTCCAGCTGCTTCATTTAGCGAACCTCTCCTTTCCCCAGCAGATGAAGGTCAGAGTTCCAATGTGAATGCTTGAATTTCTAACTTACCACACACAGTATTTGAGTTTCAATATAAAGCCAACTTCCATCAGAATTTCAATTATTAAATACTAAGCCCCTAAAAACATTATTTCCCATGGTCTACAAAGAGAAATCCTCAGCACCATTTCATCCTGTACCACTACTAAGGAATCAAGGAATATGGACAGCCACAAAGTAAAGTTGTTTCTAAAGATCATGAAGCTTAATGGACTGCTTTAATGGGCTTGATTACTGATTCAAATCTTAGCTCAGCCAGCACAGGCAAAGGATCTTGGAGATCAAACACAGACCTGAGTGCCAATCTGGAGCAGAAGAGGTAAAAAAAAAGATACAGGGTATGCAACTGGTTTGCTAATTGCACATGTAAAGTACATGATTGATTGTGGGAGGAAGGACTAGACCTAATTTTGTAATTTCTTTGTTCCTACCTTTTATATCAGTAACACACAAACTTCAAACATTGCTGAAGATTGAAGGGCTGAGTCACCCCTCAGCCTCTGGAACATGTGTGATTACAAACACATCGTGTTTGCTCCTAACCCCAGCCTGAGCAGAGCCCAGAGTGTTGTCATGCTTCATGGTGAAAGCACAGGAGCAAATTTCACCTGCAGGAGCACTGGTGAAGGAACAGCCACACAGAATACCTACACATTCCAATAATTCATCACTTATATCTGCAGTTTGGAAAAGTAACATTAAAAGAAGTCACATCTAGGAAAATATAACCACCATGCTTCAAGGGGCTGCTGTTTTCCCTTTGTACTCAGGGAAGATTAAAAGTATGGAGATAGTAATAAAAAGCATGGAGATAGTAATAAAATGCCCTCACAAATGAGATTTTGTTGGCTGTTGGTTTGTCAGTCTGGTTTCTCCTTAGGAGTGGATGTTGTGTGTGTCAAAAGAATTTCACTTTCTATCATAGCTCTTAAAATCAGGTCTGATCCAGTGAGAATATCTCACACATGACCTCTCCTGTCTGACAGACAGACTCGCTGCTCTCAGGCTAACAGAAAACTCCAACTCACTCCCTAAAAGCTCATTCCCAGCTTTAGGCTTCTGCCTAGTCTGGAGTTCATTAGTTCTTATTTTTTTTTGCCTCCAGGAGCATCACTTCATATTACACTGAAGAGAGAAAGCCAGGAAGCTCATACCCACATCCTTCAGCCTCAGAGAGAGGGAGCTCCAGCCTGGCATTGCATCCTGTCCCTGTCCCTGTCCCTGTCCCTGTCCCTGTCCCTGTCCCTCCTACTCTGCTCTCCTCATTTCTCTTCCAGTGTCCCTGTATGACTTTTTCCCTGTATGACTTGACATTCTTTTATCACAGGTTCACTCCTACAAAGTTAGAACCCACAATTTCTCATCTTTGCTCTCCTGACTCGGCCAGGACCTTTTACAACACCTGGGTTTAGTTTCACCAGCGCAGCTGGGTGAGGAAAGGAAATGCTTCACAAATGCTGCTCTGTTTCTGCTGTGTTCTTTTTTCTTTTTACAAATGATGTTCCTGCATGGTAACAGTCAAGCGGACAGGTAAAGGAACAATTGAACTGTCATCGTAGAGCTGACTGGGAATATTCTCAAGTAAAACCAGGAGATGGGATCTGCCTTGATTTTTCCCCTACAACTCAACTTACTTGGGCCAAAAGGTGCCAAAAGATGCCATTACACATTGAGATGTTAGGGGAAAATCAACTTCCTAACAGCCTGGGAATTAGGACAGTGAATCAGGGTATGGACATGGCTATAAATTGCTCTTCACAATAGGGAATAGCTAAGTCTGGAAGCTGGGTCTTCCCTGTTTCCTAAGAGCAGTCCTAACTCCAGACTATCTGAGTGCTCTTTATCATAACTATAATCAATTCTTTAAACAGACTTGGGGTTTGTCTTCAAGGAGAATAAGAACATGTTTGAAATTTCAAATAAATTTTGCAGAGTGCAAAGTCATATCACCATTATGGTTTTATCATGCTGAACTCTGTGAGCTCTAGAGGGATTAACCAAGGTCACCTTCAGGCTCTGTGACATTGCCTTTGCTACCCCAGCAAGCAGAATGTGGGCAATAATTGGTTTCAAATTCTGATATCTTCTTTGAGAAAGCAGGCTGGAGCCAGGTGGGGGTCAGGCTCTGCTCCCAGGTAAGCAGAGATTGGACAGCAGGAAATGGCCTCAGGTCCTGCCAGAAGAGCTTTGCTTTGAATATCAGGGAAATGTCTTCATTGAAAAGGTTGTCAAACACTGGCACAGCTGCCCAGGGCAGGCTGGATTCCCTATTTCTGGAGGGATTTCAAAGCCCTGTGGATGTGGCACTTGGGGACAGGGGTCAGTGCTGGGCTTGGCACTGCTGGGGAAGCAGCTAGACTTGATGATTTCAAAGGTCTTTTCCAACCTAAACAATTCCATGACATTTGAAAGTATCTTTTGCATCCAGCATATATTAACATCAGCCCAGGACTGAGATTTCACCCGTGTCCAGTGCAACTTCCAGCTCTGCTCTCTGCTCGGACCACCCATTTCAGAGCAGGTTGCACAGGAGTTCTCCTCTCCCTGGAACTGTGTTCAGAACTTCTTAGTGCACACCACATTTCCAAGTCAAAGGGAAATTATTCCATGTCAAAAATAAATCCTAGCAGAGGAAGGCTGGCAGTAACTTGGGAAAGCAGAAATGCAAAGTAAATTCCAAGACATGTAGACCCTCTTCAGTACATAATATCAGCACACTGGAAATACTGGGTTATGTGCAAGCACATAAAGGGGTGGCATCAAAGGAGGGACATTGTGCTGTGATTCTGCTGTCCCTGGTGCCCAGATGCCATGGAAGGGCACAGCTGGCATGGATGCTGCTGCAGGGATGCAGCCCTGGTGCTGAGCCTGCCTCCCCTCAGCCTCCTGCTCCTCTCTCTGAGCTCTGCTCCCTGCTGCAATTAAACCTGAGACGTTTGCCCTGCTTATTTATAGCTTTGATCTTCTTATAAACAGTCTCTGGACATTTGTTCACGCTGAGCAGCTCTTTGATCCAGGAATAAAATCACTCCAAAGTACTAGTGCAGCAAGGTAGGGCTCAACATTTATAAAAGTAAAATCTTGACATAAACTGTTTCCACAAACTTGCGTTCCTTTGGGACAGCAGTCATGCCTTGTTTGCTGTTTTCCTGGCAAGCTGTTTGGAGTTAGAGCAGAGTTGGAATGGTAATTGCAATGAAACAAAAGGAGGGGAAGAACAACACAGTTCATTTTCCCAGTAAAAATATCACAGACAAGTGATGAACTAATTTTGTGGAGAATCCTTCCCCTTTTGTTTGTTTATCTTGCCATTTGCTTTAAAATCTCTTGGCTTTGGGCCAATTTAATCCAAAAAGGATCATATCCTGCAAATAATTTCTAATAAATTGTGCATTATTGAGAATAGGTTAAGTAGAACCGCTCAACCTGAACTCCCCATATAGTATTAAACATGGTCTAAAATAATATAATGAGGTTCAGAACACTAGTGCCACAATCCTTTTTGTTTGAATTCCCTTGGCAATATTCAAGAAAAAGGAGATGCTTTAAAACTTCTGAATGCATTTTTTAAAGAGATTTCCTGGGTTTTTTTTTTTTTAAGACATAAGGCTGTGTGGGATTCTAAGTGCATATCATCTTCTAGGGTAACTGTAACAGAGTCCAGAAAGAACTTGGGGACATTGTACAACGGTGTCTTCTGAATATCAAACTCTGCCTCAAAGGAAGAAATAACTTTGCTTAAAAATGATATAAATGTAAATGTTATCGAGGACATGCCAAAAGTTAGTAGGAAAGCACTGTTAAATGGGGGATTTGTGTTGTTTTTTCTTGTTTGTTTTAAAATTTATTTCACATTTGTTCACAAGTTATTTTGTTTACAGTGAGTTAGCACCAAGAGTCATTAAATCTGAATATTTGTTTCACTTTATATAGAATACTGGACATATGTTTTCTTATATTTGCTCAAAAATTGTTCTTGTTAAACAAATTGTGTGGCTTGAAGATGACCAGGAGTTACTGTCATTTGCACTGTAAACACAGATGAGCCTTTGAATGCTATCAAATAAGTGAGCTCCTGATTCTTCATTTCCCCATCATTTGATTTCCTTATCACAAACTTCCTTTAAATGAAACTCATGCAAGGGGAGGTGTTGCTGAAGAGCTTGTTGTAACTACTTACAGCAGAGTTCCAGCAATAATTTGAGTATATGGATGTGTTTTGGAGTGAAGGCATTATGGAGTAAGAAATAGCACCACATTTCAGTACATACAATATATCTGCGTCATTTACACACATCTTGTATATTTGCAGGGACTGACTGTTTGCCTATGTGAAGAAACAACATTAAAATTAGCATTAAAAATTGGATTATAAACTTGGATTTTTATTATCAGAGATCTCATGTACACTCTCTATATTCTGATGATTATCTGCTTAAAACTTCCATGCATTTGGCTCATTTGAAAATCCATTCTAATAGATACATTTTGCCCAGCCAGCTGAGGAATGTGCACATGCAGAAGTCAGGTAGCAAGCACTGATTTGAGATGATCACTGTCATCTTTTCAGGCCTTAAAATCTATAAACAGATGAAAGGGCTGCTCTGTATGAGTTAATCTTCTGTCTACTTTGGAATTTAAATTTCATTCAGCCATTGCTAAGGCTCTCTATGGCCTCTCACATTCAAAGTTTTCCTCATCTTGTGCTATAAACTATTTTTTTTTCTCAAAATTATCTGCAAACTTTGGGGTTTTTAATTTTGAAATTCAGTTTTATTTCTACCTAGCCAGTACTGTCTGACAGCTAGCTCTTCAGAACTCATGGAAAATGCCATGTTATTTCATCTTCAAACTCAAACAAGTAAATTGCATGTGGATATTTCAAGTATTCTTGCAATGCAGGAAAATATTAGCACTCCTTATTAAATGTTAAGAAGTAGCAAAGTGTTTGAGCATTCTGAATTCCTTGCCATTTTCAAAATGTCTTGTTCAACGTTTAAGATGTATAGGAATTCAGATTAAGTCAAATATATTTTAATCACATCAATCAAATGAAAATGTGATGAAATTACTGCATATCACAAAGGAATGTTTTATATTAATGTCATAAAAATGGTTAGCTGAATTAGGGTATGGAGGAGCTGCCACTTGAACCATAGCAGAACTGGAAGTTTGAGAATCAAGTAGCTAAGAATAACACTGCTCCATTTTCAACATACTAAAAGCTTTTTACTCAGTGGGAAACTAAGTTATTAGAAAGGGCAGTCTAAAAATGTACTGCTAGGAGATTTGGGAGTAGTAGTCCTTGAAGTGAAGATTTAGTATTGTAGATTTTACAATTTATCCATTTTTGGTGGTTGTGATGTATGAGTCACAGGGGTAATAAACTTCAAATAGGTTGAAGTAAAGTTAAGCACTTCCTAGTATCTTCTATTAATTATCTGTGGAATAGAAGAAAAGAAATTAATGCAGAAACATAAGCCCATCTTGGAACAAAAGGAGAACACATTCTTATTGTGATGATTTTACTGAGGCTTTTCTCAGAGAAGGATGAGTGATCGAGAAATATTTAGTGTATATAGATAATATAAAATATTTAATTTCTCATAATAAAAAAAATTAATTAAGTATGCATTAAAACAATGGAGAATGGCAGCCCAAGTATAATGTAAACAGCATTATTGAAGGTGCTGTGCTGTTCCCTGTGTTGGAGGTCAGTCCTGGCTGCCAGGTTTACCCACCAGAGTGGTTTCAGGACTATTCCATGCTCTTTGTTCTTTTAACCACAGAGTTTTGTGAGAAGACTGGGGAGCAGAGCCAATTTGCCCCGTAGCTGATGGCTCTGATTGAGCAGGGCTGATGTGCCATTGCCCAGGGGATCTCCCAGCCCTGCCCTCAGCTCTTCCAAAGCTGCCTGACCAAAATGATCTGTATGTATGGTTTGATGGAGAAAGAAAGGCAAAAAAAACCCCCTCCATTCCCCACACACTCAGTATCCTCCCTAACTCCTAAAGATTCCCTGATTCCTGATGGCTTGGCACTCTGCAGGCTCACAGGATGTGGAGACAGAGAGGGAGATCCTTCCCTCAAGAAGGAAGGGATTTTCTATGTGCACACCACAAGCAAGACATTACAAACTTGGGGGGATAACTGCTGAGTTTGGGCGACTTTGATAGATAGAATCAAAACCATATTCAAGTTTACAGCCTTTTAATAGCTCCAAGTGCAATATCCATAGTTAGATTATTTGAAAGAAAAGAAAACCACAAACAGAAAATGCATTTAATATTTAATTCTCATTAGAAAAAATATATGGTGTCTGTTTACACAAGTGTTGCCTGTGAATTTTTAAGGTCAGTTCAAAGTTTTCCATTGTAACTTCTTATTCTTCAACTCATCAGCGTAGCTAAAACCCCCAGACCTCTGTTCCTTTGATCATTTCGGATTTGGACACTCTCCAACATATTAACTTCCATCTAAAGCTTACAGCTTCTTGGCAGCAACAACACTATTTACTTCAACCTTGCAGAGACTCCAGGAACTGCAGATAAACTGTTTGGGGTTTGTGTGGCAAGGTTTTGGGTACTGAGGGCAGAGGGCTGCAGGGGTACCAGTTATGTTTTCTTATTTTCTTTTCTTGGAAAGAATAAAATCCTTTGCTCTTTTCTCACTTTATGGGGATCCTGTCTTAGGATCCTGATGTCGATGTGCTTTAGGAATATCAAGAATCAATGCACTTGGAAAGCAAACATACAGAGGGAAGTTAACATCATTGATCTTTGCCCTCCTCTATGAGAAAACACCAAGCATGACATTGTTTGTGCAGCTAGAAAATATTTTTGATGAATAGCAATTGCCATACAGAAGTAATCCATTTTTTCCAGTTCCATGTGTATACTCTGTATTTTAAGCTGTGTAGTATCCACTCTTGCCATGAAATGAGCACAACAGTTCGTAAACTTTTTCAGGGAAGGTACAGGCATTTTTGCAGCTAGATCCTACAATAAATGTTGGTTAAAGAAGAAATGTCCAGTTCTAAGGTTTGCAAAAGCCCTGCTCATGATTTTTCCCAATTAACTGAAAGTTCTGAAGGCTCAGACCAGCAGCTAAGCCCATGAGTAACTTTCACACAAAGCTGGGGCTCAGCTAAGTGCTCAGACTAGTTTTCCCTCGTGTTGTATTTCCTAGATCAGTCTTCCACATCCCCAGCTAATTATCAACATCATCTCTGCAGATAATCTTGTCAGAGGATGACTGTGTCAGAAGATAATCTTTTTAGGGGATAATCTTACCACAGAATCATCTTGTCTCAAGATAATTGCATTACAAGACTCAAGAGCTTCAGTTCCTCCCAAGAAAATGGTAAATTTTCAGAAGCAGTAATATATAGTCTTAAGTTTAAAAGACATATTCATATGAGTCAGCATAGCCGTGGAAATCAATGGGGAGATCAATGCAGAGCCCTCCTTTGTCTCTGCAAAACATCCTGCACAGAAATGTTTATGGAAGGGAACTCTAATGAACAGCAATTTTGATAGTACAGTATATTACAGATAAATAGTTTCATTG
The DNA here is from genome assembly GCF_047830755.1 of Zonotrichia albicollis. Taxonomy (NCBI): domain Eukaryota; kingdom Metazoa; phylum Chordata; class Aves; order Passeriformes; family Passerellidae; genus Zonotrichia; species Zonotrichia albicollis. The sequence continues at coordinate 15,046,340 of NC_133831.1, forward strand.
CAGGCTTTAATATTTTGTAATAAAAGCTTCTCCTAGGTGAGGCTGCACCTGCATTACATTTACTCAGCATTTTCTGAGTTAATATTGCATGGAACTAAGAGCACAAGCCTCACAGCTTTGGTTAGACTGTTCTCTCACTGTTGTAGGTTAGACTGGAGAGTCCTTCTTTTTTAGGGGTGGACTAGAACTCAGCCAAAACTGCATTGTTCATCACTCACAGTAAAAGAATTCCCAGAAAAAGAATTCCCACAAACAGCCCAGCCATGGCAGGTGTCAACAAAGCTCTGCTAATTTTCAATGCCTGCATCAGCCTGTCAAGCTGTCACAATTAATGAAATAGTAATAGTGATGGAATTAGGATTTAGAGACGCTGATCCTAAAGCCCTGCCCACCCTCACACATTCCAAAGCACAGAGCTAACAAAGGCTCCCTGCTTCAGCACTCTTTCCTGTCCATGGCTGTTCCACTGCACATCCCACATGTTTGTGTCCCTTCAGGTATCAAAGATTGCTTCCCGAAGCTTTGAGGACAGCTTGTTCCTCCTGGTCTGACACTGTGTCTCTGTCAGCAGCAGGAAATGCCTACCACAAATACAGCAAAGTTAGAAATGCCAATATTCATTTATATTTGAACAAAATGATCCTGCTCAAAAGCTGCATCCTCAGCGCGAGTGTTGCAAGTACCAACCTGAAGGAATTGGGATCCTGAAGCACTCAGGTGTTAATTTTTATGTGTAGGGAGAACAACACCCCTGTCCTTTTTTATTTTTAACCAGTTTCTACTGTTCCCTAAGTTTTATTTCATGGCAGAATGATTGTCATGGTGTGCCTTCACTAATTGATGTTCTCCTCTTCCACACAGCTCGAGCCTGTCCCATGCCAGCTGCCTGCTTTCAATTTATGTGGAGATATTCTTTATTCTTTTTCCCCCTGACCTCCATGACCCTATTTGTGCTACTGCAGAAAGAAGGATGATTGTCTGGCATCCATGAATCACCTCAACTTGATATTTTCAGACTGTTTAAAACCTCAGCCTTCACTACTGACTACGTGTTTCGTGCATGTCTCCTGCTATGGAGAAAACACTATTTCACTACATCACCAATTTTCATTTTTTGGCTTATATAATGCAGTACACTCTTTATAATGATATAAATATTTATCAAAACTTTTATTTTTTTTATTCTGAATAGCAGTCCACCCCAAACTGCTTTTAAAATTATCTTGGAAGAAATATATGCCATCTGCATCTGATACAATCATAATCACAAATCTCAAAGGCATTAATGAAAGTCTGGATATTTAAATATCTTTGGTACTTACTGGAAAACCTTGGACAATCACTGCCCTCAAAGTAGGGTCAACGTGTTTTAAATATTGGAAAAATAGGATTGCATTCTTGTTTTAGAAATAAGCCTTGAAGAGGGAAACATAGAATTTCCATCTCACAGGGACAGGAAAATAAGATTGGTGTCACAGGCATCTTTTATGTAAAATCCTTTCCTTAGGATTTTTCCTCCTGAGAAGCTGAGAGAACTCAGGAACAAAATGTAAACAATGATTATCTGCTGCTGTGGAATGCAACAGGTGCATCTGGGATTGGCCCAGGTTGGATGTTTGTAATTAATGATCAATCACAGTCAGCTGGCTCGGACTCTCTGTCCGAGCCACAAGCCTTTGTTATCATTCTTTCCTATTCTATTCTTAGCTCGCTTTCTGATGAAATCCTTTTTTCTACTCTTTTAGTATAGTTTTAATGTAATATATATCATAAAATAATAAATCAGTCTTCTGAAACATGGAGTCAGATCCTCATCTCTTCCCTCATCCAAGAACCCCTCTGAACACTGTCACAGACTGGGATGCATTTTCCCAGTGGCTGGATGTTCTGGTGCAGCAGCTGCCTGCAGAGGGGTCATCCTATTGCACTCCCAGCCTGTCTGACCCCTGGATTCACTTCCAGACCTGAGTGCATTGCTCTGACTGGTGATATTTCTGTGATCCTGTGTGTCCCAGAGCCATGAAATGCTGAGATCTGTCTGCCAGGGGAGGCAGGAAGGTGTGATTGGCTGTGGAAGGAAAGATCTTCTCTATGAGACCAGTTTAAGAATTAAACTATCCTTCCTTCTCATTCTGTTTGTCTCAGTTGAGATCTGTGTTTGCAGGGAGCAGGTTTTGCTTTTCATTTAGCAGTAAGACCTTCCACTAAAAAAATTCAGTGTCTAATTAAATGCAATGGCAGTAACATAATTATATTACTATCCTGCAGAGTTTTTAATATGAGTTCACTTAGTCTGCATTTCACTGCTGGTGATTTTGAATTACCAACTGACTCTTTCTGTGCAGGATTAGCTGTCATTAGTCAGACTTCCTTTCACCCATCCACAATTTATCAATAATCTTAACATTCCCAGCTAAAGTCACTTGGAATGGATTTCTATGCCAGCAGGAGGATATCTGGGTCAAAAGTCCCTATTTAATGACACACATGAGTAAATATTTTTATTTTTAATGAGGTGAAGCTTTTAATAATCTCAGAAGGGAGAGGACCTGCCCCATAGCACTTGCTCTAGAGAATCCTGAAGGTGAGGAGTACACAGCCCACTCAGCTTGCACTGACTGCAACTGGATTTCAGAAATCCCAGACACACCCTGCAAATCAAAGCTAATGGAAACTTAGATTTTCCAGTTACTCAAGTAAACTTTCTAACAAGTCTTTTCTCCATCCTTCATAGAACAGTCCCCAAAAAAATCACAGATCTGCAGAGAATTTCTGTCATACTCATTGTCCCCAAAAATTCAAATCTTCTGGGAAGTTTCCTTCTTTGTCTTTTTTGCCTTTCAGACAGAATTGGCTTCCACAGGAATCTCCTCCCTATTTTTGTGCAGCACTTTTCCATTTGTTCAAATTCCATGGTGTGCTCTGTCAATGGTACATTAGAGTCCAGGTGATTCCTGGAGTTATTCCTGCTAGAAACACAACTCAGCAGCAGAAGCATCTTTATAAACCAAAAGCAATGAAAAAGTTATATTTGCAGGAAACAAAACATGCTCAGAATTTCAGCTCAACCTTTTGTGTGTTGTTCATCAATGTTGACAGCTGGAACTGCTTCTGGTGAGGATAAATTTTCTTTCTAAGGGGAAAAAAAGAGAGTTTTGCTGTTGTTGTCTCATATGGTCTGAGTGTCTTCAAATTGTACCCCATTAGTATGAAAACAGGAGTTCTGAAACTGTCTTTATTTGCTAGAAAATTTAATATTAATTAATTTCCTACAGCTTTACTGTCTCTCCCAAACATGATGCAAAGTTCCGTCTGCATATTTTACTGGCTTTTGTGCACATTAGCCAGTTCAAATGAAAAGTTGGGAAACGTGGAATAGGAAATATTATAATTAAATATTTGTTATGACAACTCTGACACACTGAAAACTTGAAGAATTAGGTGTTAAAATCATAGCACTTGGAGCTATTTAGCAAAACTTTCAAGACTGACAACTCTGCTTTCCAGAACCTTTAAGTGTTTATTAACTTAAGTGGATTTCATAGAATTTCTTTGATCACATTTTTTACAATAAAGCTTTTGCAAAGCATGCATCCTAATTGTTTATTTACACAATATTAATATTCAGGCAGAAGGATCATGGAAGCACAGTTAATTAAATACAAATTAATGTGGTGGAATATTTAATTATCTATTCTACACCTCACAACTAATGATTATGTAAATGCCTTGCATTTAATCTTGTTCCCAGGAAATTAACTTAATGGCCTTCAACAAATGAACATTTTGTATGCATTGCAGGACACTTTATCTAAATTTTAACAGCATGGTATTAGTTTCAGATAATAACATGATTACATAATTTAAAATGTAAATGCATACAATACTTTTGTTTTCTTATTTTACTTCTGAATTCAGAGTGAAATATAGGACTATTTGTACATTGCAGTTTTGAGTTCTTTGTGCTGGGGTTTGGCCAATATCTGTGTTTTCAGTTTTGCTTTCAGCTCATTTTCAGGGCTCTCTGTGACCCCAACACCCAGCCTGAACTGCAATTCTGGCTCTCCCAGCTACAGACCACGGATCAGAGGGATTCCAAAATACAGGAAAATGCCCTGTTTTAACACAGAGCTCCTGCTAAACTGCCCCAACCCAGGTAAAGGAATGAATATTGAAAGTTTTCATAGCAGAGACTTCGCTCTGTTGATTGCAGAAAGAGTCTGGACCTTTCTGTAAATAAGAAAAATTGATATGTATGTTTGTGGTGGAGGGTTAAGGCAATATTTACACAGCAAACCTCCCATCAAAGAAACCACCTCTACAGTTAAACACAGATGAACAGTGCAAGGCAGCTTCTTCCCTCAGTTTTTTACTTTTAGAGTTCTTAGGAACTCCTACATGCTTTAACCTTGGAACCCAGAACACTTTGGAGTGGTTTCCAAACGAGGTTATGTAATTACAACAAGTATCCTTAACTTTTGCTAAAGTACATGCCAGATGTAGTGCCTGGAAAAAAGGTTTCTTGCTACTAACCAGCATAATTAATACACTCTCCAATCCAGGATTAATCTAAAGAGCTCTGCTGCTCAGACAGAGGAGAGAGAGGGGGATTTAGGCTTTATTCACAGCCTAAAAGGGACTGATTATTTTTATTTATTTGTCTGCAGGCCTGGGCATCAAACACTGACAATTCCTGTAACTTTTGATTTTGCACCACAGCCAGAAAAAGCTGAAATCTTATCAGAGTCAGTGGAAGCCAATGGGAAATGATCAGAAATCAAACCAAAGGAATAAAAGTAAGGCCTCATGATACATTTTATAGCTTCAGAGATTTTTACATATTTTACAAAGGCAAAAAAACCACTGAGTTATACAGCCAGGGAAATTCTACCAAGTGGTGGCAAAGGGTGTTTAGAAAAAAATGAGAAATTATTCAAATAGTTTCAGCCAAAAGGACAAAATGAAAGTTTTTAAAATTTATTGTGTCATTTTGATATTATTTAAATTGTTTCATTTGTAAAATGAGGAAGAGCAAGAAGGCTTAAGAAGATAGAATCTCTGTTTCACTTATGAAGAATGAGAAAAAGAGAAATCCCTGGCTCTGACCAGGTATACTCACATGAATTAAACATTTGCTTATCCACAGTACTGCTAATCATCACTGTAATTACACCCAGGAAAAAGGGAATGGAAATTTCACAGAGAAGAAAAAAATCTTTGAGTAATTTACCCACCTGAATTCAAGGGGAATAGATATTAGTTTTAAGAGATTCATCTTAAAAAACACAGCATTAGGAGTTTCTGTTTTAAAGAATTAAAAAAAAAAGACCTAAAAGTCTGTTTTGCTTTGGATTTTCAATGTGAAAAAGGAAAGAATGCACTTACCAACTAGAATAGGGTATAGAATATATGTGCAATTAGATAACTCAGCACAAGGCAAGTTGTTTGAACTCTAGGGCACTCTGTATCTAAATCTTTGGATGCTCAAGGTGCCTTCCCCATGGTTAAAGCACAGGGAATGTTAAAATGTTTTGTGCTTTGGATTCAGGAGACATACACATGAGTTGTCATCCACTCATCATAACTGCCATCTGAAATCAGTTCAATAATCACAGCAAAGAGCACCCATAAAAATGAGTTGATCAAACGAAACTTAATTAGTTGACATTGTGTTCTTTGTTTAGTGCAATCTTTTACAGTTGTCTTCTGCAGGGTTATGTTTGTGTTTTTCAAATAGGGTTTTTTTTGCCTCTGCAAAGGAAATGGGGGATGTTATCCTTGGTATGCAAAATTCAGAATATGACATGAGGTTTATTTTAATCTCCCATTTTTCTTCGTGTTTGCTGTCAGTTCATTCAGCTTTCATTGAGTGAAAATCCTTCAGTTTATATTTCCTTTCTTGTTGCTTATTGCTCTTTTTGTCCATTATTAACACTTAGCTTATTCTTTTTGTCAATTATTAAGATTTAGCCTATTCTTTTTGTTCATTATTAACAGTTATCCTGTTCTTTTTCAGAGTGAGAAACAGGTAAGGCAGGGGTGGAAACCTGCAAGGAGATGGGGAATTCTTGGACGAGTTTAGCAGTCATTTGAAGCTGATTGCACTCAATAATGACCCAGAACACCCAATTCCTTCCAGGATCTGTGGTCAGGAGGGAAGGAAAGTGGAAACAGAGTGGAAACAGCTGGTTTTGCATATTATTTCAAAGGCCAAATTATTTCAAAAGGCCAAATTTAACTCTTATTTAAGTCAATGAGAGGTTTTCCAATGAGTTTAATGGAAAACTCTTTACATTTTACACCCTTAAGGATTATGTGTATAAACATATACCCAAGCCCAGCTACCAAATTCAGCCAAATGAGGATTTCAATAACTACCCTGTAGTAAAGTCATCTTTTAGCACCCAACTCCACCAGGGAGTATCAACAGCAGATCATACTGAGGTCAGAGTCAGAAACAGATGAGGTGATCCAAAACTGGAAGTATAAACTGTATATCTATATAAAATGAGAAATTTTCCCAATACTTTTTGATATCAGAACTTTTTGCATGTACAGAAACCAAAAATACGATGAATTTATACCTCCAAACTCTATAAAATACTCATTAAACTGGGGTTGGATCACCATTCCCTGTTTTAAACAGGCTTTCAAAACTTTCTATGCCTCTAAGTATCGGACTAATGTATTCTTCAGAACATCACCCATTTATGTTGAACATTTCACATTCCCCTCTTCCATTTTCCTTCATCTCTGCTGTCTTCCCATTAAAACACCTTTTCATCTCCTTTCCCAGACCTCCCTTTCTTGATATCCTTTCCCAGACCTTCCCCATGCCCTTCATTTTATATTTATCCAGTGGAAAAAATACAAGAGAAGAAAAAATAAAAGAGAGAATTAATAGCGTGGCAGTTGCCATAAAGTTTTTTGGGAAGGTGTGTGCAGAAGGAGCTCTCAGGGCAGAGGGCCACTGAGGAGATTAATTGAGGCTCTGCAGCTCCTTTCCTGCTTCCAGGCTCCCTCTGAAGCAAGATCACTGCTTGCATTTACACCTCCAGGGGAAATTAATTTCCTCTAACGAGGAGGACACAGGAAATGGTGCACCCCATCACATTTGGTTATCCCTGAGTCCTCAGACTGAGTGATCTGGCTTTTCTCAGCTCAGGGTGACTTGGCTGTTATAAATACATATTATAATATTGGCTTTTTGTAAGTATTAATATGAATTTTGTACGTGTGGTGTTAAAGTAACGTTGTTATAAATATATAGTTTTTTATTTCTGTTAATTAAGCTTAGTGAAATAGCTGATATCAGTGTGCTTGTGTTAAATGCCTGCTGGGATGGATAGCACCCAATGCACACAGGATGAGCACACCTGGACACATCTGCCAACCACCAGCACTCACCCTCTGAAGGCAGGGTGCACCAAGGCCCAAAACTGGAGGGGATAAAAATGGACTAAAACCACAACCAAGGAATGTGCATGCTCTAAAAGGTGGATCCAAGGAGGAGCCAGGCTAAACAATTCTTAGAACACGTAAACTATTTTAGGGGAAAAATTTACTATGCATGAGGGTCTATGAATATGCAACAGGCTGATGTAATTAGAAGGTATTTAAGGGGTATCCCCCTAAAAATACAGAAGATTATATAATATATACTGAAGATAACAGTGTGTTCCTGACTGTGTGCCAGGATGCACCTGGCCATAACAACCTTTGCTTCGTGGTCCTTGTCTCCTATTGTCCTGTATTAAGCTTGTTTAATTTCCACAGGAGGGTGAAGGTGTTTTTCACATTACCATGGGGTCAGAACCCCCCTGTGATCTCCTCACTGGCACAGGGTCAGTTCTGCCCCGGGTGCCCTGGGCACTCTGTGCTGCACAGCCCTGCTGTGCGCTCTACTCCCTCCTGCCATCCCCACAGCCACAGCCCGGCTCTCCACTCCTCGCCAGGCATCCCTGGGAGCCAGATTAAATAGGATTTAGCCCAGAATCACCAACATCACTTCTTCAAATAGTTAGGCTTCACAGTCATAAAATAGCAACTCCTCCCTGGATTATGGTAGCACATTGCTGAGCCCAGGTAATCTTAAAACATACATTGCAGGGCTCTAATTTCCAGTGACTGTCAGGCACCTGTTGATATTTATGTGCTGTGTTGACATTTCAGATGTCCTGCAAAGACTTTCACATTGATTTGGACAGGACAGCTCACAATTTAAAAAACTGAGGATGTGAAAAATCATTGCAGGATGTCCCCACTGCAGTTTTCAGATGGGAGGCAGACATAATTCTGGATTACCCTAGACTTTTGCAATTTTGTGACTAAAATGAGAGCAAGACCATTCAAAAGTGTTCAGCTTTTGTGTCAATCTAGTCCTGTTGGAAACATTGATAAATAGCAAGAGTTTTTTAAAGCAGCACAATTAGGTCAGTGCTGAGCACCTTCACAGATCTCTAAATCAGCAACTCAGCCTCTGTCTAGCCAAGGAACCAGGACATCAAATTTCAAAGCTGATGCTCTTTCTGTCCTTTGTGGCATTTTTAGCCTGTTTAGGAAAGAGATGCATAAAGAAATTACTGCTCAAGAGGGAAAGAAATCATTTTAATATTTGTATACTTTACTAGGCTTTCCCTTTTCATTTCCTTATTAGTTGAGAAACAATTGTAATACTTGAGCAGCCAGTGAGATCACTTTATTAACAGTTCAAACATAATGTGAAGCCAATATATTTAATATTAGTTATTAACTTTCTGCAAATTTAAGCTGTATTTTACTCACTTAATTAGATAAACTACATTGTTTTTCTCTTACTGGTTCCTCTCTTTAGTATGAGAGCATTAAAAGCACCATAGGGTACACTGTATTTTAGTTGATTATGTATTTTTCTATGAATTGTAAGTTGTTTAGAATTTTTTTCTCCTTCACTATTCTTGCAATTCACAATAAAACATGTGATCCCTAATGCAACCTCTTTAAAAAGTGACTGCACCCAGCCTGTAACTAATTAATTATGAACATAATCTGCTCTAGTGACAGTTATTTTTTAACAAAGCTTTATAATGCAAATCATGGCATTTACATTTCTATTCAAGGGATATCTACATTTAAAGCCTCACACAGGATATTGCCTCAGAATCAATTCACTACTTTCCCTTTTTCTTTTTCACCTTCTACTCTCTCCTTTGCAGTTCTCATTTGCTTTTGAAATGGAACAAAACATTGCTAATTTGGCTGGGGCCATTCTCCTCCTCGTGGCATTTTCCTCCTTTAGTCTCATTGCAGAGTGAGTGGATCAAGCTATTGAATGTAGAGGCAGAGAGCATTTCAGCATACATGAAATGAAGGAAGATCCTGCTGGGACAGTCACCTTCAACATTGTGCATTCAGTCTAAATTTACAGTAATAGACTCATACTCAGAGGATGCTTGCTGTGTTTGTTTGCAAACTAGTATGCAGTACTTACAAGTGTGTGGTTTTATTGACATATTCCTTTCCTTTCCTGTGGTTTTTAATTGAAACCCCCACTGCTCAGCCCAGCTCCTGGAAGTCAGAGAACAGAAGTTTTGCGTTTGGTTTAGCATTTAGACAAGATGAACACGGAGAGCAGAGTTCTGCTGCTCCATTAGGAAATGCACAGTTCAGGGCTGCTGGAGCTTTTGTTCTGATTAAGTGAGGCTCATGATATGGGTATGGAATTAACACTATGGTTTTAGGTAAATGCTATGTGTATGGAATTAACACTATGAAATCAGATGAATGACATGTGTATGGAATTAACACAATAAAATGAGATGAATGATGAAGAAAATGGCTTAATGTGTAGATTAACATACAAATGAAACAGTCATTTTAATAGCACTGGGTTTGGAAAAATTAGAATAGAAAAAAATAGGAAAATAATAGAATAAAAATATTAGAATTAGAAAAATATTTGCTAGGTGTCACGGACATATTTTATGAAAAATCTTTTTGCTAGGATTTTTTCTCCTGAGAAACTGAGAGGCCTCAGAAACAAAATGTAAACAATGATTATCTGCTGATGTGGAATGCAACAGGTGGATCTGTGATTGGTGTAATGTGGTTGTTTTTAATTAATGACCAATTACAGTCAGCTGGCTCGGACTCTCTGGTCAGTCACAGGATTTTATTACATTCTTTTCCTTTCTATTCCTTTCAAGCCTTCTGATGAAATGCTTTCTTCTATTATTTTAGTAGGGTTCTAATATATAATTTTCTTTTAATATATCATTAAATAATAAATCAGCCTTCTGAAACATGGAGTCAAGATTCTCATCTCTTCCCTCATCCTGGAACCCCTGAGAACACTGTCACAGCTAGGATGTGTTTGCTTCCAGCTGCTGCATGCACACTGCTGGCTGTGTGTCCCCTCTGAGTGCTCAGGACACAGCCTTGTGCCCATTCTGGTCACTCTGGATGAGCTGAGAGTGAGCCAAGAGCAGCGCTGTTTATCATGGGGAAGGCCATATTCTTAAAAAATTACAGTGTCTTTCACTAATGAAACAAATCTAATACCAACAGATTACAAAATGCATATGCAAAACTGATGTGAACTGATAAAGAAAAGTCAGGTGAATCTGAGATTTCATTTCCAGTCCCAGTAATATCACCTGAATTAGAATTCTGATAACTTACACTTTTGCCTTGTGACAGGAGTTAAAATCCACTGGAAACATTTAGGAGCCCAGGGAATGGCATGAAGCTGTGTCAGGGGATATTTAGAGTAGATTTTGGAAAGATTCTGCTTCCCCAGAGGTGCTGGGCACTGCCCAGGGAATGGGCACAGCCCTGAGGCTGCCAGAGCTCCAGGAGGGTTTGGACACCAGGGATGGACAGGGGGGATTGCTGGGGTCTGGGACTGGATGATCCTTGTGCATCCCATCCAGCTCAGGATATGATTCCATGATTACCAGCACAGCTCTCATTTAACTAAAATAACAATGCAACACAAATAACAGACAACTACCTCAAAAAATGCAATTTTTGTGCCCACATACATCCAGTAGGCTCTGTGATCCTGGGCTAAACCAGGTCATTTTCTTCCTACAGTGAAAGGCTTTGCTTGCCTGTACTCAAAAATGAATGGAACCAACTGGCCCTGGGTGCAGATGGGGAATTTGCTCTTTCAAGAATTCCTCCTGTTGCATTAACACCCTTCAGCACAGTAGCCAGCAGAGTCTTTGCAGCACAGAAGTTCTGCATGAAAAAAACACCACACCACCAGCATTTGTCAAATAAATGTCTGTTAATGAATAACATAAAAGAGCCCATGTTCCTCAGTTGTAAATAAGAGAGAACAGAGAAGTGTGAAAAGAACTCTGCTAAAGAAACAATGAAATATTAATAAACTTGTGTAGGAAGCCTTGCTAGGTGAGGAATTAGACAAATGCATCATTTGCTTTCTTCATCCTCCCACAGGACCATGCCTGCATGGATTGGTGTTGACCTGTGGGGTCAGGAACACACGGACAGACACACAGACACACAGATCCATGAAGAGCAACCCACAATTTCAGAGTGCAGTTCATGCCAGACCACTGCACAATTAGTAGGTTATGTGCATGGTGACATGACAATGAAAAACCTCCTATTTGTTCTGCCTAAAGCCTGGAAATCATGTATAAATACGACCAAATACATATTTATCACATGTGTGAAGCATATGACCAAATACATATTTATCACATGTGTGCTGTGATATGCACATACACCCTGAATACTTATCCTGGACCATGGATTAGGGTACCTGAGAAGCAATTATTGATTATTTGGGTGAAATTATCCTCTTTAGCCTGAGGGATTGCACTGGCCACTTGTTACTAGTAAATACTGACTATTAAAAGGAGATCACAAAGGTAACCAGGTTCTTTTGGCTTTCTCCATACTGAACCTGGAAGGTATAAAATTAATACCTTGTTTGAAGCTCTTTCTACCTGAAATGCTAAACCACTGATTTCACCAGTGGGATGGCAGAATATTTAAGAATTTGCAAATATCCCTGTCAATGTTGCTCATTATGCAAGAAATAAACTCTAACAGGATGACATGGTGAGGCAGTGTGCCTCTCCTTTGAGGGATAAGTGGGAAACTGCTGCCAGGAGTCCACTGAAATTCCAATGTGAGAAGCACTGCCAGCTGGCTGTCCACAACAAAATAAACAAAAAACCCTCTATTCTCTGCCTATCACTACAGGAGCAGCCATTTGGCTCAAGTCCATCCAAAATCAAATTTCCAGCTGGAAGACTGTTCCCATTTGAGCCTTGAAGGGTTAAGGAAGGTGTGCAGAAGGTAAAACAACTATTAGGTTATTATTGCATGAAAGAATTTCTTTGACTGGGGAGTAGCAGGAAGAAAAATCTCTTGTTGGACTGTGAATAGACACTTGGCAGGCAGGTGTGTGCTGGACAGGAAGATGTGAAAGACAGCAAATGAAATAAAAAACCATTTTTCAGGCTCTGGTGTTGGTGTTCTGCTGTATTTGCTGCATTTTTGCTTTATTATATAGACAAAAGCCTATTGTGAGCTAGATACTGTCCCAGTAAACCCACGTCTGGTTTAAAGGCATCATTTTCCCACTTTGTTTTCCGCATGGCTTCCACAAACAAACTGTACAGGAGAAGTGAGATTATCCTCCCTCAGAGGAGCTTTTAGTGGAGGAGATTGAGGGGAGACCCCAGAGCAGAGCAGAACCCCGTGAGGGGCAGGGATTGATCTCTGCTCTGGGCCTGGGACAGCAGGCAGGGAATGCTGGAGAGCAGGGACATGGGCAGGGTCAGGATGGGGATCAGGAAAGGTTCTGATCCCCCAGAGGCGCTAGCACTGCTCAGGCTCCAGGGAATGGGCACAGCCCCGAGGCTGCCAGGGGTGCACAGGGGGATTGCTGGGGGGTCTGGGAGTTGGGATCTGCTCACAGTGACCCCGAGAAGAGTTGGAAAGTCTCTTTTCCCAGCCCAGCACTTGAAGAAGCAGTCAGGGCTCTTCATTTCTCAGTCTCAAGGTTGTTTATTGTCTCTTATCTATGAAATTCTTTCTCCTGCCCTGCCCAGATCTGTCCAGCAGGACAGTTCCAGACACTCTGCCTGCCCCCAGGGCAGTGTTATGGTTTTATACTAAAAACTACATGTACAATGTTTACAATTACTTTCCAATCCCTATCACCTATGTTAGACAGTGAGCTTCTACTCTAAACCAATCTGTAAGTGCCACCATCACAGCAGAAGATGGAGGCCAAGAAGAAGAAGAAGGAGAAAGGCTGAACATGCCCAGTTCCCTCCATCTTGCCCCCTGAACCCCCATACTAAAAACCCCAAAATCAACTTTTCCACCCCGTGATAACTTCACTATTATTCTACCTAAACTGTCGTGGCTTGCTGATCTTCATCTAAGGTTGGTAATTTGCTCCATGGGTCACAATCAAACCCACAGGTGTTCTGGGCTCTGTGCCAGGGTCTCTGAGCCCCCTGGCAGGGATCCTGGCCATCCTGGACAGCCAGAGGGATGCTCTGGGTTCCCACACCTGGGAAGCAAATTTTAATTACAAACTTGAAAATGCATGGCTGTCAGGAAAAGCCACCTCTCTGGCCTTGAGCTTCATCCAGGTTAGGCACTGGAGCCTCAGCTGTGGATTCCTGATCTCACCTGTCCATGTTTTCAGTTTAAATTCTGCTGTTGATGCAGCACTTGAGGGTGGTGCCTCACTGAGGGAATGGACACAACACAGGCTGGGTTCTGCTCACATCCAGAATCAAGAACCTGCTGCCTTTATAGCTGGCAGAAAACTAGAGTGGGAAAGAATTCCAGAAACACAGGAATATAGCTGCCTGTTGGGAAAAAAATGTGGTGGAAAAGGCAGAAAATACAGCCCTGGGTTAAGATGTTTTTCAAAGTTTGAGCAAAGAGATTGAACCCATGATGCCACTGCTTGCATGGCTCCCATATTTGGGCATCAGTTCCAATCAATTCTTTGAAAATAAATGACAGCTAAATAAATGACTGATGATAAACTCTAAGTTTATTCTCATTTTTCTCTAATGATGGTTTTATCCTCTCCATTTATTTATGATAATTTAAATATTCTACCTGCCTGCTCTATAATGCAGACTTATTATACCATCTCATTATTGTGAAAATGATCCACACACAAGCCCCCCTTGCAAGTATTTAAAATAAAATGCAACCTAGGATAAAAATATCTATGCTGATGACCTATATTGCAGAGTATATTATTTCTCTTTCTCATGTATGGCAACAGGATTGGAATACCTGATTTATTCTTTATTTAGAGTTCAAAAGGAGGCTTATTTGGAAAGTAACAGACAAAACTTTCTTAGCTGAATCCTTAAAGCTTTTCCACAGTGCCACATGTGATGCTGTATGAGGTCCTATTTCTCTCTGACCTGTTCTAGCTGTCCTTCATACAGTCACAGATCCTCCCTTCACTCCCACAGATCAAACTGAAGGTGGAATAAAGTTACCTAGTAAAAATAAAATACACAGTGCTCTACACATCACATTTCATGGCTGAAAAGGAACAAGTCTTCTTAACAAATTTGCATTTAAATCCTCTGCCCATGATAAATGCTGTGTTTTCCATTTATCTTGAAATGGACACGTTGTTACCATGGTTCCAACTCCAAAATCTGAAGCAAATATTCAGTCATAAAACTGCAACAGAGGATGGATAGTGAAGGACCTGCCTCTACTCAGATATCTCAGCTTTTATGGATTGTAGGGAGCCTTTTTGCCTATGCTGGTACACACTGGCAGATCTTTTCCACCTATGGTATAAATTCAGACTCAAATTTTAAAGGCAATTAGAAAGAACTCGAGTTCTTTGCATCTCCCTCTTCAAACCAATCCCATCCTTTAAGCATGGATGTTGGTATAGTCTAATGATAGTCAGGTGATGATTTCAGGCCAGGACAGGGCAGAAGGTCCTGTCCTCCTGAGCTGTGTTGGCTCCCCGGGGTTGGAACTTCTCAGGTTTTAATGCCAAGGTCTCCTGGACCCCCAGAATTTCCCTCACACCCATCCCTGATCTCCCAGATCCTCCCTCAGCTGAGATCTTATTTCCAAGGCCACATCTCTTCACAAATCTTCTTTCTGCACAAACTCCTCTTCCAGATCTGACCTCCCCAACCTCCACAGTGCCTGTGCAGAAGCACAATGTGTGCTGAGCCTCCTTTTTGACAGTTCTGTGTCATGTCTCTGGAAGATTTGGGAAATGTCATCTTTGTTTAGTCCCACCGTCATTAAAATTAACAGGCAGCCCATGTTTGCTGCAGGTAGCAAGGAGATTTCTTGAAAGCTCAGAAGTTTAATTTAGATTTGGAAGTTTAATTTATCTATGTGTGCACATACTCCCAATTATCTGCTAAATGTTAGTGTTCCAGATTTGAGCTATAGCTATATTTTTTTTGCCTACAACAAATAATTACTATATTTCCTTCCTTCCTTCCTTCCTTCCTTCCTTCCTTCCTTCCTTCCTTCCTTCCTTCCTTCCTTCCTTCCTTCCTTCCGCCACTTCCGCCACTTCCACCACTTCCGCCACTTCCTTCCGCCACTTCCGCCACTTCCTTCCTTCCTTCCTTCCTTCCTTCCTTCCTTCCTTCCTTCCTTCCTTCCTTCCTTCCTTCCTTCCTTCCTTCCTTCCTTCCTTCCGCCACTTCCTTCCGCCACTTCCTTCCGCCACTTCCTTCCGCCACTTCCTTCCGCCACTTCCTTCCTTCCGCCACTTCCTTCCTTCCGCCACTTCCTTCCTTCCTTCCGCCACTTCCTTCCTTCCGCCACTTCCTTCCGCCACTTCCTTCCGCCACTTCCTTCCTTCCGCCACTTCCTTCCGCCACTTCCTTCCTTCCGCCACTTCCTTCCGCCACTTCCTTCCTTCCTTCCTTTCTTTCCGCCACTTCCGCCACTTCCTTCCTTCCGCCACTTCCTTCCGCCACTTCCTTCCTTCCTTCTGCCACTTCCTTCCTTCCTTCCTTCCTTCCTTCCTTCCTTCCTTCCTTCCTTCCTTCCTTCCTTCCTTCCTTCCTTCCTTCCTTCCTTCCTTCCTTCCTTCCTTCCTTCCTTCCTTCCTTCCTTCCTTCCGCCACTTCCTTCCTTCCGCCACTTCCTTCCGCCACTTCCTTCCGCCACTTCCTTCCGCCACTTCCTTCCTTCCGCCACTTCCTTCCTTCCTTCCGCCACTTCCTTCCGCCACTTCCTTCCTTCCGCCACTTCCTTCCGCCACTTCCTTCCGCCACTTCCTTCCTTCCGCCACTTCCTTCCTTCCTTCCGCCACTTCCTTCCTTCCTTCCTTCCTTCCTTCCTTCCTTCCTTCCTTCCTTCCTTCCGCCACTTCCGCCACTTCCGCCACTTCCGCCACTTCCGCCACTTCCGCCACTTCCGCCACTTCCTTCCGCCACTTCCTTCCTTCCTTCCGCCACTTCCTTCCGCCACTTCCTTCCTTCCTTCTGCCACTTCCTTCCTTCCTTCCTTCCTTCCTTCCTTCCTTCCTTCCTTCCTTCCTTCCTTCCTTCCTTCCTTCCTTCCGCCACTTCCTTCCGCCACTTCCTTCCGCCACTTCCTTCCTTCCTTCCTTCCTTCCGCCACTTCCTTCCTTCCTTCCTTCCTTCCTTCCGCCACTTCCTTCCTTCCTTCCTTCCTTCCTTCCGCCACTTCCTTCCTTCCTTCCTTCCTTCCGCCACTTCCTTCCTTCCTTCCTTCCGCCACTTCCTTCCTTCCTTCCTTCCTTCCTTCCTTCCTTCCTTCCTTCCTTCCTTCCTTCCTTCCTTCCTTCCTTCCTTCCTTCCTTCCTTCCTTCCTTCCTTCCGCCACTTCCTTCCGCCACTTCCTTCCGCCACTTCCTTCCGCCACTTCCTTCCGCCACTTCCTTCCGCCACTTCCTTCCGCCACTTCCTTCCGCCACTTCCTTCCTTCCTTCCGCCACTTCCTTCCGCCACTTCCTTCCTTCCTTCCTTCCTTCCTTCCTTCCTTCCTTCCTTCCTTCCTTCCTTCCTTCCTTCCTTCCTTCCTTCCTTCCTTCCTTCCTTCCTTCCTTCCTTCCTTCCTTCCTTCCTTCCGCCACTTCCTTCCTTCCGCCACTTCCTTCCTTCCGCCACTTCCTTCCTTCCTTCCTTCCGCCACTTCCTTCCTTCCTTCCGCCACTTCCTTCCGCCACTTCCTTCCGCCACTTCCTTCCTTCCGCCACTTCCTTCCTTCCTTCCTTCCTTCCTTCCTTCCTTCCTTCCGCCACTTCCTTCCTTCCGCCACTTCCTTCCTTCCGCCACTTCCTTCCTTCCATTTTACTTTCAAATTACACCTTTGATGGCAGTCTACTTTTGGATTACTCCACCCCTTTATTAGAAAAGCCAGAACTCCCTAATTCCCAATCTCAGATTTAATAATTATGAAACTACTAATATCCAGCTAATATAATGCCATTTATTTGAAATGTTTAGTGCTTTACTTTTCAGGTCCAACATGGGTACACTGCAGGTGAACAAATAGGATAATATTGACATGAACATCTCTGGGGCCAAGACTGTGCCCTAAAGTGTAAAAATCTCCTGTGAGTGCCTGATGCACAGCTCCAGCAGCAGCAGAGGCCATGCCATGGGCTCAGGCTCTGGATTTGTTCTCCAGCACAGCCCCTGGACACATCCTTCCATCTATCCAACAGCAGCTGGGACAGATCCTCTCCTAAAAGTGAGGGAACCCCTTCCAGCTCTGTGGAAGCTGCTGCACAATGATATAAACATCACCAAGTCTCGATTTTAAAATGTTAATTTATCTTCCCAAATTACCACACTCACATATGGCTCATAATTGCAGTATCATGGAGTGTCAATTGAGCAAAACAGATGTATTTTTCAAAAAACTGTGACACTGTTTGCAAAAGCTCTCTATTCTCCATGGGTGCACATGCTGCTTCTACCTTCTGCTCCAGTACCTACATATTGATACTGCTCAACTAAATGCAGATTTTTCTGCTTCAAGAATATACAGCATTAACATTCAGGGCAGCAAATCACTTCATTCTGAAAGAGTTTAGATGTGGATAATGCTGAATAAGCCAGACAAAGTAAATGCTTGGGCATGAAGGGGCAGACCAGGATTTTCTATGGAGCCCACCTGAACCAGAATATTCTGATATATTAGATTACTCATAAATTAGGAAAAAGCTAATGAAGTATAAAATAGCTCCAGGTATAGTAGTTAGGAATGACAACTTTGGTAAATTAGAATCTTGTCCCACTAGGTTTTAAATTTGTGACTTCCCAGAGCACATCTCTGGTAGCTGCTATGAAGTGCTGAATTGCTCTGAAACTACTCCATTGACCTTAACGAGCTTTAATTTGGTACCAAGGAGGTACCAAATGTGTCTGAGACAGATTTTCCATCCTGTATGAAAGGTGCTGATAGTCAGCTCTGGATTAAATAATCCTGGAGCTCTGGTCCCATCTTCCTGCCTGGAAAACACTTTGCCATACATTAACTGTGTAGGATTAGCAAGCAGGATTTCTTTGCTACATTTTCCACTGAGGAAACTTCAAGGAATTCAGAGTATTTTAGTGTATTCCAACTCATAGGATATATATATATATATATATATATATATATATATATATATATATAATTTTTACGTATTTATATTTTTATATTTATAATTTTTGGTGAAAGATGTTTGATAAATTCCTAAATTTTCAGAAATCTTCCCTTCTATGTACACATTGGATTTACTTGTTTTTCACACAGCTTTCTCCTGGTTTCCTTACTTTTCTGAAGAAGGAAGCGGAGTTTATCTGGATTTCAGAAGTGTAGAAGATTTTCCTCTCTGTTTTTGTTGTTTGATTTTTATTTTTTAATAGAGATGGATATTCCTGAACTATTTATAGCTCCTCCTGAACTATTTTTAGTATTAGCTTTAAGAAAAGGTACATTTGTAAATTGCACTCTTAAAGGAATTGACTGCATGGTGGCTTTAACTCTGTTTTGTGAGAGAGATGCCCACTTTTAAAACCTGCAGGAAAAATACCCCAAATCTCCATTGTAAATTCTGTTACACTGAACTAATTTCTCTCAGTTATCATTCTTAATTGCTTGCTGTGCAACAAGTCATAGTGTTCCATAAATCAAAAGCAGGCTCCTGCAGTTCGTTTTTGATCTGTATTACATTAAAGTTGAGCTCTCCAGTAGCTCAGAATGAGTTTTCCATTGCATTTCTGTCCATATTCAGGTCTTTGCTTGCAGCAGAATTTATAGCAGGGTCTTCTCCATACAAAGAAGGATCTCAAGGTGCTGGATGCAGAAGTGCCTGAAGAACTGGGATTTACTGGGATTTACTGGTATTTACTGGGATTGCTGGGATCTTGGAGCTCTCTTGTGTGCAAGGGCTCCTTTGGGGGCAGGGGAAGTGGGAGTGGGGTCTGAATCCTGATACACAAGCTGGATTTATCACCAGATACAAGCTGAAATAATAACAAAACCAAAAAACAAACAAACAAAAATTCAAAAAGTAAAAAAACCTCAAAAAATAAAAAATAAAATAAAAAAAAACAAAAACAAAAACCCCAAAACAAACCACAAAAACCAATAAACAAAACCAAACTAAAACAAAACAAACAAAAAAACCCAAACCAAACCAACCAAAAAAAATCACTAAAAAAGGAGAAAAACCCAAAAAAACCCCAAAAAAACAAACAAAAAAACCACAAAAAAACCCACAAAAACACCCAAACAAAAAAATACCAAACAAAAAACCAATAAAACCCAAACCAAAATACCAAAACAAAACAAAAAACCCAAAACAAAAACAAACAAACAAACAAACCACCGAAAACCAAACCTAGCAAAATAACTTTTATAAGAATATGATTCCCACAAATACCAATATTTTAAATATATAGCAGTAGCCTTCCTCTTTACTTAGCATATGGATTCCTTATTTTTTTTGGTAACTTTTGGCATTTTTAAAAAAAAATTTAAATTGGGGCTGTGCTCAGTGGAGATTGTGTTTAATTCAGTGGGAAGAGGATGAAAGCACGGCTCAGTGCCCTGCAGAGCCAGGCAGGGTTCTGTGGGATAGGGGCCATTATGGGATGGGGTCCATTATCCCTGCACCACCTCTGCCTCTCCCTGGGAGTTTCTGGGGTGGGAAATCTGCTCCTGGGTGGGTTTGGTGAAGTTCCTGCCCATCTCGGGGTTTCTTTATCTCTAATGTGGGCATGGCAATGTCAGCTTTGTCTCTGAGCATTTGCAAAACACAGCACAGTGTGGGCGATGTTATTATCACAATATCATTTCACTTCAAACTGCTCAAACATATTTTTAAATCCTTTAAATTTACAATTACCAAATACCAAATCAATTACAAAATACCAAATCGTACTTGGCATAAGCAGTTCCCAGTATATAAAGGCACAGTGAATGCACCCTCACTGCCAGGAACAAGTTCCCCTGCCCACAGCTGTACTTTAGAATACAACATTTGTGTCTGAGAGCCTGATTTTCCACGTTGGAATATCAGCAATGCAGATAAGACGCTATATTACCACCTTTTATGGTTTGTGCCATTGAGAGATCTGGGACACAATTGCAGATTTTTATCCTCTCTGTCCTATCAGATATGAAATTGTGAACCTTCTCAAAATGTCACTGCTGGAAACAAAAGGCAAAACTGATTTTTATATTTTTTTTTCACTGTGTAATGTGTTGCCATCCACTGTGTGGCTCAATTCAATTTTTACAAGGCTTCCTTATGAGGTGCAAGAAACTGATTTATGAGTCCACATTAAAGCCTCCTTCACTCTTGAGATTCTGGTTAAATATTATATGATATGACACAAGTATATTGAAAAATAGAGTTTCAGCTTATTATGGGCTTTCTCTTGCTACCCTTGCAGCACATTCATTTCAGATTGTACAGAATGCCCTACGTTTCTATTTTTTATGTATCTCTGGTAAATGTGAGAGTTCAGTTTGATACACAGCAATATATTCCCTCTCAAACAAAAGTTACCAGATAAGATCCTAGGAAAAGTCTTCATCTTGTGGAAATGCCTAATGCATTACTTTGGGCAAGGAGAAGTGACTATTTTATCACATGCTATTATGGATGAAACTTTTATTCTGGATGTCTTTCTGTAAGATGGAGACCTGTGATAGCACATTCCAGACAGATTCAGTAATACACAGCTACAGGGAGCTTTACACATCATTGCTTGGATCAGCATCTCAAAATCTGCATGAGCAACAGAAAAGCTTGTTTTATTTTTGCCTTGTTGTGTTTGTACACAGCACAGATTGTTCCTAGCCCTTCCATGGCCACAGAAATGCCTTACAGCTCCTGTTCAGGTTGGGTTTCTGACTCCAGGAAGGTTTTGAGTGAAAGCACCCAACATTTCACCGCTGCAATTGATGAAAAAGGGATAGAGATTGAAGGGAAAGCACAGAGAAAATCATGGAATCCCCGAATGATTTTAATTGAAAAGGACCTCAAAGCTCATCCAGTGCCACCCCCGCCATGGCAGGGACACCTTCCACTGTCCCCAGTGTCCAGCCTGGCCTTGGGCACTGCCAGGGATCCAGGGGCAGCCCCAGCTGCTCTGGGCACCCTGTGCCAGGGCCTGCCCACCCTGCCAGGGAACAATTCCTCATTGCCAAGATCCCACCCAGCCCTGCCCTCTGGCACTGGGAGCCATTCCCTCTTGTCCTTTACAGCTATGGACCAGATCTCACCTTAACGAAAGACTAAACCTATCGGAATAAAACACACAAGACTCCATTTCCTTCATGCAGGAAAAAGCCTCTTTTTTATTCACATAACTCATTTTTATAAAGTTTTACAGACCTTGTGTGTGCCTCCAATCGATCAGTAGCTTTCTTGCCAATTACTCCATGCCACAGATACCTTTTATGTAAAATCCTTTCCTTAGGATCTTTTCTCCTGAGAAGCTGAAAGGCCTCAGAAAAAAAATGTAAACATTGATTATCTGCTGCTGTGGAATGCAACAGGTGCATCTGGGATTGGTCTCATGTGGTTGTTTCTAATTAATGGCCAATCACAGTCAGCTGGCTCAGACTCTCTGTCCCAGACAGAACCCTTTGTTATCATTCTTTTCCTTTCTATTCTTAGCTAGCCTTCTGATGAAATCCTTTCTTCTATTCTTTTAGTATAGTTTTAATATAATATATATCATAAAATAATAAATCGGCCTTCTGAAACATGGAGTCAGATCCTCATCTCTTCCCTCATCCGGGACCCCTGTGAACACCATCACAACTTTATTGGTTAGTAAAAGGTATTTTACTTGTCCATCAAATCTCTCTATTCTGCACTTGGTTACGTATTTTCTTCACTGATTCTCATGGGATAGATTTAATGTTTATGCAGGTACAATTGTTTTCCACCCAGGAATAGATTGTTTTGTTAATTATCTGTTCACACAAGGATTGTTTTCACAAGGGAGCTTGCAGAGTGCCAGCTGCACTTAGCAGAAATGACCAGCACTGATCTAACAGAGCTGGCCTGATTTCATGAGGCCTTCCTTTTATAACTTCTCCACCTTATTTCAACACTAAAGCAAGAGGAAGTCCACATTGCAGAGTGATTTCTCAGGGAATAAGTGAAGATAACACCTCCATGAGGGATGTGTGTGCTCAAGGAAGTCAATTGATGCCAGTTTAAGAATGGTTTGTGACAGATTTATTAAAGAGCAGCTCTGCATGGAGGAGCCATGGAAAGCCATGTAGGCTGGTGGAATAATTCATAAAGGAAATGGTACCTGGGAGGGGAACAGCCTTGCACCCCTGTACAGGGGTGTGTTCACATCTCCCTCATTGCATGCAATGGTCACATCTCAAAATAGCATAAAATAGACCTAGGGAAGATTAATAACAAAATAGACCTAGGTTAGATTAATAATGTTGAAACTCTTGGAAAAGCTACCCTGGTGAGTGAGGCTGAGTAAACCAGGATTTTCAAATTGCAAAAAATAAGGCAAGTAAGGACCAGATCTTACAACAAAAAACTGATAAGCAAGAGGTTTAAAGAAGGAAATAACACCTTTTTCTACAATACAGAATTCAAGCTGTGCCAGGAGGTGCAAGAACTTAAACAAGTTCAAAGAACAGATGTACAAGGGACCTGTAATAATGTGCTTAAAGTTGGCCATTGATATGATGATCATGATGCAATTTTTGCCTCAGAATGTCTTTAAAGAACATTTGTCCAGAAGCTGGGAGCTTGTACCTGGGAAAACAATCGTATAAATAACTGTGTTTGGTCCCTCCCTATCCCTTAGTGATGTCCCCTTTGCCTTAATCAGGCTTGGGATTTTCTGTCCACCCTTTTGCATGAATTTTTGAGGTTATTTTTAGCTCTCCTAATCTTCTTGTCATAGTCAATTGCAGACACATTCACGGCATGTTAGAGTTAAATCACAGGTGTTCTTAATTTAAAAAATATTAGCATACTACATAATTAATTAGACTTTTACACTTCAGTGAGTTTTGGTTCCCCAAAGAAAATTGAGCATAGAGAATATAATTTGATTTAACTTTTTGTCAAGGTTTAATCTACCTGAAACACTGTTATATTTCAGGGGAAGTCTAAACTGCCTAGATCTTGTCAGAATTTCCTTAGTGGGAGCAACATTTATTTATTTGAATGTTAAAATGAAACTAAGTCATTTAAAAAGAACGCTCTGTGCCTTTCAAATCCAAAAATCCTGAAAAATATGCATATGGTAAAAGCAAGGAATACATTCAGGCAGTATCCAAGATATGTGAGTTGTCAGTATGTGAAACTTGTGACAGAAGTGGCAATTCTACCAGAGATAATTAAACTCTTAAGATGCAAAATTAAAAGGAATAGTTGAGAGAAGTGAAGAAAACAAATGTTTCAAGAGTTGCTAAGTGGGCTTTTTCTTCAACTGCAACAAGACTCAGAGCACTTGAGGACTATGTGCAGGCAAAAAAAGATGGCTTTTTATATAAATGATTGGAGGGGAGGCCTAAAAATACTAATAAAAGTGTTCCAGTCCTTGATGCTACAAAGACTGAGTAGCAAAACATCAGCTCCAAATGTGTTGGATGGCATAAACTATTGATTTTGTGAATAGAGGGCAATTGAGAGTCCTCATCTAGGGTGATTAAATCTGAGAAAAATTCTCTAATTCATCAGTGTAATGCAAGGTATTATTTTTAATAACCATCAGGTAAACAGCATTTTTTTCACAACTACAGGAAATAAACCAAAATATCCCTGTGTTATAAAATAATTTATAAACATTTTTCCCCTGGAGGACCACTAGTTCCAAATGAATGTTTTGTTGTTAATTTTGAATTTTACATCTTGCCATAAGGAGGCTTGGGAAGAGAGGAACATTCTATATTTTTCAATATTTAGACAAAGCACTGCCTCTTCCCATGACCATAACTCCCTGTAGCCTAGTTTATCTTAATCTGACTGGAATGAAAAATTTCTCAGAGGAGGAACCAAATATATAATTTGAATAAAGATTATTAAACAGCAAAAGCATTCAAAAATCAACTTTTCTGTCTTGGGAATAACAGCATTTTTGAAATGTTATTCAACAGTCATTCAACACAAAGTACACAGAATTGGCTTCTGTGGCAGTGCCCAGGAAAATGGGATTTTTAATAGATAAAACCTATCCTGTTGAGCTAAAAGGCATTCTCTGCCTTTTCCTCCCCATTCTTCTGTTTTATTCCTTGATGTGCTTTTTCATGGACTGGAACACCTTCAATAAACAGGTGATGAGTTCCCTGTCCTGCTTCCACTTTTCCTTTATAGTGGTTTGAGAATTCTTGGGATGTGAGGAGGTGTCTCTTGTGTAAAACCACTCGTGTAGAGAAGGGGTGATTTTTTTGTGACCAGCACATCTCTGAAAACATCATTGCTCTCTCTCAAAAACCCTTGAAAAGTCTGTCCCAGAAGCTGCTCCAAGGCTCCAAGGGCCAGCAGCAGAACAGGGGAGCCTGATCTGAGCTCCATCCCAGCTTTGCTATTTCATATTCTCATTGGCACCAAGTCCCCAGCAGATGCACTTAAATCAGCTCAGCCCCTCTTCCTCACCACCACCCCATTCCTTGCCAAGCCAGCCAAAAACTTGCTCAAGAGTAATCACACATTTGAGCAGAAAGGCAGACAGGACTTTATTTGCCTATTTTCAGTGGCACAGCAAAGACTGTAGTCGGATTACAATGCTATTCCAGGTCATGAGTGCTTCAAAACCATTCATTGTTAATAAAAACACTATGAAAAGTTGCCACTCTGTGCTTAGCAGCTTTATAAAGTTCATGTCTTCTTTCTGTCAAAGCTCCTTATGCAGCAAATAGTACTTGTCTGCATGACTGACTAAATCCTGCAAAATTTACTCTTTTTAAATCAGATGAAGCTGGTGTAAAAATCACTAAGACAGTGCTTCTCCTTTGTCTTTTTTTGCAGTCAATATTTAGGTATTTAGCTCCATTTTAAAGTTAAATGAGTTTTCAATCACACTGAATGTCAGCAAGAGTTCTTAGTGAGGAATTATTAAACATGCAGCATGTAGGTTTATCAGGGTGAACCTGACAGGTTGGGTGACATTTGCTCAACTCAGGATGTCATCATAGCCAGAATGCCAGGCCAGAATGGAAAGCGTGGAAAAGAAATAAAGAAAAAGTGTTACACATATGTATTTGTTTTGATTTTGGTGGTGTTTTTTTCACTGGCTGCAATTCCCTTCCTGGTTCCAGCAGAGGTAGAGTGTCGCAGATATCTTTTATGAAAAATCCTTTCCTTGGGATTTTTGCTCCTGTGAAGCTGAAAGGCCTCAGGAACAAAATGCAAACCATGATTATCTGCTGCTGTGGAATGCAACAGGTGCATCTGTGATTGGTCTCATGTTGGATGTTTGTAATTAATGACCAATCACAGTCAGCTGGCTTGGACAGAGCCACAAACCTTTGTTATCATTCCTTCCTATTCTATTCTTAGCCAGCCTTCTGATGAAATTCTTTCTTCTATTCTTTTAGTATAGTTTTAATGTAATATATATCATAAAATAATAAATCAAGCCTTCTGAAACATGGAGTCAGATCCTCATCTCTTCCCCAATCTGAAAACCCCTGTGAACACCATCACAGTAGAGCTCATTTCCTCTCAGGAACTGGCACAGTGCTGTGTTTGGGATTCACAATGGGAACAAATTTGAGCTCCCCTCAACTCATAGGAATTTGAAAAGTGGGCAGATGATTTTGCAAGACCAACTGCCATGGAAGAAAATCTGGTCAGGCAACTCCACAGGAAGGTGTTTAATCCAAGATGCTGATATTTGAAAACATTGCCCATAGGAAAATGTTACCTTGGTGTGACGGTACTCACAGGGGTCTCAGGATGAGGGAAGAGATGAGGATCTGACTCCATGGTTCAGAAGGCTTGATTTATTATTTTATGATATCGATAATATTAAAACTATACTAAAAGAAGAGAAGAAAGGATTTCATCAGAAGGCTGGCTAAGATTAGAATAGGAAAGAATGATAACAAAGGTTTGTGGCTCAGACTCTCTGTCCGAGCCAGCTGACTGTGATTGGCCATTAATTAGAAACAACCACATGAGACCAATCCCAGATGCACCTGTTGCATTCCACAGCAGCAGATAATCATTGTTTGCATTTTGTTCCTGAGGCCTCGCAGGTTCTCAGGAGGAAAACTCCTAAAGAAAGGATTTTACATAAAGGATGTCTGTGACACCTCCGACTGCAATTCTGACTACTGTTGCTTGCCTTGGGGAAAAGTTGAATTTTAAGTGCTGACAAAAAATGGGGTGCTAATTTTTACTAGGTTCCAGTCTTCCATCTTTTGAACAGATGTCTTGGATATCACTTAAAAATTACAAAGTTAACTTCAAAGAGAAAGAGGAAAATTCTTTCAGGACTTGGATCTTCATTTTGTCCTTATAGAATAATCTCCAGCCTATGAGAGACTGGCTCACTAATGGCCAGGCTGCATCTTATTTCATCAGAAAGCACTTTAAGCATCCCCAGCTTAATTACAGATCTATCAAGGAATCACAGGAATTAGAGGTGGAAGAGGCTTAGTTCACCACTTAGGTCTGCTAATGCAGGAATTTCTCTAGAGCATATTTATTCTTCTTCTGTTTCTCAGGTCCATTTTCAAATGGAAGGGTCCCACTAATGCAGAAGCTCCTCTGGAGCACATTTAGTCCTCATTTGCTTTTCAAGCCCATCTGAAAATGGATGTAGATGACTGAACCATTAACTTTGATGCTGAAGAAACATTCATGTCAGGGGACTTGCTTTGGCCATTTTGGAATATATTTCCTGGTTTAGGTAATTTTGCTACATGTCTTGTATCTCTTCACCTTCAAGGTAATTCCTTTTAATTTATACCATTACTCAGAGTATAAATCCAATAGATATTACTGCAAGTAATGTCTCTCCTCTAGATTTTTAGTAGCCCTCACATGTTTGAAGGTACTTATAACATTTTTCTCACTGAATTAATTCTTTATTAATTAATAAAAATAGAATGAAATATTTATGCAAAACCCTTCAGAGTGCAAGTGAGCAGAGATGCAAAAAAAAAAAAAAAAAGAATAATAGGAGCAGGTACAGAATAAAGTATTATTAAAAACAGGGAAGATGGGCTGCATTCTGTCCTGAGAAGTGTCTGGTTTATTTATTTTTTCAGACTATTGGTCTTTCACAGAAACATTAGTATGTCCAGTGATTTGATAATGACAAATGAGATCAAAGATGGTCTAATCAAGAGCTACGTGTTAAACCAGTATGGAATGTGAAAGCAGTGTGTGAACTAATTTTAATAGACACCAGTTGTCTGGTTTGGGTTATTTCTTTGCTTTCAGTTGCAAGGTTGTTCTACCAAAATGATTTTCCATGAGGCTGGTGACAGTCTCATTTTTCACTATCAAGCAAGTCTGCAATATCAATTACATTCTATCTTATTATAAAGCTGTCTGTTCCAACACTCCACTCTGATATTGTTAGGGGGAAATAGCATCACAGAATACTTTGAGCAGTGAAAGATTCACTTCTTTAATAACATTTCTATAAACATACTTTCAGAATGCAGTATTGTCAAAGGCAAATAATTTTAAATAACATAATCTGATACACCTAAGAGTGTGTGGGAGAGATAAAATAGAGATGTAATGGGCTAATCTGCAGCTCCTGTTCAGCCACCTGGACTCCAGAGATGTACCCTGGGGTGTAAATGACTCCTAGGGAGCGCAGGGCCTCTAAATTTTGGCAATCCTTGTGATAATCACATATCCTCTGAACAGAGAGACACAGGATTTTCCTGAGAAGCTGTGAGAAAGCTCAGAGAAAGAATTAAAACAATTATTATCTCAATTTGTGCACCTGGCAGGCAATCTCTGTTTGTCAGAGGTGTTTACAAGAAGGAGCTGTCCCTTCTTCACCAACAAGTGAGAGAAGATTCCTAAAGGCCGATCAGGCCTTAGGTCCACCAATGTTTCTATAAGAACTGTGGATTTCTAATAATAAAGTGCCTTTTTCATGCCTTCTAATGATGGAGTCTGCATCACCTTTGTCTGTCCCTGATACCCCTTTGGTGATAAATCCCCAAACAACAGAACAGACCTTGAGGCTTCTCCAGTTTTCACCAGCTTTGGCCTACTCAGACCTTGATTTACTCCAAGTTTAGGATCTCATGTCAGAGTCTGAGAGACCAAATATGACATTTATATATCAAAAAAGACCTTGAGGCTTCTCCAGTTTACACCAGCTTTGGCCATACTCAGACCTTGATTTACTCCAAGGTCAGGATCTCATGTCAGAGTCTGAGAGACCAAATATGACATAAAGGAAATATAATGCTTATGACCTTCACTGTTCTTAATTTAAATGTTTGTATAAATCACATCCACAAAGCTTCCTGAGCTGTATGGAATTGCCTTCCCAGGCTGTGCCTCTCACGTTTCTTACAAAATAAATTAAATTAACTCATTAAGAGAGAACTGTGATCCCCCTCACATCCAGCTGTGCCTGGAAGAGGCGATCCTTCCACACCAGTGCTGGTTTTTAGCTCCCTCTGAGGGTTTTGGTTCCCAGCTGCACTCCCCTGGCAGCAGGGGAGTCACCAAGGATGCAGGAGCATCCTCTGAGCCACAGCTGAGCCACTGGTCCAGAGCAGAAAGGGCTCATGGAGGAAACTGCTTCTTTTTATGTCATGGTATTCACAGGGGTCTCAGGACTAGGGAAGAGATGAGGATCTGACTCCATGTTTCAGAAGGCTTGATTTATCACTTTATGTTATATATTACATTAAAACTATACTGAAAGAATAGAGAAAAGGTTTCATCAGAAGGCTAGCTAAGAATAGAAAAAAGAAGGAATGATAACAAAGGCTTGTGGCTCTGACAGAGAGTCCAAACCAGCTGACTGTGATTGGCCATTAATTAGAAACAACCACATGAGACCAATCACAGATGCACCTGTTGCATTCCACAGCAGCAGATAATCATTGTTTGCATTTTGTCCCTGAGGCCTTTCAGCTTCTCAGGAGGAAAAATCCTAAAGAAAGGATTTTCATGAAAAGATGGCTGCGACACTCTTACACAGCCATTCATAGACAAGTCTGGGGTTTATCCTATACAGAATTGGGACCCTCCATGTGAAGTTTAACACCAATTTCAATTCAAACCATCCCATTTTGTTTTAAAAAAAATCCTGAACATTGCTAGCAATTGCTACACTCACTGCCTTCTCCAGCTGTGCTAGTACAGTCCAGCTCAGGGCAGGGAGTCAGAAAATACAGAATATTTCCATTATATCTTTAGTGCCATGTCAAAGCACTGCAGATTTTGCTCTCTGACTGAAATACATGGTTTCCTTTTTCACAAGGTATTGACACTTTCCAAAGGAACAACCAATTTTTGTGACTAATTTCATTCTTCTAGAAATGTAAACCAACCCCAAACTGACTAAAAGCACTTTCAAGGGAAAGATTTGCACCAGCTGGGTTATAATACAGTAAGTTAGATATTTGCAAGGTTTTCAATGTTTAAAAGATTTATTAGCATGTTGCTTTCAGAAAGACTTTATCTCCAATTATTGCACTGTGCTAAGGGATTATGTTTAGTGCATTGTGGCCAGGTTTGATAGAAATTAGAGACAGTTCTTAAGAATTACTGACAGCATTGAGGAAGGAAAATGAATTTTGTAACTCAGTGAATGCTTTCATATGTGTGAGTCCCATTAATGTTGGTGAAAATTCCTCAGGCTTGAAGCCCTGAGCCTTAAATTGGATTCTAACACATTTCAGTATTCCTGCTTATGCATCCTAAACAACATATGCTACAACATTAATGAGGCCCCTAATTACAAACAGCATAAATGGACAGAAGAAACATGATTTATACCAAACTCATATAAAGCCCATTGCTACAGATACAGTGTAGGACCTATAAAACTCCTTATGCATGTTGGTGTTAAACTGATGTCTCTGAAAAGATGGTAAGGGTCAAAACAACCTCCTGCTCATACATTTATCATTGTAAAATGCAGATATCTGGTAGCTTGACAGATCCAATGGTGAGATAAAAAGTAGCCTCTGTCAGCTTGAAATTCAGCTAACAGGAAAGCAGGGAAATGTTTTGTCCTTATTTACTCAAACACTGGGTTTGAATTAGCTGGGTATTGTCTGTCAAAATGCATCAAACACAGTTTGAGAGGATTAATCCCTCACACATGATGGATCCAGACTGAGCAAACTGTGTTGTTATAGCACCTCTCCAGCACTTGATGAAAACCAGAGTGAGAGATGAGGGGTTTATTCACTGATACAGGTGATTCATTAACGATGCTATGAAAGATATCTCACTTTGGGGTTCCTGCCCAAGGCTGGAGAGTAGTAACAGGTTTGTTATCAGCCACACTCAGTCTGTCACCTGGTTTTACGTCTTGAAACCAAATAAAAGGCAAAATCTTGTGTCTTACAGTATCTGGGCACAAACTGGGAAACACAAAATGTTACAAATATTTCCATGCATTAGAGACAATGTGGATCAAACCAGGCACTTCTCACCCAGCTGCAGATAGCGCCTGTTGAGGTAACCTGCATGTCTGGAGACACAATAACTGAGAAAAATACTAGTACAATAAATGAAGAGAGATCCCCAAAATGAAACATTGGATCTTTTGGTAGGGATGCAAAATTAAGTATTTCAAACATCAAATTGCAGGTCTGTGACAAAGAATATAGGTCTTGCTTACAGGAGAGGACATTTTCCTGTCCTAGGAAACATGGGTCCTGCTAAGAACATGGAAATCCTGATGATTGTGAAGACATGAGTTTTTAGCAAAATAGTGAACACTGAGTAAATTTACATGATCCCTGGGCATAACAGCCTGGACAGCATCAGACTGGAAGAAAAAGATCATATTTTTTCAGTCCTGGCAAACTGAAAAAACCACTTGTGAATGTTGTGCCTGCTTCTTGTATCTGCAGAAGGACATCGAAGGGTTGGACACATTTCAAAGAAGGACAGCAAAAATAATTAAAACATTGTCTAAGAGAAAAGCTCTAATTACTCAGCAGTTATTGGGCTCAAAGCAACAATTAATTCTGGGGAAACCTATGCCCTGTACAACACTGGAGTCAAGACTTAAGGATTGCAGTAGTTTCTCTTATACTTGGAATTTAATAAAAACTGCTTTTACACCAAATTATCGCTCCCTTCTCAGTGCCTTCCCTTGCAATGTTTGTCAGTTTTTTCTGGAGCAGGTGAGCAAATTGATGGAGAACTTTACTGTCCAAAAATAGATACTTCTAATCTGAAGCATCTTCTAAACTTGAGGACATTTTTGTAAAAAATGTTTCATATTGACTGATGTTTCCTACTCCAAATTCACTGGAGGTTTTCTAGCAGCATTGCTCTGACAAGAATCCTCAGCCCAGCTGAGTTTTATAGAGCAATGTACAATTGCCTACAAAAAGTTCCTGCCCAGAAACCTGGAGGACTTTTCCTCAGGAGGCTTCAGTTTCTTCAGTAGGAATCTTTCTGCCTAAAAAATACCTAAAGAAAAAGTAAAATTCTTCTCAGCGTGAGCTTCAAAAGTGAAATGAAGTTTGTTTCCAGTGTTCTCAGGGATGCTGTTTGATACACAGACTTTAACAAAATTAGCATTCTTCCCTTAGCAGACAGAAATCTGCTTTCCGAACTGTAAACTTTGGGATTATCCAGATCTGCCTTTCCTCCAATCCTGCATACCTTTACTCTCAGCAGTTCTTCTCCCCCATCACTGGCTCCAGCTGGCACCAACTTTGGAACTCAGTTCTGTTCTTTATCCAGTCTTTATATAAAGAATATATTTAAAATATTAGCACATGTAACAACCAAAAATTTTCTTATTCTTAAATATAAATATTTTCTGCTGTTTGGCACAATGCAATTTTAGGCAGATAAATATATATAAATTGTACAAAAAGGAACATGACTGAAAAATGAGAAGTATAAAAAGCACATGAAATAAAATAATTTATTCCTGATAAAAACATTTCTCTCACTAGGGAATAGAGATGCAGTTCTACATGTCATTATAACATGCAGAATGTTTGCTCTGCAAGTTTTTACCGTGGAACAAAATGTGGAGATAAGAGAAATATAAAAACTCATAGCAATGAAAACTTGCTATTACTGAGGCTATTAGCAAAACTATTTCTGACTCAAAATATGTTAACTTCTATGTTTATTGCACAGGGATAACCTTCCTTTCTTGTGGCCTCTGCTACCTCGAGATTTGAGAACAAAATATTGTTCTGGAACAAGTGTTCTGAGATGGCTTCAATAAACATTTCTACACAAAAATTGCCTTTTGTACCTCAGGGTCCAAAGGATTTAGTGTATGTTAGACAAAATATTTTCTTTTAAAGACACTGGCAGCATGGATTTGGTTGTTGAACTCACCTGGGAATGAACTTTCTGTGTTTCTAGTGATAGGCTGATAGTGGTAATGAAAATCCAACCCTTTCCTGCTTGGACTGACACCACCCTCAGCTGCAGGAACTGCTGGATATTCATTATTTGATTCTAACACTAAAATTCTCAAGCTCATCTTTATTCAAGTCCCAAAAGTGATAGACTCCTTATACCTGTAAAGTGAATATGAGAAGTGAGTCACTGATACAGAAAAAAGTAGAAGGCTTCAAAGAAAGAAAAAATATTAAATGAGATTCACACACAACTTAGATTTTCTTTATATAAAGTAATACTTATATATCCATTTTCCCTGAGCTTTACTGTATTTTGATTAGTCCCTGAAGCTTTGAAAATATATGAAGGATATTGGTCTCAGAACACAAAGTTATATCCAAATAAGATAATAATAATTATATATATAAAAATATCAGACTGGGGAACTGTTAAAATTATCAGAGATAACTTTAAATTATTAATTCCATAATGAACCATTAATAATGAATGCAGGAAGTATTACAAAAGCTATCACAGCATGAGACCATCCAAGTTTTACTTACCAGATGTGTTTTATTGATTTGCAGAACTGATAACTCAAATGTTCTCGGGGAGGTATTCTGGGGAAGCCATACATCCATAAATAAATAATTGCATGTGGGATGAGCAACCTTGCTGAGGAAAGCTTTGTGCACCACAGTCATTTTAATTCCTCCTTTGAAACGTGCAGGCTTAGGGCAGGGCCATGTGGAAACAGGAGAGTTATTTTATTGGGCTTGTGGCTTTGGAGCTATTTTAGGGACCCAGCTCAGGAGGAACAGTTTGTGCAGATATCCCAAACAGCTCAATTCACCCTTCAGTAATTTTATTAACTATTAAGGCTGCCGTGCTCACCTGAATCCATTCAGGGACCCATCCCAGTGCCCTGATTTTCAGGCTGCTGCCCTGCTTGTGGATGTGGTTGCACACACAGGGTTTCTGTACTCACCACCCTGCAGGTGAAACCATGGCTCAGATTTCCCTGGAGGTGTCTGGCACTCCCTGCAGTGCCCCAGCCTCCGTGGAAACCACAGCAGCTCCAGCACTGAGAGCTCCTCAGAGGGAGCACATTTCCCTGTCATTTTAAAGTCATTTCCACATGGAAAAAGGAGATTTATAGCCAGAGGAAAGCTTTGACAGCAAAAGTTTGCAATCCTGATCATGGCAGGTATTGTCAGCTCCCACTCTTCTCTTACCTTGTTCCCTACACCCCAAAGAGCAGCAGAGTGTGTTCCATCAGCCCAAACTGCCTGAACAGCACCCAGAACATTGCAGGTCACACACTGAGGGCTCCCATAAAGTGACTGGAAAATGTATTGCCTAGCAGAGAACTGAGTTTTGTCTCATCAGTATTCAATAATGCTGTCTTGTCATAAAAAAGAAGGTTAAAAATGGAACAAAACCACAAGAAGAGCAGAGACAAACATTGAGAAGACATTGAGATTTTTTTTTAGCTCAAACAGCTGTGGCTTTTCTCTGTTGAATCTCCTTCCCAGTCAAGAAGCTGTTATATGATTCATTCTGAAAATCAAAGTGTGACTTTCTGTGTGGCAGATGAGAAAAACTTGTGCTCAGAGCCAGGTAGTTCACAGCCACACCTACCAAATGCGAATATATTTTAGCAAAGAAAGTCAGCTGTGACACAAAAACTGAGAAGTGTAAATCCCCCTGGCACTAACCACAGAAATGCCCCTTCAGAACAAACCAATTCACTCTCAGCACTCCTTTGTTTCTTCCTCTCATCTGCCAGATTCTGCTTTTGTATTTTTCTTCATTAATGGCAAAGAAGATTGTTTGGAGCTGAATATTGCTTGGAAGAGAAGCAACGTCTGCTGTGATGTTTATTCCTCTTATTGTTCTTTACATGAGTGCTACAGGAGCCATTCAATTTCCCTTCTGTAACGAGTTCATTAAATCCTGCAGGAATTACACAGATCCCCATCCTGATCCTGGGTGGGAGAGGCCAGCGAGGAGAGCAGTGAAACAGAGACACAGGGATCAGGAATCCAGGACTTCACAGGGGTCAGAATCACACCTCAGGGTCACACTCCGAGCTCTAGAGCAGGGGAGGCTGTATATTCCCACAGGAAAATGAAAATTCTGAATCATTCCTTTGCCATAAACTGCCTGGGATGCATGAGCCAGATTATTACAAGTTATGAGGTCTTTCAGTGGGAATAAAAAGAGCTATGATGGTATTCCAATGTCTCTTCCTCCCTTAAGAAAATATCAAAGAAAGTGGGTAAAGAAAATATTAGTTGTTTAAAATGCATCTTTCATTTTTTTTTCTCTTTTTATTGGTTGATGAGTCACTTGATATTGCACTGGCAGGAGCCTGGAGGGCACTGTCTGCCTTTCACAAAATCTAATAGTTTGGGGTTTCTAAAACAGCTACCCTGTCTAGAGAGGCAGGAATTCAGTGGTAGAGGGGCACTGTCTTGTGGTGTTTGAGGGAAGAGATGAGAATCTTGACTCCATGTTTCAGAAGGCTGATTTTTTATTTTATGATATATATTATATTAAAAGAAAATGATATATTAGAAGTATACTAAAAGAAATAGTGAGAAAGGATTCAGAAGGCTAGAAAGGAATGAATAATAAAATCTTGTGACTGACCAGAGAGTCCAACACAGCTGGACCATGATTGGTCATTAAGTAAAAACAATCCACATGGAACCAATCAAAGATGCACCTGTTTGTAAACCATCTACAGACCATATTCCACAGCAGCAGAAATTATTGTTTACATTTCATTTCTGAGGCCTCTCAGCTTCTCAGGAGAAAAAATCCTGGCAAAAGGATTTTTTATAAAATATGTCAGTGACACTGTTTCATCTTTCCTGGGCTGTTTGGGGGCAGTGCTGGGGCTTTGCCTCTCCTTTTCCTGCCCACTCTCCTGGCACATCCCTGGTTCTGTAGGTGTGGTGCTCAGGGGCACATTTGCAGCTGAACTCAATGATTTTGAGGGTTTTTTCCAAGCTCAGTGATTCTATCTGTCACTCTGTGCTGAAGTAGATCTAAGCCCCCTTTGTTTCTGTTGGTAGCTACTCAATGTGAAAAATGTCCAAATATTTCTGCTCTACATTCATAAGTGTTTTTTCTATAAGAGGGCTTATATTGCCTAGTTATTAGTTCATTAGCCATGGCTAATGTGAAAGCAATAACACATTAGCACTCTTCCACAAGGATTTTCTCTTTGGGACAACCAAGGAGGAGCAAGTTAGGTATTTCCTTCCCTCTGTTTCAGTGATATGCAAAGGGAAGGTAACACTGGGAATCAATATCCCTCACTAAACACATAAATGAGGTGCAAGGACCAGTTATGGAAGGGATTCAAGTGCTGTAACCCTAAATGGGAGGGGGATGGAGATGCCTACAAGCTGCAGAACATATGTGTCAGTATCAGTAATATTTACAGTTGGAGCTTCATGAACAGCAAGAAAGGGCACAGACATGCACATTCCTACAGATTGTGCTGAAGTGGCTCAAAGAGATGCTTTCAGTTTAGTTTACATGTTCTAATTTGTATTGAAAGAGACTGGAAGTGCCAACAGGGTCATTTCCCACATCCCAGAGAATGAGTAGGGAAGCTACACTTCATAGAATGATGAATTTATTCACAGGGCATCAATGCTTGAACCCACCCTGCAGAGTTTGTGAGAGCCTGTCTTTGTCCAGGCTGCTCAGTTCTGCCATCTGCCATGATTTCAGTTGTGGAATATTTAACAAAGTCAAGGATCCCCTGCCTCTGCCTGCACCCAAACACAGCTTGGGCAGGAACTGCCTGCTTGGGGATGCACATGAGGGTTCCCAGAGCAGGAACAATGAACTGTTGAGGAAGGGACATGGACCTGTGAGTGTAGAAATTATTCTGCAAGTTCAGAAGCAGCCTGATGTCACCCTGGTTTTTTAAGTTTTTTTAAGCCTTCTGATGTTTACATTTTTGTAATGCAGTTTTTAATGCACTTTTCATGTAAATAATGATTGTTTTGTATTTTCTTCTGGAGGAGGAGAGAACTGATAAACTGTGGTTTGACCAGTGTGGTTGGAGAAGTGGCAATTTCATCCTCCAATCCATGGTCACTTTTGGAATTTTATAAATATTGAAGTTTAGAAATAAATTACCCCCTTTTTTGCCTTAAACATCTCAATGTGTTCATTTTGTGTCGTATTGTGACAGCCTGCAAAGTTACAGAGAGTTTCCACTAAGGGGAAGTGGCTTAGGTGGCCCTTGTCATTGTCCCTGGTGGCACTGTATTAACACAGATATTTTGGATCCATCCAGAGAGCAAACCTTGCAGATCTCTTGCAAATCCCTGGGAGCTGAGCAGTCAGGCTGCTGTGATGCCCTGGAGCTGGCTGGGATGCTCCTTGGGCTGGTTTGGCAGGGTGGAGCTGTGGCCGTGTGTCCCCTTGGCTTCCTGAGGAATGTCAGCAATGGCACACATGGACTCTGCAGGCACCTCCAGCCCTATCTATGCACATCAGGCCCTGACATGTGCCTGATGTGGAGAAACAGAAGGGACACAAAGGACTGAACCAGTCTGAAAATTAGACAAATGCTGTAGAATTTTGTGGCTGTCTTTATTGGCCAACACTGATCCACTCTTCTGGGGAGAGCCTTCAAGCTAACCTGGCTTCTTAGGCACACTTGAACTCTGGTTTTTTATTGTAAAGAATCACTTTAAACGCACAGGAAAATAGTTAATGCCCAGAATAGAAATATCTGGATTATGAAACCTACACTGATTGTGAAGAACTATCTTCACACCTATTCCAAAGCTTGGTCATGTTTAAGAACTCTTATGGCTTTTATATTTGAAATGCATTTCTGTGTTATTGTTTGAGGCTGACAAAACACTGGAATTCATCTATCCTGCTGTCAGAAAACACACTGTGATACAAGGAAAAGGAACATGACTGATGCATAAATAGATGCATCACTATTGCATTTTTGCCATTACTACCTCAGACAGAAAAGACTGGGGTGGATCAAGATGCAGAATGAGCTTTAAAAATCTCCTTCAGTGACAGACTGGTCACCTTTATTTTACCTCAAATATCATAACAATTATTCCAGGAGACATTATTCTTCCATTTAAGTACATGCTCTGTGTGAATGATGTTATCTGTAAAAGCAATAAATTCAGTCATGGCAGTAAAATGTAATTAGAGTATTTTTCTGAGACAGAATTGATTTTGGGTAGGTACATTAAACTCATGTCTGAAAAATAGGCTCTGGAGTTGCACAACTCAAATTTCTACAGGACCAAGTTTGCAAATAAAGATATTTCCTCACTTATAGGAGATTAGCTTTTTGAAGATGGCACTGAAGCATTTAGGAGTCAATGAGCAGGAGGCTGCAGTGATGGGAGCACAGTGGCATTTTTCATGGGAGGAGGCAGCGGAGGGAGGCAGAGGTTTGTGGGCTGGCTGTCATCACTGAGCATTAATTTCCAATCATGGCCATGAATCTGCTTCAGTCACAGGAGCAGAACAGCAGCAGAGAGAGGGGCCAGCCCAGAGCCACATCCTGACCCCAGAGCCCTGCTTGGTGTTATAAACAAAAAATCTGCCAATTATTTTTTTGGGAAAGGAAGAATTGCAAAACAAGTTGGACTAGCTGTTGCCAAGGTGGAGTTCTACCTGTTTGTTATTGTAATCACAGGTCGTTTTAGCTAATTGTTCCTTCTGTATCGCTAAGGCCTTGCCTGGGGCTAAGATGGCCCTTCTCTCCAAACAGTGAGAGGAGGGGACAGAGGATGCAAAACAGCCTCGAGACCAGCATGCCATGGGAAGGAACCTCATCAAACTTACCGAAAAGACCCCAAAAACAACGAGCCAACACAGAATTAAGAGATCAGAGTGATGTCTGGACGTGAGTAAAAGAGTACCAAGCCTGCTGAGATGCTGAGAACTGTGATGGTATTCACAGGGGTTTTCAGAATGAGGGAAGAGATGTAGATCTGACTTTATATTTCAGAAGGCTTGATTTGTTATTTTATGATATATATTATAGTATAAGTATAGTAATGAGAATAGAAGGAAAAGTTTCATCTCAGAAGGCTAGCTAAGCTAAGAATAGAAAAGAAAAGAATGATAACAAAAGGCAGCTGTCCCGGACTCTGAGACCGCTCGGCCTTGATTGTCCACTAATTATGAACGTCTAAGATGGGCCAACCAAAAATCTACCTGATGCATTCCACAGCAGCAGATAACCATTGTTTACATTTTGTTCCTGGAGCTTCTCAGGAAGAAAAAATCTTAAGAAAGGATTTTCACAAGAAGATGTGTCTGCGACAGAGAACCTTTGTCACCCCTCACCCTGAGCAAAGACCTCAGCTGGAACCAAGATCCTGAGCTTGGAGCCACCCAAAAGGTGGGAAACCTGGGGCTATGCCCACTGCTCTCATGAGGATGGTACCCTCAGCTCTGCTCTTTAGTGGACAAAGCTGCACATTCCTCCTTCTCAGAATTACCCTGAAAGCGGTGACAGTGAAACCGCGGACGCATCGAGCTTCCCAACCTTGAGCTGATCACCCTTAATGAAGGCATTTTAATAAAGCTGATCACTTTTAATAAAGGCATTAAAAAGATAAGAAGTCTCTTGCCCTCTTTATTTCACCTGGCAGCTCCATGTGGTGTCCAAGGCCATGCCTG
This sequence comes from Zonotrichia albicollis, assembly GCF_047830755.1. Classification (NCBI taxonomy): domain Eukaryota; kingdom Metazoa; phylum Chordata; class Aves; order Passeriformes; family Passerellidae; genus Zonotrichia; species Zonotrichia albicollis. The sequence goes on from NC_133831.1 coordinate 15,086,031, forward strand.
GGGTGTCATTGATGTCCCCCCATGTCAGGGAGCTGATGGCCGTGCCTCATTGTCCCCTGTGCCAGGGGGAGCAGAGCTCTGGAGCTGGGCTGGAGCCGCCTCAGAGGGAGCACTGGCTGTCACACGGGCTATCAACACCTCTCCAAATGAGTTCCACCAGAGGAGCTCTTCAATTGCACTGCATCTGTAATTGCAGCAGCCTGTCAGAAAGGATTTGCTTCTGCTCGGGTGTTTTAAATAAGGATCTGATGCTAAAAAACACTGCTGAGATTCCTATCTTTAGTGAAAGAATTTCAGTATATTATTGTTGTATTTGTGCCTCCTAATACATTTCAATGCTAAAAAAATTCACAGCATAGAAATGCACAATTTTAAAACCTAGTGGGTTGTTTGAAAAAGTTGGGTTTTTTTAAACTGCTTTTTCTTGAAAAGTGGTGGCTTAATATAAATAAGCATTTGGAGAAAGTTCAAAAATAACTGATTAAGGTTAAAAAAAAACCTTTACAAAGTGTTTTTCAGGAGCTGCTGGGAAACAATCTAGTTACTCCATGCACCTTCTATAGTGGGAGAAATCCCAGAATTTAACTAGAGAAAAAAATAGGAACTGCTTTCTCTTAATTTCTCCTGTAACGCTGTAACCTATAACAATTTTGCTGCACAGGACAACTGTGTCAAATTGAGAAGAAGTGCCCCCAGTGCCATTTCCCCAAATCCATATTTTACATTCTGTCCCATATAGATTTGCAAACTGTCAGTGCCTGTTGTGTGCAGCACATTCAGCAGTGTGACTGATATCTCTTGATGCATCATTTATTGTTTTATGCCTTCTCTGGGGAGAGCTGTGTGTGCAGGGCTCTGTGTTTTAATTTGTGGGGTTTTCTGGTTTTCCGGTTTGTCAGTAGCTGCTCCAGAAACGACAGGAAAACTGCTCAGATCAGAAAGCCTTTTTAAGCTGAAATGGCTGGAAATGCCACCCAGTGGAAGCTTTGGTGCAGTTTAAGGAATATGGGATGGTATTTCAAATGATGCTCTGGACCAGACAAAAATTGGAAAAAAATGTGGAAAGTAAATAATCTATGTAAATAGTGTCTAAGAGTCATTCTACAGCTCAGTAGGTACACATGAATAATCTTGGTTCTGCCACTAATAAAATAAGAGAGTTGCATGGATCCTCCTGCCAGGTGCACTGCTCCTCTGCTCTGCCTGGTCTGTTTGGATGAGGAAAAAACCCCCTGAATTCACTTTATATAAGTTCAGTTTTTCTGCTTGCAAAAGCATAAGGAAAAAAAATGCCTATTCCTCAGTTACATTTATTTACAAAACCTATATTTGCTTTTTTGCAAGCCCTCATTCACTAAGATAACATGCATATATATTTAACTGTTTTAGCAGCAGCTACAGTCTGTAGGGAGCCTGATGTCAAAATTCCAAGGATGATACCTATCCACCAAACACAATAAACTGCACTCATGTACCTGGAAACTCTCTCATGGTTTTCTGGGAGTCACTGAAGGAAACTGTACATGGGACAAACAGCAAACTCAGCACCACAAAATACAAATGGACTGGCAGATATTTAAAACTTACTTCTCTTTTTTATAACCGAGATACAATTATGGTGGAGGAGAGGGGAGGACAGGAAGACAATCCTGGCACAAGTCAAACAGGACAGAGAGCTTAAGACAGGAGAGTTTTGAATAATCACTGGAAGGATACAAAAAACAGAAGCTTCAAGGAAAGCACATATAGGAATGGGCCAGATTAAGGAGCTGTGATCAGCCTTTGGCACCTGCTAAATTTTCCCTGTGAAATATAAATAACATGCAGCTAATTAAAAATAAGAGAATCTATCAATCTGTGTTACAGTTTCAGGACAGGATTTGTTCCTCTGTTCATAACATTTGCTTAATAATGACACCCCAGCCTTGATTCCTGTGTAGGTTTTAGACAGCTATTGGTCCTAGCCCATATTCATCTGCCTGAGAAAATGCTGGTTTGTTTAGGCACAGGAAAGTTCTGTTTGTGCCTGGCTGGGACCTGCCCAACCTGCCCTGAGCTGCTTCAGAATCTAATTTAATCTAATCTAATCTAAGATTTCTAATGGAAGGGAAGCAACCTATGATACCCCTGTGTCACAGATATCTTTTATGGAAAATCCTTTCCTTAGGATTTTTTCTCCTGAGAAGCTGAAAGACCTCAGGAACAAAATGTAAACATTGATTATCTGCTGCTGTGGAATGCAACAGGTGCATCTGGGATTGGTCTCATGTGGTTGTTTCTAATTAATGGCCAATCACAGTCTGGCTGTTTCAGACTCTCTGGTCAGTCACAGGATTTTGTTATGATTCCATTCTTTTGCTTTGCTTGCTAGCCTTCTGATGAAATCCTTTCTTCTATTCTTTTAGTATAGTTTTAATATAATATATATTATACAATAATAAATCAGACTTCTGAAATAATTGAGTCAGCATTCTCATCTCTTCCCTGGTCCTGGGACCCCTGTGAACATCACCAGACAAGTTTAATTCAGGAAAAGCAAAAGTTTTTTAGAGATCCTTATGAATGGAGACTGAGTATTTTTAACAAAGCTAGCTCCAAACCTCAGGACAGAGGAGGTAATTTTATTAGCAGATCTGAGTAAAACAACTGGTCAGATACTCAGCCTTACTCCAGATTCTTGAAACCAATTAATTCCATTTCCTAAGGATTCCTACCTTCAAAAGCTTCTGCATTTCCCTTTTCTCTCCTTAAACAGAGGAGCTGAGCAGGGCTGGACTCTGGTCACCAGAACAGCCCTGACTGGGATTTTGTGCTAGCGAAACTTTAATTAAGAATCTTTAAAACTGCCTGGAAGCTGCTCAGCAAAACTGAGCAGATCCAGTTGATCTGGATGAGATAACTGGGGTTGCAAACTAAAGCAGTTTTTAAAAATACCATGATTCTGCTCTGAATGACTCTGCCTCACAAAATAATGTGCTTTCTGTAAAGTATTAGGAAATGGATTTATGCTGGCTAATTGGCTATGTCAAAAATGTTATTTTAAACCAATCAAACCACCAGCTTTCAGAATTTTAGGGAAGAAAGAAACTGAGCACTGGTTCAAAAATAGGTATTGTGACATATAAAAAACTTCAGTATTTTCAGAATTTAATGTAAAATTGTTTTAAGTGTGTTTGGTTCCTTTTTTCTCTTGTTGAAGACACTTTTAGATATTTTAGAAGTGCAGAAACTGTGATTATAGAGATAGTTGTGTGTCCCATACTGGCATTTCAATGTTCACTTACCCATCTGGCACACAGAAGGGAAGTAATTGTAGTCACAAATTAGTCCCACAATCACATGCCTAAAGAGTTCTACAATTTGGCTGTGCCTGACTATCCATATATGATCCAAAAAAAAAAAAAAAGAAAAAGAAAAGTGATTCCACCTGTGTCAGTCTCCTGCCCTTATTTTCAAATGAGCAAAAGCAATGAAAATCTTCACTTGAACTCGCCTGCAGGCTCTGACCACTGAGCTCCAGCAGTGGAAAGGGGTCCTGAAACAAAGAGTGGGAGGAGCAGCAGCCCAGCAGAGCTGCAGGCCTGGATGTGACCTGCTCTGCAGTTTGCTGCTTCACAGCACTGATGTTTTATTCACATGAAACACCAAGGGCCTGATGCTCCACTCAGAGCCATTCAGGTTGGAAATTGCTGTGCCTTAAAACCGGTGCAATTCTGTGAAAAGCAAACCGAGCTCTTAGAGCACCATCCAGCACAGTGGAGTGATAAATTATATAACATTAACAAATCTTCTAACTCTTTGGTAAATGAGAATTTGATGACAAAGCCTCCAAAGGCTTGGCAACTCAGATAAGTGCCACAAAGCCAGCATGTTTATTCGCAGATTATCTGAATTATTCAAACCTCTTGGGTTTTCAAAATTGAGCTGGAAGTCTTGCACAGACAGACTTTGCCAATTGTGTGTACAGTAATGAGAAAAAAATATTCCCAGAGAAATTTCCCATGACTAAATAAGCCTGGTAACAACAGCAATCTTTTTTTTCCTCTACGTGAAGTGATGTTGTCATTCAAGTAGAACTGTGGTGAAAATGCTCCTGAAACAGCTCCTTAGAGCAGGCCAGAGGCAGCCAATGGCCTTTATTTTTTTCCAAGTGAGTAAAAAATCCTTACAATTAAAAAGACTATTGAAGGAGACATCCATTCTCTCAATAAGATTTCCAACAACCCATCCTGATGTGGGGAGGAGCAGCAGTGGGAGTGCAGACATGGCAGGGCTGCAGTGCTCTCTGCTTTTAATTGTGGCACCACCTGGCTGATCCCTGAATAATCTGGTGGATCCCTGAATGTCATGGTTTGAGCCTGGCACAGAGCCAGTGCCCCCCCATGAAAATGCCTCACCCTGGTGTCTGCTGTGAGATGTGACCAGGAATAAGCAAAACAGGCTCCAACTTAAACATAAAAGACACTTTATTACTTAAACTACAGGAAAAATAGGGAAAGACCATAAGGAAAAAGAAGAAAAGAATTGAAAACCTTACAAAATAAAACCATTTTCCTCCTCCCCACCACCTGACTTTCCCAATCCAATACATTCTCCCAAAACACCCGGTACGACACTTTAGTATACTCAAACATCAGTTCATGAAGAGGAAAGGAGTCCTTCTCGTTCCATAGGCTTCTCCTGGAAACACACTGAAACCTCGTGTGCTTCTCTGTTACTTCGGCACCGCCTGGAAAAAAAAGTCCTTCTGCCGCTTGTAACATCGTCCTTCCATGCCCAGTGCTCTCACCACTGTGCATGGACCAGAGCTGCTTTTAGGGTTGTCTTTCAAGGATGCCTTGTCTCACTCCAAAAAGGCACAGTCTCTGCCTTTGGGACATCTGTCCCCCCCATATTTTTCCAACCCCCTGGGGCCGGGGGGTCCTCACGAAGAACCTTCCTGGTTTTGAGGCACTGCCTCCCCCTAAATGCAGTCTGTGTCACAGGAACAACTGAGTCCATAGCCACGAGAAAAGTCCAGCCAAAAGGCCACTCCAAATCATCTCTCCCCATCCAATCATCTCCACATCTCATCTCTTATCTCCCTTCTTATTCAGCTTCGAGCAGGATTAGCATTTTTGCAAGGCCCCAATCATGCAAGAAAGGGTTAAAAGTTTTCAGTCTCTGTCGGTCCGGAGCGACTCCCACGCACGCTGCCCACACGCTGCCGCTCCGGCCGGGCACTCTCCCTCCTTCTCCTCCTGGCTGGGGGGGGGGGGGGGGGGGGGGGGGCTGGCTGCCCGAGGGCTGACTCTCTGGGATCTTCCACCCTTCCATCCTCGAAGCCCCCCCGAAGCCCCCTCAACCCCATCTCTGTCCAGGCCCCAGGCCTACCGCATGGCCGGCCCCTCCCCCGCCCAGCAGCAGCGGGCTGGGCGGGGGAAGAGATCTGAACTCCTCGCCGCGAGGTCCAAAAAGAGGGAGTGCCAAGGGCAGTGCCTTGCTTTTAACCCCTGTGTATTCTCGGAGGTGTGTCCAAACCCCACTGGCCACACCGGACGCCAGTCTCAAACCCAAAACCTTCATTGGTTTGACCACAGCTTCCCAGAATTCCCACTCCTTCCTGGTCAAACCACGACACTGAATAATGTACTGCATTCTGCTGGAGCAGAATTGATTCTGACAGCCAGCACATATGGCTGATTCAAATCAGCAGGTTTGACTCTAAGGTTTCAATAATATGAAGATGTAAAGGGCATTCTTGATGCCTAAGAGAGAAACTATCAATATTTCCCACAGGCTATTGCTGCATTTTCTACCCCTACAACTCTTGATTGCTTTTAATAAGAAGAATAAGGTGCAAAATTTTGCTTGAAATCTTTTCACCCTCTCAAGCTTCTATAACAGCAACTGCTCTTCTATGCACCTGTGAAGCACTCCAGAGTCACTTAAAACTCAGAAAAAGTTTAAGAACAGAAGATGTATTCAATTTCTTTTTTCCAAATATCTTTTACAGACTACAACTGTGGGGTGGTTTGGGGGCTTTTGTTTGTTTGTGAGTTTTATTAAGAGAATAGGATTGAAAGTGATGAAATGTTGATTTGAATAAAAACTTACTTGAACAGCTGAAGCCTGATAATAACAGATATCTATAATCTACTTCTCATTATAGACAAATCATCCACAATAATTCTCTAGTAAAGGAAAAATGTATTTGTTTGTTAAAAACAAAAAAATATCAACTTTCCCACTTTAGGTCACAAATCAGAATATTTTGTTGGTGCTCAGCTCTGAGTTCATTTTAGGTTACATGAGCAAGGGCTCTGACCTGCAATTGTCACTTCTCTGATTTCAGGAATTCCTGGATTTAAGCAATTATTTTGCTCCATTTTCAAATGAAGCAGAGAGGGAGCAGTGGAGGCTGAATGCAGAGGACATAATGAAAGCAATATTGACTGTCTTTCTTTGTTCAAGAAGGTAAATATTAGTGGCAATAAACAGGTCTAGGAAGTTCTCAGTTCTTTCCAGCAAACTAAAATTTCATTTTCCAAACTGCTTACCATGGTAAGTTTATTTAGTTTTGAAATACTTATCTGAGTGGAAAAGAAACCTATGAATCTAATTCTTAATTTTGCATGGAGGTTCCATCACTGACCTCCCTGGATGCAGAATCCAGACTGAGGAACTGATGGATTGTGGGGGGCTTCAGTTTTCAATAAAACCATAAAAGGAGGTCACTGAGGCACAAGGTCAAAAGAATTTTTAGACATATTACAGGCAAGAATGATTGTTTTCATAAAAGAAGGGTTTCTCAAGCAATAAGCCTTGTGACAAAAAGATAATACTAATCAATGTGTTGCATCTAATGGGGTCCAATAACGAAATTCAGTTGCATTTCTCATTTATTGTTTAACACAAACTACACTTATGAACCCACTGATTCAACAGAAATTATCAAGTGTCTTCAATAAGCCAGGATCAGTGGGATCCCAGGTCATGTGAAACCTCATCCATGCTTATTTTCCAACAGTAGGTTCACATTATTGTCAGCTTTCAAATGGCTTCTGCAGCATGAAGGCAAGTTATAATAGAATAAATGTGCTGCTCATAACTCAAAAACTCTGCAGTGGGGAATTTATCACAAGTATTTCTCCACTCTTATGAGTTTTGTGAATGGTGCCTGTACCCAAACCCTTTACAATTCTAGGACACTGCTCACCTCATCTGCAAGTAGTTGCTGAATTTGCATATCTCTAGATTTAGCCTGATTTTAAATATCCCTATATCAGGCATTAATCCAATATTTGATATGCTGATTCAAGTTTGATACAATTTTATTTGTAAATGAATAAAAAAATCCATTTGCTAGTTCTTTCTTACACCATGGAATACTTCTTTAGCAGATTGTCTATATTTTTAAGAAGAGAAAAAATCCTAAATCTGCTCAAGTACGCAGCAAGATTTGTGTTGTCACTGACACAGTGGAGTCAATCCTATCAGATGTCACCAGCACTGGCATTTGGCTCTTAAGGGCAGCACTGGGTTGGATTTGTGAGAAATGGGTCACTCACTGACATGAGGTAAAATTTGTGACTTATTTGTGACACTTCCTTGTGAATTTACACCATGTTGTAGCTGTGTAGTAAGGAGGAGCCTTAGCATGATAATTTGTATTTCTGAACAACAATAGAGCTTTCCAGTGCACCATAAAAGCTGAGTCACAAAACTAATGAGCTGTGCTAATAAACTTAGGCATTTGTGAAAATACGATTTAGCAAATGCTCTTTATTTTTACTTCATTCCTTCAGAGAAACAGCCTCCCTCCCAATGCTGGAATGCTGATATAAAGATTTATATTGCAATGAATCATCTCCTAAAATATTTGTGTGTCATCTCAAGTTTCAAAAAAAAAAATAATTGTAAGTGGTAAAACACATCCAACATGACTTCTTTACACTAATGAGAATTTGTTAAGTGCATAACAATGCTGTAATGGAAAAAGCATGTGGGTATTTGTAATATTTTCAATAAAGCATGGGAAATATATTATAGAAAATTAATTATTCATGGATTTTTTCTCCCACAAGGACCTGAAAGTGGAATGGTTCTCTTTGCCTTGGGAATTGTTGAAATGGCATGTTCTGTTCCTAAGTCTCTTATAGGTGTACAGTCAATCACAAGGCACCTTGGCTTGGTGGGAAACTCATTTCCTTTAACTCTGGGGGGCTCCCCCCTTTTTTTCTGGATACTTGAATAGAAATGAGAGATTCCCAAAATTCCTCCCACGTACTCTGTTTCTCTGCAGATGAATTTTTCAGACTGAATCTACAGAACTGGCTGCCACTCATGACTCTTGAGCAGTATTTTTATGAGTGAAGGAATGGTATTTGGCGTTCAAGGACCACCAAATTGCAGAATTTGGGGAATTGCAGAATCTTCTGAGCTGGAGGGGACCCACAGGGATCACCCAAACCCAGCATCTGGCCCTGCCCAGGGCAGCCAGGGGTGAATAAGAAGGTTAACACAGCCACATTTCCCACCAGGAGCTCTCTGCTGGTTAAAGCAGGTTGTGAAGGAGCATTGCAGCAGGAAAAATCCATGTAAAAAATTCCACTTTCAGCAGCAGCATCCAGTACTTACCTTCACACTTAGAATGGAAACTGTGCTTCAGGATTAACTCAAATGCTGCTGCCTACCAAGGACTGCTTGTTTTGCTTCCAATGAATGCCTAAAAAAGGCAGTGGTGAATTATCGCTCCTTCTGCATCAAATGTTATTATCATATAAATAAAACTCTGGTGCATTTTTTATTCATTAGTAGATGGGTCTGCATAGATTTTAAGTTTCTGGACTCTTTGTGGGAAACACCATCCTGACCAGCAACTACTTATGAGTAAAACATTTTTGCAAATAATTTCAATTTTGCAAACAATTTCAACCTGATTTTCTTTTTTTTTTTTCCAAAATATTTAAAATCTTGAGCTTGGGGCTAGCTAAAACACCTTTTTGTTTGTTTTTAATTTCAGACAAGGAATAATGTGCTTTTCCTACAGCCTTATTAATGGTCCTTCAGGAAGCTCAGTATCCCAGAGAAGCTTCCTAGAGGATTTTATATTTCTGTAGGCTTTATCTGTGATATGGTGAGCGGAATTTGGTTCCAGGAGAGCTAGCAGGGCTTTCACCTGCCTACTGCTGCTCAGGAGAGAGTAAACGGTGAAGAGGCAATGAGGTCAGTGTTGTTTACAGATCATCTGATGAATCCCACAATCCAAACCGGATACATTTCTGAATCAACAGTTTCCAGCCATTCTTTATTGTACTATTACAAGTAAAAGCTTTCAGGTTTCTGTTCCATTAAATAAAGGCTGATGTTACAGAGGATTACCAGAAGAGAATCTTACAGATACCTACCTGGCCTCCCCGCCTCAACAAACAGCCTGTTTAACACCCCACCCACCCCAATGCCCAGACCAGTCAGAAATAACCTGGGTGCAGCTTTTCAGGGCAAGGTTTTTGAAAATTAAAGAGACAGAAAAGGTATCAACACAAAATAAACAGATAAACACCAAAGGACATGTGAGAGAGTTGTCTTTCCTGAGCCACAGCCCTGCAATCCCTACCATTGCAAGAACATCTTCCTAAAAGGCAGGGGAGCACTCACAGCTCCCAAAAACTCTGATTTAAAAGAGCAGCTTCAACAAAATGTGCTTGAGGAACTCTCAGGAGAGGGACTGGAATGGATCAGAGGATGCTGGTGTGGGGACAGAGCCTTGAGGAGCACCAGGGCTGCCTTCCCAATGTGCTTGGGCGAGCAGGTGAGGACAGAAATGCAAAATACTGCTGGTCTGTAGGACACAGAGAGCTGTGTCTGCACAGGGAGGCTGCACAAGCAGCAACAGAGAGCAGGGAACAGGGAATGACTTGCAGGTTCTTTGTACAGGGGTTGCTTCAGACCTGCCAAGCCAAGGATGATTTGTTGCTGCAGTGTGTCGGTTAGACCCCTTGCACCATTCCTCAGAAAAGAAAGATGTTTTCATTAAATCATAAGGCCTCACCTAGGCTTTTCTCTTCTTTTAATAACTGTTTGCCTCACCAAAGCATAAAACTCTTTTCACCACCTACATATCATTCAGTGAGAAGCAGCTTTTACAGCAACATCAATAATGAACATTAAGATGGGATAAAGGTGTGTAGCTCATCACTGGCTCTTGGAGGAGACCAGCAGGATTTTTAACAGTCTGGGTGATTGATGCTTTCTCAGAGCCTTTTTGCCTAAGGATGCTGTCAGACAGCAAAGGCAGGAGCTGTGCTATCCTATCAGCAGACACAAGCAAGTTTGAAGGAGCTCATTAAGCACGTGCAGGCCTTGGCTCTCCTGACATGACACAGTTGTGGGAACCACAGCTGCAGTCAGGTTATAGCAGCACCAGCCTTTGGGGAAACAAAACAAAACAAAAAACACAAAACAAAACAAAAAAACAACACAAAACCCACAATCTTAAACATATATAAAATTATTAATTGAATAGCTAACGTGAGTTCTGGTGGCAGTTTAAGGAGTTGTTGGAAGGAGCCCCCAGTGTCCCAGGAATGTCACCTGTTCCACTCTTGGCTTCCTCTAAACCCCACATTTGACCAGGGCAGCTCTGCCTTCTGCTGTCACTTGTTGAGGACTTGCTTTCTGGAAAATGCCTGAACTCAAGAAGGTTTTGTAAAAATAACTCCGTGCTCTGTGCTGAAGCCATTATTAAGCCTATCATCTATCTAAAATAGTATATATCAAAACTAGTCTGCCTAAACCAAACTGTTGTCTGCTGCACTTTACAATAAAATAGAGAATAAACACCCTGCTGGGCATCCAGCTTCCCTGCTGCTTGACCCTAAACTGGACGAGAAGTGGAAATCACTGCTTTATCCTGTGGGGAAGGGAAGGGAAGGGAAGGGAAGGGAAGGGAAGGGAAGGGAAGGGAAGGGAAGGGAAGGGAAGGGAAGGGAAGGGAAGGGAAGGGAAGGGAAGGGAAGGGAAGGGAAGGGAAGGGAAGGGAAGGGAAGGGAAGGGAAGGGAAAAATCTTTCTATTCCTGTCAAGTTATTGGCCAATTTCCATCCTGCCAATGAAAATTCTGAGTTTTAAACAAACAACCTGGAAATGTGCTTAATAAAGTGAATCAGTGTCTCACCAAGGTAACAGTCCCTGTGTGTGACCTGGTAGCCTCACCGAGTGAGACAGACAAGCTGTTCTATCAGAGTGGCTCTCTCTTTCTGCTAACTTCCCTCTGTTTCCACCCACATAATTTATTTTTTAACAGAAGAAAATAATTTCCATTTTAAAGTTATCAGACTTGCTTTTCACACGACCCATTTTTCATACATAAAAGTTTCTAAATCAGAACCACAGCTCTCTGCATCTCAGAAAATAACTGACTCCTTCTTTCTCTCAGGTAAGATACCGATTCTCTTTTTCCTTTTCTCACAGATTATTTAACCATTTTGCTGGCCCTGTGCTTGTTTCTTCAGTGATTCAACATCATTACTCTAGCTCCTTCCAGTGGTAAATCATAATGTTTAACAAGAACAGAATGGAGCTTTTAATATATCTTTGATCAGTTTGCTCTATAGCAGCCAAATGTGTATTTTAAAGCAAGACTTTCTGCTTGTCCTGCTTGCATCAAAGATAAAGGTAAATGAAGCCCAGAGGTACAGCTCAGTTTCATTCACAATTCCAGCACTTTTTGGGGAAGAAGGCAATGCTGCCATTTAATCTCAAAGCTTTTGACTTTTTTGTGTGCTCTGATGCTGCAAGTGTAAGAGCACAAACAGCAAATCTATGTCTCAGGCTAAATAGATTTTGCCTAATTATAAACAGGGAGCAGCAACTTGAAATAAATTCATGGTTCATAGTTTTGATAATTATATGCTTTTTGAAATATTGCTGCAAATAAAGGGAGAGAAAAGCAATCAATATGTAAGGATCAGAAGGTATTTTAATATTGCCTCATTTACATTCATATATATTTGAGAAACCCTATGTGAATTGAAAGGTGAAGTCTGAACTTATCTGTGACAATCCAGAATTTAAAAAACAGAAACAAATCCCAAACAAACATTCAAAACCAAAACCAAACCAGAAAAGTTCCAAATGCAATATATGAGCTACAAATGCTAAAAAAAACTCTTATGAGGGGAATTCTGGGAACACATTGTGGGAGAAATTTGCAGTACTGAAATTTGGAGCACTGACTTTGATTACAGTCCTGAAAAATATTAAAGTAAGATAAATTTGTTAAAGTCAAATCAGAAAGTGAAGAAACAATTCATTAAAGAGCTGTAGGCACATTAACAAAATCCAGCAGCTCTGCAATCACAGCCATAAGCTGTCAGCAGAGAATATATGTGATCATTTATTTGATTATAAAGTACCTAAGAGTGTTCAGCAGGTCAGATTTCTCAGCCAGCTGAATTTTCTAATAGCTCTTCTCAATCAAGGGATTGTGCTGCACAGTGGAACACTGAGCCCAGGCACGCTGATGATGGAGGTCACTGACCCATCTATTTAAATAAAAAAAGGACTGAGCACAGCAGCTCTGGAAATGCTACTTCCTACAGGTTTCTGTTCAAAATCTTTGCTTTTGCTGCTAACATATAAATTCAGGTCCTTGCCATGAGGTGCCATGGCACAATAAACTGGAGTTGAGCAAATATGTAACGAATCATTAGTCTGAACAGTAATTTGACCTCTGCACAATTCAGAACCCAATTTTTCATAAGATTATGCACGGGTTTAAGTCTGTCTACATGTGCAATGCTCTTGCAATTAATCACCAGGAGCAAGTTGCTCGAGGGAATCAGGGAAAGAACATTTACACCATGTCTTATAATTGGTTGAATTTGTTTCTTACTAATCAGACACTACGTAGCATTTTAGTTTTAGTTATGTGTAAATTAAAAAGAGCTGGCTGCCCGTTTTGTTTCACCATTCCCATTTCTCTTCCACCAGGAAAATTTTTCTCAGTTAACTCCCTGGTCTCTCCAAGCAGAGGTTATGATCAAAAATAACAATCCACACAAGGAATTGGAAATCTTCTGTTGTACTAAATGGCTTTGGGGGCAGATCCAAAGAAAGAATTGTAAATGGAGGCTTGTAAATGGGATTTAAATGTCCAAATTCTCCTTGAGTACAAAATCATGATCTTGGAAAGTTGCTCAGCCAGTGCTAGAGAAGAATAAACTCCAAAATGCCTCTCTAGTGTCGCAGACATCTTTTTATGAAAATCCTTTCCTTAAGATTTTTTCCTCCTGAGAAACTGAGAGGCCTCAGGAACAAAATGTAAACAATTATTATCTGCTGCTGTGGAATGCAACAGGTGCATCTGTGACTGGTCTCATGTGGTTGTTTCTAATTAATGGCCAATCACAGCAGAGCTAACTCGGACAGAGAGTGTGAGACAGCTGCCTTGTTATAATTTTTTTTTTCTATTCTTAGCTTAGCTAGCCTTCTGAGATGAAACCTTTTCTTCTATTCTTTTAGTGTCATTTTAATGTCATATATATCATAAAATAATAAATCAAGCCTTCTGTAACATGAAGTAGGATCTACGTCTCTTCCCTCATCCTAAGACCCCTGTGAACACCGTCACAGTTAAGTTTAAACTTGAAGGTACAGCTTGTTCTGGCCTGAGTCCAGAGCTGCCCCCAGCCCCAGGTGAGCTCCTCAGCAGCGTGGGGAGCCCACACACACTGGGCTGGGCACTCCCAACAGGAGCCTTTTCACAGCCATTTATCTACACAAAGCAGCTGCTGAGGAATTGCCAAAGCTGCATAGGTATGAGCGCATAACCCCTCTGCTCACCCTCTGCTCACCATTTCTGCTTTTGATCCTCTCCCTCTCCCTCTCCCTCTCCTCTCCTCATCATCAGAGCCATTTTTAATAAAACAGCAAATTGTAAATTCTCTCTATGCCAAACAGAAACAGTTCTGGAGGCTGCCTAATATCAGGTTCTCAATCCAGCTCTCATGGCAAGGAGCTGCATGGCTCTAAGCCTGAGAAACTGAACCTTCCAAAACCTTCCTGAGCACAGCTCTGGAGAGGTACAATTGCCATCTTGGAAACCTTAAAGAACAGTGGAGGAGATAAAATCCCTGGGTAGGGAAAAAGCAGGAACCACCAGGTTCCATCTGGCTCCTCACACTGTGCTGAGAAATCTGGCAGCGAGGAGAGGGTGCTGAACAGCTTGAAAGGTTAGAGTGTGATTAATGGGATGGCGTGTGCTGCCACGTGGTAATCCCCCTACACACCACCCAATCCAATTTGGCCTATATCATGTTGTAGAAAAGATTTAAATAGTCTTTCAAGGCCAGAAGAATAACATTATTGCAGTCCTCTCTTCCTGCTCAATACGATTATCTCAAAAGTAGATTTACCGCGGAGAAAGGGTTTCAATTACAAGCAGAAATCAGTTAAAATAAAACACTCCTCCACCCCAATGCAAACTCATTTGACAAGTTGTTTATTTGTGAGTTAAACTATTATTTTCAGACAGGGTGTTCCAATGAGGCAAGTTGAAATTTAGGAATTCTGTAATGGCAAAATACAAGCTGTTAAAAATTGGTTTCTCTACTAAATGAAGAACTTGTGGAGGAAATCTCAAAGAGGGGAGCTCTATATGTATGATATTGTCAAAAACCTTAACTAATGAGCATTTTTTATAAAAAAAAAACCTGATCATAAAAAGGGTATTTGAATATCTTAAAGAGAAACTAGTTAACACATCTAACTGGGGTGGGGGGAAGTTTATATTTAGTTACTTTTTTTAAACCGCAGTCTGTTTTCCTTCTGGCCTTGTTCTGTTCATGGACCATGATAATTAGAGTGCCAGCAGTGGCCAGAGCTTGCATTTGGAAGGAAACAGCAAGAGTGGGTATGGCCATTTAGTAACCATTTTATAATCAAAATTAATTTACTGAAGAAACATCCTGTGCATCTGTTGCCATGTATAGAAGATATAGAAGACTTTTTTTTTCCTTTCTTACACAGCAGGATTAAACAATCAAAATTAATTATGATTAATTTTTGTCTCTAAAATTGTTCATAAGAAAAGAAAATATTTTTGACATCTTTAAGAACATGATATTCAAGATGTGTGATACTGCTCCAAGAGATCTTCAGTGTTGGTGAATTCAGTGCAATAAGTTAGAGCCATGTATTCCAGCAATATATGGAAGAAAAAGAAGGCTAGGTAAAAAAAGAGCAAAAACTCCCAAAACTCTGTTCATGCGCTTACTCAGGTTCTTTTGGGGCTGGGCTTTTATGATGGTTTTATTTTTTGTTTAAAGTCCCAATGAAATTGTGAGCCTTACTCAGACTTGAACTTACAGAGGTGGCTAAGTGATCTTTTGATCCAGATTTCAGATATGATGTATTTCTTCATTATGAACAAAACTAATTGCTGCTGGAGATTAAACTGCCACTTTTTTCCCTTCCACTGCAGAACATTTAATTCTCAGTCACTCTGAAGCCTAATTTTCCTCTATTTCTTTCAGCTCTGTTTTGCATCTTCCCTCATTATTCAATCAGCTTTCAATCCATGACCTACAGAGAATGTGAGAACTTTCCAGCACTGGCTAATGAAGCTCCAGGAGATGTGCAGATTGCTTTCTCATCTCAGTGCTTCTTCCCTTTGGTTAGCTGAATTGCAATATTTTGTTCTCCAATATGTATTTGCTGTACATTGACACATCTCGCAAAGCTTAGTTTTTCCTATTTGAAATGCACTTGGAGAATAAATACAGATGTCAAGAGCATAAAAGAGTCATCTTTTTCATGCAGTTTTGTGAGAGTTGCATCCAGCAGAGGCAAACAGCAGCCTGTGGATTCCAAGAAGCACTGAAGTAGTCTGACCCCTTTAGACGTTTAAAAAATGTAAATCTGCTTGTTCTTGGCTTTTAAAATGGGTGCAACTGTTCCAGAGAGCATTCTGGTAAATATTCCAGCATTACAGTCTTTTAAAGGATCAAACCATAAGGTTTTATTTAACTTTAGTTTTTTGCACACAGCTGGTTATGATGATCTTTGGAGTCATTTAATATGTGTCTTACACACTTCATTCTTTGGCCAAAATGTAAATAAAATTTCTATATTTTATCTATCAGTATTGATCAGTTGTCTATTTGGATCTGTTAGTGATTCCTTTAAAAGTGGGCATGCATACAAATGTTTTAAAATACAATTATACATATCTATATACAGATATATAGATACATCATAGATATACAGATATATAGATATATAGATATACATACGATATATAGATATATAGATATACATACACATAGGTGAGGTTAAATATCCAGAGCCAAGTGTTGGAGTGGTGAATTTCTGCTTGTGGGTCACAGCTCTGTGTTAACTGAACTTATCCAATTTGCATTTGCACTTTGTAGAAGGATTGAATGTACACTCAGTATTGCCCCATTTTCTCCTCTGTGGGAGCAAAGAAGGGAAAAATTCTTGGGAAATGACATGGGCAAACAGAAATGTTGATGGTATTTTTATGAGATTACAGCCTTGCTGGTGCCTGTGTGCCTCAGAAACATCACCAGATAAATAGATGTGCAGCCACAAGGAGGACAAGATTCCCTAAATATTTACGAACCAGGATCAGTAATCTA